>NC_066513.1:24841114-24888614 GCF_024679095.1 Eriocheir sinensis | reverse complement strand
GAGACGTTGGGCTCAATTGTAGTTATGTGGGGCGGTGTGCGTGCAGGTGTGTGAGTGTATCCGTGGGAGGAGGAGGAGGAGGAGGAGGAAGAGGAGGAGGAGGCTAATGCTTGATGGTTAAGGAGAAGAAAACTTAGAGTTAAGGGGCGGCGAGAGTAAGGGAAAAGGGAATGGAAAAGGAGGAAATAGAGGAGCAGGAGGGGTATATTTGGGGCTGGGAAAAGGTGCAGAAAGGAGAAAAGGAGAGGTAAGAGGAGAGGGAGAGAAAGGACAAAAGGAACGAGGAAGAGAGACAGAGAGGGGCTAAGAAAAGGAAGAATAGGGAGAGGATAGGACCGGCGACACAGAGAGAGGTAGAAAAAGAATGGGAGAGGAAGAAGGGGATAGAGGAGAAGGGAGCGAGAGGGGCTAGAAAAAAGTGAAGAGAGAGGAGGAGGAGAAAAAGTGGAGAGGTTGAGAAGGACCAAGAAAGGGAAGAGACGGGGTAAGGACTTATATATGTTTATGTAAGTGTGTGTGTGTGTGTGTGTGTGTGTGTGTGTGTGTGTGTGTGTGTGTGTGTGTGTGTGTGCAGTAGTTAGTAAGTCCGAGCCTTCTACTCCATATTTATGACGCTAAAATGCTCACCCTACCATGCTGTCACTTCTAAATTTTGTGCTTTCTTTATTTTTTATTCTTTTTGTGTGTCTCCCTCTTTCGCTTTCGTTGTAAAAGTGTGTGTGAGTGTGGATGTCTGTCTGTCTACCTGTCTGTCTGTCTGTCTCTCTTTGTGCCGGAGTAGTTTATTTATATATTCGTTTATTTATTTATATTTTATTTATTTATATATTTGTTTACGTTTACCCCTGCCGCGGTATTTCATTCCACAGAGGTTTCGAAATCCTGCAGTTATCGGCTTAGGCAATCGTGTTTATTTACATGGTGGTGGTGGAGGTGGTGGTGGTGGCGAGTGTTTGGGTCTTGCTCCTCTATCTCTATTTGCATGGCGATGAAGAAAATAGACAACTTTTTTCAATTATATTCTTTAAACGCCTTATCGTCATCTCTTCGCTGGCATTTCTATTTCTATTCTCTTTTTATTCCGTCGCTCATCCACAGCCTACCACAGTTTTCCTTTCATCTCATTCACTTGGTTCTCTCTCGCCGGATATTCTTTTTCGTTTTGTTCGCTTACGTTTTACTCTTTTAACTCTTATTGCCCATTCGCGGGGGATTCTTTTTCATCCTTTTTCCCATCAGCGTCCCACCAATGCGTCCAATTTTGATCTGATTTTATTCGCCTTATTCTGCCACTCATTCACATCCATACGCAGGTGACTACTATTATTCTCTCCCTCTTTATTGTGTATTTTATTTTGCGTTCTCTAATTTGTTACGCACTCAGGTTCATATGACGGGGATTTTATTACTTATCTCTATGCTGCTGGTTATTCTTTTCTCTTTCTCTCTTGGCTCTATTTCGCAACGGCAGCCTTTAGCACGTATTCGCGGCTCCCACAGTAATGCAAGCGCCCAAATGAAAAGGTGAAAAGGAAAACAGCGTAATGCTCCCACGGAACGGCTCGCGGGTAAAGAGGCAGAGAACCGCTTTCACTTGTGTGGTGTCCGGCAGTGTGTGATGTCCTGCATGGCGCTCTTGTACGGTGGCTCGGTGTATGAAGTGGTTGAAGGTATGGTTGGATGTATAGAGTGGCTGAGTGTATACAGATTGGATTGGATGTATACAGTGGATGAATGTATAGAGTGGTTCGATGTATATACTGGTTGGATGTATATACTGCTTGCATGTATAAAGTAGTTGAGTGTATACAGGGATTGGGTGTATAGAATGGATGGATGGATGGATTTTTTTTTTTTTTACAATATAGGAGACAGCTCAAGGGCACACAAAAAAGGAAACAATAATAAAAAAAGCCCGCTACTCGCTGCTCCTAAAAAGAATCCAAAGAGGTGGCCGAAAGAGGGGTTGGATGCATAGAAAGGTTGGATATATAGACAGGTTGAATGTATAGAGGGGTTGTATGTACATAATAGGTGAGTGTATATAATTTAATTTGCAAGAAGTATCGTTTTGAGTAGGAGAGAAGGAGATAACTCACGAAGAACGGAAAAATTAGTATAAAATAGAAATATACCCTTTCGAAATAGAAAATGCGGAACAGCACTCAAAGGACAGACAATCAATTAAAAAAATACAGGTGGAGTTCTCGTTTTTAAATAATGTGTG
This sequence comes from Eriocheir sinensis, assembly GCF_024679095.1. Taxonomy (NCBI): domain Eukaryota; kingdom Metazoa; phylum Arthropoda; class Malacostraca; order Decapoda; family Varunidae; genus Eriocheir; species Eriocheir sinensis. The sequence continues at coordinate 24,886,387 of NC_066513.1, read as the reverse complement.
ATAAAAGAACACACACACACACACACACACACACACACACAAGGAACAGCAAAAAAATAGAAAAAAGAGAATGGTGCTAATATTGAAATAGACACGTGAAAACAAAGCTCCCGAGGTGTGCATAAAAAAGACACTCATCTCGAAATTAAAGAAACCAAAAATACCTAAGGAACAGAAAAAAAAGAAAAGCACCTACGTAGAAAATGGGAAGCGACACTCACGGAGAAAAAAAGAAGGAAAAAGTGGAAAAAGTTAAAGTAGGTAGCCAGGAAAAAGTTCACACTCACCTGTCCGCTTCTCAGCCACGTCCTTGAGCGTGTACACCTGTATGGGTAGAACCTCGCTACGGCCCTTGGCGTTGGCGGAGTAGACGCGACCACGGAAGGCGAGGCCGGGGGGAAGATCGTCCACGGAGAGGAAGGGAACCTGGGAAGGGAGGCAGAGAGGGGAGTTAAAAGAGGGAGAAGTTGAAAAAGGTAGATGAAGACTGAGAGAGAAAGAGAAAAATGGGAAAGGAGAGGGAGGGGGTTTTGAGAGAGAGAGAGAGAGAGAGAGAGAGAGAGAGAGAGAGAGAGAGAGAGAGAGAGAGAGAGAGAGAGAGAGAGAGAGAGAGAGAGAGAGCATAAACACGTATATTTACTCTATTCCAAAGCGACTCATCACTGTATATATAAATAAACAAATAAATGATGGCAACAAAGTGTATAACAAACAACAACGAGATTGAATAACATACTCTCTCTCTCTCTCTCTCTCTCTCTCTCTCTCTCTCTCTCTCTCCCCCCGACACACACACACACACACACACACACACACACACACACACACATTCACGCACCACGTTGGAAGTGTTTGCGATGAGGGTGTCGGTGTGTTGCTCCCGAAGCTCAAGGGTAAAGGTCTGCGGCAGCCCCCCGTCGAACCCAGCAACGCAGCGCACGTGCACCACCGACACGGACAGGTTGAAGGAGGAACAGTTGTGCACCGGGTCTGGGCGCCCTGTGAGAAATAGGTAGACGGATAGAAAGATAGGTAGATAGATAAAGAGAATAGAATGATCTGTATGTCTGTCGAATAACGGAGAGCAGAATCCTCGCCTGTGTAGCCTATTTGTGTATGTGTTACGTGGTGTAGTGTGAAGTATCCGTAATGTGGGATTTACGAGTATATAGACGTAAAGGTGTATTGCATTGAGGGATAGATTCGCTCGCCTTTCCTTGTAGATATAGTGTGCTTTGATGAAGTGTGAACTGTGTATAAAATGTAAATAGTTAAAGTCATATTGTTGTCACTGTAGTTTAGACTAGAGAGGCAAAAATACCTTCCCCTGCGTCCCTTTCCTAATAATTTGGAGCATGGACTATGAGGTTTGTTGTGTACTGTGCAACGTCTGTGTAGATTATAGCCATAGTGTCTAGTTTAGGACAGCGAGATTCCAATACCATCCTCTTTGTCACTTCCCTGCTAGGATAAGATGTGCAACTGTCTATCTATCTACCTATCGATTTTTTTTTTACAGCTAGGGAGGCAGATCAAGGGAAAAAAAAAATATGTCAACAAAAAACGGCTCCCTAGACGCACCTCCGCAAAAGAAAAAAAAACAAAAAACGAGAGGCCAAAAGAAAGGTTCATTCCGGGTGGAGAGGTGTCTATCTATCTGTATATCTATCTATCTATCTATATTTGCATGAGTTCTTGTCCTACTTACCGCTAGGCAGGTAGACACACACTCACCTGCTGGGAACACGTGGAAGACGCAGGGTCGCCGCTGCTGGCCCACGACGTTGGTGCCCCAGCAGAGCAGCGTGCCGTAGTCCAGCTCCGAGGTGGGCGTGTAGCTGACGGTGGAGCTGGACGAGCCCACCTTTATGTCGTCCTGCGGGAGGGGGAAGGGTGTGTCAGGCAGAAATTAGTGGATAGTGATATTTATTTTTTATCGCGTTACCGTTTGTTTTCCCGTATTAATTTTTATACTATTTATTTAGCATCCTGTCGCGGCCTTTTATACATTCTTTCGGATTTCCTTTTTCAATGGATCATCGTAGTGGGGGCAATGTTTTATGCACAATTTTGTTTTATTCCGGGTATTTTTTTGATGGCTGTGCGTTGGCCATGACCTCTCCCCGACCGTGAAAAACTGACATTAATTACCTTTTACACTCTATGCTTTTATACCGTGTACTATTCATACTCTATATTTGTTCGTAGTCTGATATTCTTTCTGATTTCTTTGCACCCTGATCAGCCTTTGTTTTCTCTTATTTACTGAATTCGTAATGCGTAGCTATCACGAGACGGTATAACGTAAGTATAAAATAAATGTTTGATGTCCCGGTATTGTCTTCTTTTGTGTGAGTGCGTGTGTGTGTCTTCATCCCTTCCTTACCTGGGGAATCTCAACACTCTCGCCGCTGTTGTTGAAGGTCCATCGGTAGGTGAAGGGCCGCGGGTGAGCGTCAACGTGGCAGGGAATGTTAACCTTCTCGTGTCTGGCGGCGCCGTGGTACGACATGTGCGGCTCACGACACACCGGGGCGTCTGGAAAGGGAGAGAGAGGTGGGGTGATGCATTGTGACGTGAGACAAGGATGTGGCGGAGGAAGAGGAGAAGGAGGAGGACGAGAAGGAGGACGAGGAGGAGGAGGACGAGGAGGAGGAGGTTGTAGTGGTTGAACAAGAGGCGAAGGGGAAGGAATATTATGGTGGTGGAAGGGAAGGAAGGCGGAGAAAGGAGACTAATTTTAGATTGAGGAAGAGGAGGAAAAGGCGGGGACGGTGAAGGACGGGGAATAAGAGGCTGAAGAAGAGGTTGAGAAGGAGGAGGATGACGTTTAAGATTACGGAGAGGAGCAGGGACAGGTTGGAGAGAAAGAAGGAGAAGAAGCAGGAGTCTTAGTAGGGTAGAATAAGCCGGAGGAGGAGGAGGAGGAGGAGGAGGAGGAAAAACATGGAATCATGGACTAGCAGGCAGCAGAAAGCCTGTTGGCTCATTACTAGGCTGCCTGCGTTCAGTGATTTAATCAATCCGTTTGCCATAGGAGTGGCTTGCAGGGAAGGATTAAAGCACTTGTGTACCTACTCTTGGGAACGTTCAGTTCACACCCGTTGCAGCAAAGTGGCGATCAATGCATTTCTTGAAGGAGTTGATGGTCTCTGCGCTAACCACTTCTGCAGGAAGGCTGTTCCAGTGGCGAACAACTCTATTTGAGAAATAACTCCTGCCGATGTCGGTATTGCATCGCTTTGCTTGAATTGTTTTTCCGTTGTTTCTTGTTCTCAGGTTAGTTTGTAGCGTGAAGAAGAAGAAGAAGAAGAAGAAGAAGAGGAAGAGGAAGAGGAAGAGGAGGAGGAGGAGGAGAGACAGGTGGTCGAGGAGGAGGAGAAGGAGGAGAAGGAGGAAGAAACGGAGAATTATAAAGTATATCAGGATGACAAGGAGGAGTAGTAGATAGAGGAGGAGGAGGAGGAGGAGGAGGAGGAGGAGGAGGAGGAGGAGAAAGGTGGATTTAGGCACGGAGGAGTCTTTGATAAGAAGGGCAAGGATGACTAAGATGAGAAAGGCAAGGAAGAAGAGAAGGGGAAGGAAGAGGAGGAGGAGGAGGAGGAGGAGGAGGAGGAAGATGGAGAAGCAGTCGAGAAAACAGAGAAGGCGGAGGATAAGGAGGAGAAGAGGTGGAGGAGGAGGAGGGAGGGCAGGTGAGACAGGTGTGTTTGAGGGGAGGTAATGGGACGTTCGCACCTGGCTGGCTGGAGGCAGGTGGTGGCGCTGCCTGACTTTACATTTACTCCTATTCTCACACGTGTGGGTAGAAAATAGGTCAATCTGTTACTTTAAACGGAAGGGAAGGGAGATTAAAGGTTGCAATAGAGAAAAAAATGGTTGTTATACGTTTTCCAGCAAAAACAATAGAATTCTGAATCAAATTTATGCCAGTTCACTTTGTTTACTTAATATCTTCGCACGTCCAAGCATGAGGTGACCCAATTTAATATTATTCAAAGGAAATGGAAAGCAGCTTAAGTTTTAGAAGGGAGGAATAAAATGACTTAATTCTTCGCCATTTATACAGAGTCCAATCGGTAAAAACTGTTGTGCTATAAATTCACTCATCCTCACACGTCAGGGAGCAAAACAGGATAGTCCATCATACTTAAACGAAAATAAGGAAAGAAAGGTTTTAATTGAGAAAAATATGGGCAAATTATAGTTTGTCATAAATAATAAATGGACTTACTCATATTTCATAGGTTTTATATGTACTCATTCTTCTTTACGTGGAAATCTAAAATGGACTAATGTATTATTTTCAAATGGGAACGAAGGAAGATTAAATGTTGCAATTTATCATGAAAGCAGAAGCAGTCTCTGAAAATAATACCTTTTCTCTACATCAATATTCTCTATTTTTACACGCCGAGGCACAAAGCGGCCAATTTATTATTTTGTAAGCGGAAATAAAAACAAAAAGACCAAAAGTTGCAAAGACAAAACATGATAACTTTTTTTCCGCCATATTTTTTACAGCAATAAAAGCAACTCAGAGCAACAGCAACAGAGAACAAAAAAAAAGTTCGTTCAGCGCCGTTCAACAAAAAGAATATAGAGGCGTCTGAATGAATAGTGTCTTCATTACCTACATATTGCCAGTCTCCACACGTCTATGAACAGAAGGAACCAATCTGTTACTCTAAATCGAGAGTAAAGAAAGACTAAAGGCTTCAGTGGGGAAATCATGATTATAGAGTATTTACCTTTAACAGATAGACTCATTCAATATCAACAACACCCATTGTTTTTACTGTGTATTTTTTCGCATGTCCAGGCTCTGAATGGCATGATCTGTTATTTTCAAACGGAAATGAAGAGAGAAAAATGGTTGCAATAGAAAAAGGAAGTTATTTACAGGTCACCATAACTTCCCTGTCGATAAAAATGTGTTCGCTGTATATTTAACACTCGCTTATGTATAGGTTGTCACCCTATTGGTCTTAAACTGACCGGAAGGGAATGATATTATTTACAGAAAAGAAGAGATGGCAGTAATATCAAATTTGCCATAGCAACAGAGCTTCTTATACTTCAATAAGTTTCTGCTTACTCTGCTAACTTCCTATTTTCACGTCTAGAAATGAAGAGCGGCAATCCATCACTCTTAAACGGAAATGAAGGGGAAGAAAAATTGGATCAGACAGGGGAAAAAAATATAGTTGTCCTAAAGAAAGAGGTGCTGTCAATAGACCAATAAATTATATTGTAAATGAAGGCAGACTAGAAGACTAGAGAGAGAGAAGAAATACAAAAGGAAACTACGCTCCTAAACTATATCACAGCACATGTTACTATATATATATTAAGCCATAACAAAGGAACGATGAGGGGAAGAATCCAGACGCGTAAGCAAGAAAAGTAGTATTATATTCAATGTAGGAAAAATCCCTCCCAGACGTTTCTGCGAATGGTCGGGGCGCGCGGGGCATGTTTTACTGCCATTACGCTGACGTAGTCGTCGTAAATAAGGCTTTTAGTGACTGGTGGCATCAGGGGACCAACATTGCCTCTCACTCTCGCAAGATGTACAGTACTTCTTTAGTATTTTTTTCTCTTGGACATGGGGAAGCGATGGCTGAGGGCGCCGAGAGTCCAGGAGGATAAGGGTTCGAGTCCCATCCGCCGCCACAACCAGGATTTTTCAGTCACCGCCGAGTGGCCTAAGACTACCCACATGTTGTCCTTAAGACCACCTATCAACCTGACTTAGATTTTCTCTAAAGAGCTGAAGAGATGGGGGCAGCTCGAACTAAGCAGGATGACGCTTCTATAAACACTTGCCTGCGCAATAACGGGCTGAACCTGACCATCAGGTCAGAACAAGAAAGCCGACGGGCGGAGTCCGAAACGTACAGAAAAAAATGGAAGCTAGAATAAGTGGATTATGACATGTGGTGACGCTCCGGTGTGTTTACATAGTCCCTCTCGGGAGCCGCCGAGTAATATAAACACGGCTTGTTGCGTGCGTAGAGTTTTCCACTTCACTCCCTCGGTAACGCTCCTCTTGTAACACGTGTTTTGTTTGTCCAGTAGGAATTGAATAATTGGTGGGAATCTGGTGGAGGTCTTGCTGAAAACCTTCTGCTGATCAGCCCTATCACAGCACATGTTACTATATATATATTAAGCCATAACAAAGGAACGATGAGGGGAAGAATCCAGACGCGTAAGCAAGAAAAGTATAATATTTCATAATGTAGGAAAAATCCCTCCCAGACGTTTCTGCGAATGGTCGGGGCGCGCGGGGCATGTTTTACTGCCATTACGCTGACGTAGTCGTCGTAAATAAGGCTTTTAGTGACTGGTGGCATCAGGGGACCAACATTGCCTCTCACTATCGCAAGATGTACAGTACTTCTTTAGTATTTTTTTCTCTTGGACATGGGGAAGCGGTGGCTGAGTGGTTTGCGTGCCGGCGCCGAGTCCAGGAGGATAAGGGTTCGAGTCCTATCCGCCGCCACAACCAGGATTTTTCAGTCACCGCCGAGTGGCCTAAGACTACCCACATATTGTCCTTAAGACCACCTATCAACCTGGACTCTAGATTTTCTCTCTAAAGAGCTCAAAGATGATCTCCGGGGGGCAGCCTGAACTAAGCAGGATGACGCTTCTATAAACACTTGCCTGCGCAATAACGGGCTGAACCCGACCATCAGGTCCCACCAAGAAAGCCGACCGGCGCCATAGTCCGAAACGTACAGAAAAAAATGGAAGCTAGAATAAGTGAATTATGACATGTGGTGACGCTCCGGTGTGTTTACATAGTCCCTCTCGGGAGCCGCAGAGTAATATAAACACGGCTTGTTGCGTCCGTAGAGTTTTTCACTTCACTCCCTCGGTAACGCTCCTCTTGTAACACGTGTTTTGTTTGTCCAGTAGGAATTGAATAATTGGTGGGAATCTGGTGGAGGTCTTGCTGAAAAACCTTCTGCTGATCAGCCTGCTGATTCTAAATGTGGCAGGAGCTTTACTGAGACTTTATGTTGTTGAAGAAAATTCTAACATTTTGCGTATAGTGTTATCCAAAACTGTCTATCATGTATAAGAGATGTGCTAAGACAAACCATAAAAAAACACTTATAGCACTAGAGCATATGCGAATAACAGACAACCCCCATGAGCACCAGACAAGAATCCAGCCAATCAGGAGAGGCCGCCGAGGCGTCGGAGGGACACTTCGTTTGAATAGACTTAATTCTTTATTAGCTTCCTTCCTGCAGTCTTCATAATTCACGAAGGTCAGCCTTTTTCACATTTAAATTGCGCACTAACGACTAATTCATGACACGACATCTCATTAATGATTCTATTCTTGTGTTTTACTTGTTCTCTATTGCCCATTCTTTTAGCATTCAAATAACTTTCACGTGATATATAACAACTCTTCCTTTTTCTTCTTGTTCTTGCTGTCTTCATCTGCTGTTTTGCTTTTTCCTTTTCCTTCTATTCCTCTGTTTATTCGCGTATTCTCAAAACCCTCACGCTCCATGTCCTTCGCGGGAGCAGTCATTCTTTTAACATGAGAGTTGCGTGTAAGTAACCGGTTCATGACACCTTCCCTTTATTAATGCCACGACTAACAGCCTTGGACAGGGGACAAAGACCGTCCTCCCTTTTCTCTACCTCTTTCCCTTTCTTAATCAGTTTATGGTCTATCTATCCATCTATCTATCTCTCTGTCGATCTATCCATCTGTCTATCTATGTGTGCCTCATTTACCCTTTTCTTGGATACAGTAATGGCTCTTTGTCTCAGTCCTTCTCCTGCCTCTTCTACCGTTATTTTCATTCACTGAGCTAATGGCGTGACAAGATCAATGCCAACACTTGCGGACGAGTTATTTTTATTGTGGCTTCTGTTTGTCCTTGCGATTTTCGAGAAGTATTGCTTTCATCTCTTTTTTATTGTTTGGACGTCTTCTGCATTCCATTCTGCGATCACTCATACAGGCACACACGCATATTTAGGTGAACTGTTTTCATTATCTTCGCATTGGTTTCAGTGCTTTCTATCTACTATTCTGCTCTCACAAACATGCTTAAAACACATAGATCGTCGTAATAGTGTCTTGGATCATGATTACATTCTCATATACATGCGAGCAAAGGTACACTCACACGCACCTACACCCACACCCACCCACACACCCACATACGCACACATACACCCCCTCCACACTCACACACATACACCCACCCACACCCACACCCACACCCACACACGGATACAAGCTAGCGATGTCCTTCCCTTGTTTTCCTTCCCTGGTTTTCTCTAACACAGCAAGATTTGTTTCACGAGTAATCGCTTTCCTGGGCTTTTTGGATTTGTCACAGCATACACACCTACGTACCCTTCCCCAACCCTTACCCAGACACACATAACTCCCGCCCACACCCTCACCCCCCACACGCACAGGTAAGGGAGTATCAAAATAACTCTCCGACCCTCTTCCATTTGAGTTATCTATCATCTGCTTACGGGAATCATTTATAATCTACTTTTTTCATCTGTTCTCTTGAGCTGCGTTCTTTGCTGTAGAAAAACATATAGGCACAGACACAGACAGGCACATAGAGAACATATGGACACGTACACTTGACCCTGAGGTGTATGGCTTTGGACTGGCCGTCGCCCTCGATGTTGGAGCCGACGCAGTAGTAGTTCCCCGAGGAGGCGCGTGTCACCCTCTGCAGCACGAGGCTCTGGTTGCTGATGATGACGCCGGCCGTGATGTTGTGGTGTAGCTCCGTGCCCTGTGACGAGGCGGGAGGGGGAGATAAGAAGGTGGTGAGGTGCTATGACGGGCCAGGAAAAACGGGAAAAAAATAATTACGTAGGGGAAAGAAACGGAATACAATGGCGTTTTTTGTACACAAGGAGATAATAGAGTGTTAAGGATAGATGAGGAGGCGAACTGTTAGTAGAGGAGGTGAAGCAGGGAATGTTACACGGGGGAAGGGAACTGAAAAGGATAAGGTGTAATTCTGATGGGAAGAGAAGGAAATGTCAGGAAGAGACGAAAAGGGATGAATTGTTAGAGTGATATGGGAAGAAGCTGAAGTGTTGCAAAAGGAAGTGGCAGAAAGTGATAAATGAAAAGTGAAAAAGAAGAGAAGATGAAAAAATATTGTTACGTAGAAAATTATGAAAGAATTGTTATTATAATAGTGTGCGTGTGTGTGAAAGTGTGTGTGTGTGTGTGTGTGTGTGTGTGTGTGTGTGTGTGTGTGTGTGTGTGTGTGTGTGTGTGTGTGTGTGTGTGTGTTTGTCTGTTTGTTTGTCTAGTTTTATACTTTCTTACGGATCAATAAAGCAAAGATGTTATCCCCAGTACACACACACACACACACACACACACACACACACACACACACACACACACACACACACACACACACACACACACACACACACACACACACACACACACATACGTGCACACAAACAAACAAACAAACAAACAAGAGATTAGTAGCGGGTAATCCGTCACAAGAGGGTGAGGGAAGGTAAAGAAAGGTGAGCCCGGAACAAAGGTGAGTCATAAACACAACACCTGGCCGCGAGGATACAGGGATTAGAGGGCTTCGAGGTGACTTTGGGGGAGAGGGAATAAGAATAGGGAAAAAAGCGGGGAAGGGGAGTCAGGGAGAATAGAAATGCGGGGATAGAAGTGGAATTGAGGGGAAGGAATAGGAAAACAGGGTGTGGAGTCAGAAAAAAAATAAAGAAGGAAGAGAATTACAAGGGTCAGAGATTAATGGTGGAAATAATAGAAACAAATATAGAGGAAGGGACGTGAGGCAAAGAGTGCAGTGGGAATAGAAAATAAATGAAAGGAGTGGAAGGGAACACATACGATAGCAGGATCCAGTAATAGAAAAGGGAAATAGAGAAAGAAGAAGAGTTATGAGGTAGAGATTGAAGTTGTAAAGAAGGGTAAAGAGAAAATGAAGGTTCGTGAAGGCAAAGAGGACAGTGATGGAAGAAGAGGAATTGAGGGGACTGACTAGGCAAGAGTGTAATAAGGTTTTCATTTACAAGAAGAGAAACAGTTCGAGGTAAATAAAATAAGAACAAAAAGATACACGCTGGTTCTCCTCCTGCAAATAGTTGATAGGGTAACCGCATGAGGGTCAGGATCGGAGGTTGAGGTGTATTTATACTTCCCTCTTGAAAGCGTTTAAGTTGTAGACAGGAAGAGATACTCGTACAAACAAAGGAAGGATATTCTATAGTTTACCAGAGAAAGGGATAGCATCTGGATAGCGAGGGCGAAGACTGCTGGCGACGATTCAGAATACTTATTAAAGTCTCAGGGAGGCTTATTTAGCAAGAGGCGAGATGTGAAGTTTCCGGTTAAAGTTTTGAATTAATGAGAGCTTACTTTTATCAAATAATAGGGATTACATATATGGGAGGTTGTATCGAGTTGTAAGGTGGAGAAATAGTTTGTGTAGTACTGAAGGACACAGTGAACACTAGAGAGAGTGGGAGATAGAACAGAGTGCTGCGGAACACCATTGTTAATAGGTTTATGGGTAGAACAGTGACCGTCTACAACAGAAAAGATTGGTCTGAAAAGAAAAAGGAGATAAAAGTACAGAGAGAGAGAGAGAGAGAGAGAGAGAGAGAGAGAGAGAGAGAGAGAGAGAGAGAGAGAGAGAGAGAGAGAGAGAGAGAGAGAGAGAGAGAGAGAGAGAGAGAGAGAGAGAGAGAGAGAGAGAGAGAGAGAGAGAGAGAGAGAGAGAGAGAGAGAGAGAGAGAATCCGTTGGAGGGTAGTTAAGAAAGTAAAGATTTGTGCCAGACTGCCAAAAAACATTCGAGATGTCTCAGGCAATACCAAAAGTTTTACCGACACTGCTAAGAGAGGATGGCTAGGAGTCATTTAGGAAGGCCAAGAGATCACCTGCGGAACACCAGTTATTTTAGATTTGGATTGAAATTCAGATTTAAACTTAATGAAAAAAAACTATGCTATCTCAAGTTGGGGAAGAGTCCGAGACTCCGAAGCCTTACCTCATGTTTCCAGACCACCTTGTACACCCAGGGGTTGGCCTTGATGGAACACTCGAAGTACACGTCATCCCCCTCCTCGATGTTACTCAGGTTGAGGGAGCGGCCGACGTGCAGGGTTGCCTCGGGGACGTCTGCATGGGAGGGTGGGAAGGAAGGCAGGAAGGAAGGAGAGAACAGAGTGAGGGAAGGAAGGAGGAAAGGTGAGAACGTACAGGTTGGCAGTAAGATAGAGGGATGGAAGGGAGACAGTGAGGGAAAGAAGGAGGAAAGAGAAGAAATGGAGGAAGGTGAAAAGGTATGAAAGTTGGAAAAAAAGAAAAGAAGGGAAGGAGGAGGAGGAGGAGGAGGGGAAGATGGGTAATGGCGTGCGGGAGTCAGGGAGAGAGACAGAGAAGAATGGAAGATCGAAGGGAGGGAGAGGGTTGAGAAGAAAGGAAGGGAGGGAGGGAGGATGGAAGGGAAGGAGAGAGGAAAAGTATATTAGATAATGGTAGTGGTTTTCAATGTCATTCAGGGGAGATATAATAATAATAATAATAATAATAATAATAATAATAATAATAATAATAATAATGGGGATGATGATAATGGAATTGCTCATATTAATGTTGGTATTACTGGTGTTGGTGGTGGTGGTGATGGCGGTGGTGATGAAATGGAGTTAATTGAATTTGTTGCTTTTAGTTGTCGTCTTTTCAGTGGTGGTGGTGGTGGTGGTGGAGAAGATTGGCATGGAAAAGAAATATTGGTGATGGCCATGACAGCGTTGTCCTTAGCTGTGGTGGTGGTGGAGGAGGTGGTGGTGGTGGTGGTGGTCGCTCCGTTTCAGTCTAGCGTAATGAAAAATATCTATCCTACGATGCTGATTAATATGTCCTCAAGTTCCGCCCTTAATAAAAAGTAGCGATCCTTTAATATTCTCGGATTTCTTGGCAGGTAACGAAGGAAGGAAGGAAGGAAGGAAGGAAGGAAGGAGGGAAGGAAGGAAGGAAGAAAGGGAGAGTGAAATTAATTAGTATGGAGAGTAATAGATTAGAGACTCTTTAATATGGCTCCATTTTCCTCCTTTTCTTCTCCTTCCTCCTCCTCCTCCTCCTCCTCCTCCTCCTCCTCCTCCTCACTCTTCTTCTTCCTCCTCCGCGCCCTACTCCAATCAATCCTCTTCCCCTTCCTGAACACATCCAGGTAATTTCTTCTCCATGTCATCCTTCTGAAACCCGCCTGTAATTCCCATTTTCTCTCTCTCTCTCTCTCTCTCTCTCTCTCTCTCTCTCTCTCTCTCTCTCTCTCTCTCTACCTGCCTGGCTCCATGTCTGTCTGTCTGCACCTTTATCAATCTCCGTCAACAAGTTTTTCGACCAAGTCTCATGCATATTCAGTCCCTCTCCAGATGTCCCCTTACACGAACATACCTTTGTGCATGTCCACCCTCCCCTACGCACTCCCGCGCCTGTTGTAAATTCTCTTCATTATAATCGTACTTCCCTCTCCTCTATTATTTATTCATTTCCCCTCTCTGTCCTCCCCTCTGAGTCTGTGATTGTATGGTTTCCTCTAGACATTTTTTTTCTCTCATGGTAAGGGGATACAGACCATGAGCTTAGCAAAACAATAAAGCCCCAGAGAAGGCAATGAGAATGGACACCAAAATGACAGGGCTAGTTTAGTTACCCTCTATACCCTACCTTCTTTAAAATAGTCCATCTGTGTTGTATTTTCCTTTCTCTCTTGATTGTATCCTTACTTATCTCCAATGGAAACTCATTCATAAGGATCGTTAAGGGCAGACAGTGAGGTGGAGGTAGAGCTGAGGGCCTACATTGCTGAGCGTAGCCTAGATACTCATAGTTCGTTGTAAACAGGTTTCAGCAACTGTCAACAACTACGTACTCTTGTGGGTTTTAAGAAATTTAGCTCCATTCTCCTTCCTTACAGACCCCTTCTATAAAAAAATAGTAACGTCCCTCTCCATGTATATCTCCACACACTACTTAAAGATCTACGTACTCTATCTCGTGGCTTTTTAAAAATCTTGCTTCTTTCACCTTTAACAACTGTCAACAACTACGTACTCTCTCGTGGCTTTAAAGAAATCTAGCTCCATTCACCTTCCTAACAGATCCCTTCTAGTGACGTTCCTCTCCACATATATCTCCACACACGACTTAAAGATCTACGTACTCTATCTCGTGTCTTTTTAAAAATCTCGCTACTTTCACCTTCCCTCAAACCTCTTCTAGTAACGTTCCTCTCCACGTATATCTCCACACACGACTTAAAGATCTACGTACTCTATCTCGTGTCTTTTTAAAAATCTCGCTACTTTCACCTTCCCTCAAACCTCTTCTAGTAACGTCCCTCTCCACGTATATCTCCACACACGACTTAAAGATCTACGTACTCTATCTCGTGGCTCTTTAAAAACCTTGCTACTTTCACCTTCCCTCAAACCTCTTCTAGTAACGTTCCTCTCCACGCATATCTCCACACACGAGTACTCACAGTGTACGTCGAGTAGCCAGTCATCGACCAGAGGGTGCGTGGTGACGGAGGGGGAGAAGGCCTCGCAACTCAGCATTCTCTCTCCGTCCCTGACCTGCGGCGTGAACTGAAGCTCGCTGGTGGTTACGTTCCCTTCGTGGCTGACCTGAGGAGGGGAGAGAGACAGGGATGGATACAGGAGGAAGAATATTGAGTTGTTGTGAAGTTGGTGTGCCAGTGTATAGTGGTGAGGGTGGCGAAGGGTGCCGGCGAGGTAGTGGTGATGGTGATATTGTGGTGGGTGAAAAATGAAAATATTGGTGGTGTTGGGGAGTTTGGCGTGTCATTGTGGAGTGGTGGGGTGGTGAATGGGGCAGGTGAGGGGGTGGTAGTGGTAGTGGTAGTAGTGGTAATGGAGGTGGAGGTGGTGGTGGTGGTAGTGATGGTGGTAGTGTAGCAGGTGAGGGAGAAGAATATTGGTGGTGTTGTGGAGTTTGGGGTGTCAGTGAGGTGCAGGGGAGGTGTTTTGGTATGGTGGTCGTGGTGTTGGTGGTCGTGGTGGTGGTGGTAGTGGTGGTGGTAGTGGTGGTGGTCGTCGTGGTGGTGGTGGTCGTGGTGGTGGTGGTGGTGGTGAGGGCGTGGGGTTCGCCAGCCAATATAATGAAACAAAGCCCCCAATTTCACGGCACGGCCACACCTGTCTGCCTGAGCCTCGGCGTAACACAGGTGCTTCACGAAATCGTCGGGCGCGCGGCTAATAAAGGAAATAAACACGGAAATAATTGAAATACGTGACGAGAACTGTAATGGTGTCTATGGCTCTCCTCTTTTCCTCTCTTTCACAAACTGTTATGGTATTTTCGCCACCGCTTCCTTGTTATTGTTTTTTCTTTTTTAACTTTTCAATAACAACAACAAGTTTATAGTGGACACATCTTGCGTTTGTGCTCTCGTGTGGAATGAGGGAGAGAGAGATGGAAAGAAAGACAGACATATACAGACAGACAGACAGATAGAGGCGGGGAGATGATGGAGAAAATAAAGAGAGTAGGAGAATAACATACAACATTTAAGTGGAAAGATAAAGAGACAAGAAGAAAGAAAATTAGATGTAGAGGAAGGAGACAGAATGGGAAATGGAGGTGAGAGAAAGAAAAGAAAATGGAAGGCTGATGACAGATTGAAGAGTTGCAGGAGTTGCGGGGAAAAGATGAACGATAAAGAAATGAGAGATAATTTTTGTGCAAGGGGAAAGGGCGTAATGAATTCACATGTTGGCTTAATATTTTCGGCGTAAAGATGAGGGACCTGAGTTTTCATAAGGGTGAACATGCAAAGAAAAGAATGCGTGAATGTGAGTGAAATATATATGCATACTTCTATTTCCTGGTGGAAGGGGGAAGATTAATATAAATTCACAGGTGGGCTAGGTATGTTTATGTGCGTGGGAGGGAGGGGGAGTTGACTTTTCGTGTTCGTAATATGAATATGTAAAGAGGCAAAAGAAAAATATATGCGCACTTTTATTTGCTTTGCTTAGGAGGAAAAGGAGGATATCAAAATGCATGTTGGCTTGGTATTTTTGGTGTTGGGGTGAGATATTTTTCACACACACAGACACACACACACACACACACACACACACGCACACACACACACACACACACACACACACACACACACACACACACACACACACACACACACACACACACACACTTACACGGACTCACCTTATCGCTGTGTGTGTTGAGTCTTGCCGGGCCGAGACGCCAGGTGATGGTGGCGGGGGGCCGAGCACCCGCCGCCTGGCACACCACCTTGTACGTCCGGCCGGCGCTCAGCGGGTCACGACTGCTCAGGAGGCGGACCCAGAGTGGCGAGACTGTGTTAGCGGAGAAAAGAATGGTTAGGAGCGTGGGAAGTGGGGGTAGGGGTGAGTGGGTATAGGTTTATGGGGAAGAGTAGAGGTGGATATGAGCCAGAGAAAGGTTCTTTTAGAGGTAGGAAATAATGTGGAAGAAGTGGAGCTAGGAATGGAAGAAAGGGGAGGTGTTAAGTGAGAAAATAGTGTTTAAGAGTGAGGGTGTGGGTGTGGGTGGAAGTACGGGTTTGAGTGGAAGAAAAGGGGTGGATATGCATTAAAGGAGGCGTCTTTTAGGAGTAGGAGATAGTGTGTGGAAGAAATTGAGCTAGGAGTGGAAGAAATGGGAGGTATAGGATGAAAATAAAATGAGTCGAGGCTGTGTGGGAGGAGGAGGAGATGGAGAAGGAGGAAAAGGGCTCTGGAGTGGTGTGCATGCGTTTGTGCGAGAGGAGAGGATGAGAACCCATTTTAACTGAGAGCCGAGTGGAAGATAGATGGTGTCCAGTTCAGTCGAGGGTCGGGGAAAATGCTTACACAACGGCAGTCAAGTTGTAAGGGGAGGAGGAAGAGAGGGGATGTGTGTATGTCTGAGAGACGGATGTAGGTGTACCATCTTGTGATCTGGGTGTAAGTAAACAGAGACTAGCTAGGATTGAGGGCAGCAGAACATAACTATAAAGGGGAGGAGTGTGGGATAGAACGTGTGGAATAAGAGAACAACATATAAAGACAGGAGAACGATAACTGCCCGAATGACTGAGTGACTGCTGATGTTGTAACAGTAGTAATGATGCGATAGATAATCAACTGGTAATCATGGTGAGTGAATAATTGGCCTCGTTACGTGATGATTGAAAACAAATAAGAGTTTAGCAAAGGGAAATGTGGGTCTGTGTGAGCGAGTGATAGAGTGACGGGGTATAATGGCGAATAAATAGATCGATAAAGTATATATTACCTATCAACGACGTACGCTATCCAATGTGTATGTTATCAGAGCTGTGTTGACGCGGACTAAAGGAGAGATAGATAGAAAGAGTACGTTGATGAGAGTGAAGTGTGCTCCTGAAAATGAGGAAGGAAAGAAGGGAGGATGAAATGAAAGAAATTGTGGAGAAACGGAGAAAGGAAGAAAACAATGACGGAGAGTATTATTGAAGGAACGAATGAAGAATGAAAAAAAAAAAATCAGAGCTGTGTTGACTCGGACTAAAGGAGAGATAGATAGAAAGATTACGTTGATGAGAGTGAAGTGTGCTCCTGAAAGTGAGGAAGGAAAGAAGGGAGGATGAAATGAAAGAAATTGTGGAGAAACGGAGAAAGGAAGAAAACAATGACGGAGAGTATTATTGAAGGAACGAATGAAGAATGAAAAAAAAAAATCAGAGCTGTGTTGACGCGGACTAAAGGAGAGATAGATAGAAAGAGTACGTTGACGAGAGTGAAGTGTGCTCCTGAAAATGAGGAAGGAAAGAAGGGAGGATGAAATGAAAGAAATTGTGGAGAAACGGAGAAAGGAAGAAAACAATGACGGAGAGTATTATTGAAGGAACGAATGAAGAATGAAAAAAAAAAAGTCAGAGCTGTGTTGACTCGGACTAAAGGAGAGATAGATAGAAAGATTACGTTGATGAGAATGAAGTGTGCTCCTGAAAATAAGGAAGGAAAGAAGGGAGGATGAAATGAAAGAAATATTGGAGAGACGAAGAAAGGAAGAAGAAAATGAGTAAAAGAAAGTATTAATGAAGGAACGAATGAAGAATGAAAAAAAATGAATAGAAACCCTAAATCAATAGATACATAGATAAAGAAAGAAAGACAATAAAAGAGAAACAGCGACAGAATGTAAAGAAAATAGAATAATACAAAAAATAATATCAGTGACAACAGTAAAAAATAGAAAAAAAAAATATCAACGGGAAAGAGAAATCGGATGAAAAAACAGCAAGAACATTATAATTACCTTATCATCTTTTAACATCAATCACCCTCCCAGCCTCATTTCCCTCTCCCCCCTTTCCCTCCACCACCACCTTCACCCCCTCACCCCCCTCTCTCTCTACCGCCATTACCGCCACCACCACCACCGCCACCCCGTCCCAACCTCCACCACCACTCCTTTCTTTTCCCCACGTCCACCACCACTGCCACCCTTTCCTCCCTCCACCCCCTCCACTCCCCAACTCCACCACCACTACCCCCACCTCTTTCCTTCTCCCTCCCCACCACCACACAAACACACAAACGGACTCACCCTATCACCATTAAGGCAACAAACACTCGTTAGCACTTCTACCTCGGGTTAGTGCAACGCCCATGATCCAATTCACTCCATGGCACCCCCCCCCCATCCTCCCCTCTTCCTCCCTTTTCCCCCCCCTATTTCCCACCTGTGGCTCAACCCATTCCCCTCTGTGTCTTACTCCCTTTGTGATTCTTAGGCTCCTCCCCTGCCTCCTCCTCCTTCTCCTCAATTCAAGCAAAGCGATGCCTTACGGATATCGGCAGGAGTTATTTCTCGAAAAGAGTCGTGCGCCACTGGAACAGCCTTCCTGCAGGAATGATTAGTGCGGAAACAATCAACTCCTTTAAAAATCGCATCGACCGTCACTTTGTTGCGTCGGGAGTGAACTAAACGAATCCACGAGTACGTACAGAAGTGCTTTAATCCTTTCCGCGGGTCACTCCTGTGCCTGTCGGGTTGATTAAATCACTGAAAGCAGGCAGCCGCTCAGTGAACCAATAGGCTTTTTGCTGCCTGCCTGTCCATGTTTTCATGTTTCCTCCTCCTCCTCCTCCTCCTGCTCCAACTCCTCCTCCTCCAGCTCCTCCTCCTCCTCCTCCTCCTCCTCCTCCTCCTCCTCCTCCAGCTTGCCCCACCAACCCTCCTGATACTTCCTTTCACTTCTTCCTTTCCCTCGCCATAGACCGATAGGTCTTCTGGTGACTGTTCTTCCTATGTATTCCTATGTATTCCTCTTCTACACCCTGTAATCACCTTCCCTTCTCCCCTGGGTCTCATGTCCCCTTCTTACGCTCCCCTCCACAGCACCCCTCCTCCCCATCCTCCTCTCAAAAGCATCTCACCTTTCTACCTCTTGGTTCTTATAATTACTTCCCCCCTTTCCTCCTCTGAGAGCCGTAAACATTCTTTTTCTTTTTTCCAACTTTTCTTCTTGGTATCTCTCCATCCTACGCGTTCTCTCAGACGTATACCCTCCTCCCCTCTCCCCATCACCTCCCCCTGTCTCTTCCCCTTACTTTGCCTTACTCTCTTTCCAGCCAGGTCTCTTTTTAGCTACATCCTCAGAAACACACACACACACACACACACACACACACACACACACACACACACACACACACACACACACACACACACACACACACACCACGTATTCCATTCCATTTCTGTTTTAATTACCTGACACACGCGTGGCACACCTGGACAGGCGGCAAACACGTGTATTTCTAGAGGTACCTGCGAGGTGTTAATTCAGAATTTAGATCATGTTTCTCCCTTTGTATACTCTGGACTCACTTTCCCTAAACGTTAAGGTATTTGCTTGGTTAATTAGTAGACAGGTGACATCCTTGGTGATTTGAGTACACCTGTTTGCTGTGAGGTGTCAGCTGAAAGGTTCATATCTCCGTGTATTTAAACGAAATTTCATGGACGTTTTGGTATCAATTTCTCTTCCGCGCCGTCTCTCGTGATCTGGTAACTAGTT
Source organism: Eriocheir sinensis (assembly GCF_024679095.1). Classification (NCBI taxonomy): domain Eukaryota; kingdom Metazoa; phylum Arthropoda; class Malacostraca; order Decapoda; family Varunidae; genus Eriocheir; species Eriocheir sinensis. The sequence continues at coordinate 24,867,243 of NC_066513.1, read as the reverse complement.
TATAAGTGTCAATGCCGTGTTGTATGACTCAATTCTGGGGTAGTTCATGTCCTCTTATAAACTCATTTCCATGGACGATTTGACATCTGAATTTCACTTCCACTGAGTCTCGCCGGTGAGGTACTAATTAATGGACAGGTGACTTTCAGGGTGATGCGTGTTGACCTGTATATTGTGCTACGTTGTGCTACCCGAAATTGCTCCTAACTATCTCAAACATTTATTTTAACGCGGTTCGGTACATTCGTTCGCCGTCCACTAGTTGATGGGCACGTCTGTTTTGGTTATGTCTCGCTTTGTTTTTTTATATCCGTATTCGTATCTTAGTTCCTTTGCAATGCTTCTTAACCGTGATACAAGTAATGGACAAGTAATTGACCCCTTTTTCGGCCACCTCCTTGGATTCTTTTTAGGAGCAGCGAATAGCGGGCTTTCTTTTTATTATTGTTTCCTTTTTTGTGTGCCCTTGAGCTGTCTCCTTTGTTGTAAAAAAAAATGGTGGTTTTTGTGTACACGTGATCTGTTCCTCGTACTAAGCTGTATGGCCGAATTTTATGTCAACATTTTAAACTTTTTCCACATGGGCGTTTAGGTGGCAAAATGTTCCTCGCAATGTGGTACCTGAGGGATTGGTAACTTCTCCCTGGAAACTGTTCAGAGTGATGTGGTTGTTCATGTCTCCATATTTAACTTTATTTCCAACAAGTTTTGGTATGTAAATTTTCTTTCCACTGCGTCTCGTCGATGATATGGTGCTGACAGGAAATTATCGATGTGACGAGTCCCTTTGAAACATTCTGATGAGTGTGCCTCGAAAGGGAAGGGTGGACGAGGTGAATCAGTCCAAACCCGGCAGCGCGGGACAATATCGTGCAGCCGCGACTCCCTGTGACGAATTATACGCTGATGGACGAGATCGGCTGTCAAAATGTCGGATGATTCCTCTTATAAAACAGGTCTACCGAAGCTAAATTCAGGGATTGGAATGATTTGGTGTCGTGATTTGGGGGTGGGTGGGAGACTGAGGTGACAGGTTGGACGAAAAACGAGACCTCAAAGAGCGAATTAGCGGAAACAAATAATAAATAGAGATTTGTCAATGTTTCAGTGATGACATCATTTTCATTCCTGCGTTTGATTTTGGATGATTTGGATGTCGTGATGAAAGAAATACAAGCATAAAAAAGCGAGTTAGGTGAAATGAATGAATGTTAATATTTATCAGTTGAGTGAATAAATATTTGAACAAACAATAATTGAATTAAAATATATTGCACGTTAAAGTGTTTTTTTATATTTATTTAGAGATTAGTAAAAACCGAATGAATGGATAAACAAATCAATAAGAATAAAAAATAATAATAAAAAACACAGAGTTAAACTGACGTACTCAAACACCTGCACTAGTAACCAAAACGGCCTTGAAATTAACGAAGAGCAAATGACAGTAGAGATAAGCAAAGAACTAATGAGTAAATGATTATAAAAACAGACAGACTGGAAAATGAACACACAGCCCACGTCCACCAAAACTGTACTCGCAACTAAAGCAAACTGACGGTGACCGCAAACCTGACAGTATCTCGTCCGGCAAACAAGAGAAACGGTAACATCTGGCGGCCGAGTCCCGCGCCATGAATATTAGCCAGCACCCGCGGGAGGCACGGGACAGGTCGGATGTTCATGCACACAACACACACACACACACACACACACACACACACACACACACACACACACACACACACACACACACATACGTATCCTGCCCTCACCTCGCTGATATCCAGGTAATTGGAGTCACCTGTCGGTATTAGGTGAACACAGCGAATACAGGTGAAGTCAGGTGAGCAATATTGAAGGTACGCCCACAGGTAAAGCGTCCACTTCTCCTCCTAACTCCTCTCATGAACTATTTTTTTGCCTTTATTTTTATTTTCATTCTTATATTTCTTTTCTTCTGTGGCCTCTTTTAACCTTTTCCTCGTCCTCGTCTTCTTTCGACTGTCCTCACCTTCCTTACTCCTCTCGTTGTTGGCGTCTTATGCATCATGATCTAATCCCTCTTCTTTTTTTTCTCTGATTTATTTTTCCTCATCCTCTTTATCTTGCTTTGTCGTCTTCTGCGTCGCGTCCTCTCCACTTTTCTCTTATTTGCATCTCTCTTTCTTTTATTTCTCTCTCTCTCTCTCTCTCTCTCTCTCTCTCTCTCTCTCTCTCTCTCTCTCTCTCTCTCTCTCTCTCTTCTCCATTCCATATCCCACTTCTCCTTCACCTTTTTTATTCCTCCACTTCTTCCTTTCTCCACCTTCACCTCACGTTCGCGAAAGCCCGAGGCGTTAAAATGCACAGTTGGTTTCACTCTCAAAAGAGGAGGAGGAGTAGAAGGAGGAGGAGGAAGAGGAGAAGGAGAAAGAGGAGGAGGAGGAGAAGGAGAAGAAGGAGGAGTAGGAGAAGGAGGAAGAGGAGGAGGAGGAGGAGGAGGAGAAGTTGAAGGAGGGGGAAGAGGAGGAGGAGGAGGAGGAGGAGGAGGGGGTAGAAGAGAGGGAGGTGGAGGATGAGGACGAGGAGGAGAAGGAAAGCAATTAAAGTGGTTAATAAATGGGTGGCACGGCTCTGGGTGCCTTAATTTAGTGTTAGAAGCTGCGTAAGGCAAGCCGAGGCCACCCTCAAGGCTACGAAGGCAGGCTTGTTCTGTCTCTACGTTATTACTCACGAGGAGAGGCAAGGGCCCGCTTCGGTACCACGCGCAACCCTCACGCCAACAGGTGCAGGATTTGGCTCCCCGCGGTAACCTGCTGGAAGACCCAAGCGCCCAGTAAGGTAGCTCGCGTCTCCTTCACTCTTACAAGAACAGGCATTGTCTCCCCGCGGTAACCTGCTGGAAGACCCAAGCGCCCAGTAAGGTAGCTCGCGTCTCCTTCACTCTTACAAGAACAGGCATTGTCTCCCCGCGGTAACCTTCTGGAAGACCCAAGCGCCCAGTAAGGAAGCTCGCGTCTCCTTCACTCTTACAAGAACAGGCATTGTCTCCCCACGGTAACCTGCTGGAAGACCCAAGCGCCCAGTAAGGTAGCTTGCGTCTCCTTCACTCTTACAAGAACAGGCATTGGCTCCCCGCGGTAACCTGCTGGAAGACCCAAGCGCCCAGTAAGGTAGCTTGCGTCTCCTTCACTCTTACAAGAACAGGCATTGTCTCCCCACGGTAACCTGCTGGAAGACCCAAGCGCCCAGTAAGGTAACTCGCGTCTCCTTCACTCTTACAAGAACAGGCATTGTCTCCCCGCGGTAACCTGCTGGAAGACCCAAGCGCCCAGTAAGGAAGCTCGCGTCTCCTTCACTCTTACAAGAACAGGCATTGTCTCCCCACGGTAACCTGCTGGAAGACCCAAGCGCCCAGTAAGGAAGCTCGCGTCTCCTTCACTCTTACAAGAACAGGCATTAGCTCCCCGCGGTAACCTGCTGGAAGACCCAAGCGCCCAGTAAGGTAGCTCGCGTCTCCTTCACTCTTACAAGAACAGGCATTGTCTCCCCGCGGTAACCTGCTGGAAGACCCAAGCGCCCAGTAAGGAAGCTCGCGTCTCCTTCACTCTAACAAGAACAGGCACTGGCTCCCCGCGGTAACCTGCTGGAAGACCAAAGCGCCCAGTAAGGAAGCTCGCATCTCCCTCACTCTTACAAGAACAGGCATTGTCTCCCCACGGTAACCTGCTGGAAGACCCAAGCGCCCAGTAAGGAAGCTCGCGTCTCCTTCGCTCTAACAAGAACAGGCATTAGCTCCCCGCGGTAACCTGCTGAAAGACCCAAGCGCCAAGTAAGGTAGCTCGCGTCTCCTTCACTCTTACAAGAACAGGCATTGTCTCCCCACGGTAACGTGCTGGAAGACCCAAGCGCCCAGTAAGGTAGCTCGCATCTCCCTCACTCTTACAAGAACAGGCACTGGCTCCCCGCGATAACCTACTGGAAGACCCAAGTGCCTGGTAAGATAGTTCGCTTCACCCTCACGCCGACAAGGACACTGGCTCCCCGTGGTAACTCGCAGGAAGCCTCAAACGCTCGATAAGGAAGCACATGTCACCCTCACGTCTCCCAAGGCAGCGTAGAGCGTCCCCACGTTGGAAAGCGGCTGGAGACTCGGGCAGCAGCAAATGTAGCTGTAACTCTTCCAATGGATGACGTGCATTAGGCTAATTTTCCGCGCGAAGGTCACGTTTAAAGGTAATTGGAGGGAGGGAGTGAACCACCAGAGAGAGAGAGAGAGAGAGAGAGAGAGAGAGAGAGAGAGAGAGAGAGAGAGAGAGAGAGAGAGAGAGAGAGAGAGCCTGTCTTCATTAGCAGAGGATATATCGTTGGGTAACCTGGCATGGAGATAATTGGAGAGTTTATCCCTCCCTTTACCTGGACCCCTCCCTCCCTGGCCTCCTGCCGCCCCCCTGATTGGTTAGGTGCCACCCTATCACCTGGCAATCAGCGGTTACCTGCAGCGACTGAGGTGAGGCGAGGCAGGTGTGAGGTGAGAGAAAATGATAATTGTTTGACGGGTATTGAGAGAGAGAGAGAGAGAGAGAGAGAGAGAGAGAGAGAGAGAGAGAGAGAGAGAGAGAGAGAGAGAGAGAGAGAGAGACTTGGAAATGAAAATATTCGTTCTTTCTGTTATTTCTCAAGACTTAATTAAGCCAAGAATATTCATAAACACGTTGAACAACCCATCAAATGTACAAATAATCAAGGTATACGGTTCTAGTTCTCTAGTTAAGACCAAAGGCTGAGGCCACGCAGAAAAGAGAGAGAGAGAGAGAGAGAGAGAGAGAGAGAGAGAGAGAGAGAGAGAGAGAGAGAGAGAGAGAGAGAGAGAGAGAGAGAGAGAGAGAGAGAGAGAGAGAGAGAGAGAGAGAGAGAGAGAGAGAGAGAGAGAGAGAGAAATAGGAAACCGTAGTAACACGAATCACAAAATATACGGGAAGTAAACGTGTCTCCTTCTCGGAACTCCGTGTGGAGATTGTTTTTTGAGCTTCGTGGAAAAGCCAAAAGGGAAAAATAAAGTAAAGATAAATGGAAAAAAAACCCTGGTGATTACGATGGAGAAATATGATATATCCACACGTTTATCTTAGTCACGGAAATAATGAACATTCGATAAAGATTCTATTCAATTTACCTTAGATAATCAATGAGAGAGAGAGAGAGAGAGAGAGAGAGAGAGAGAGAGAGAGAGAGAGAGAGAGAGAGAGAGAGAGAGAGAGAGAGAGAGAGAGAGAGAGAGAGAGAGAGAGAGAGAGAGAGAGAGAGAGACAAAGGAGCAAACTTGAAATAAAAAGACTTTGATGAATGATAATAACAATAACAATAATACTAACAATAATAATAATGATAGTAATAATAATAATAATAACAATAATAATAATAATAATAATAATAATAATAATAATAATAATAATAATAATAATAATAATAATAATAATAATAATAATAATAATAATAATAATAATAATAATAATAATAATAATAATAATAATAATAATAATAATAATAATAATAATAATAAAAGCTAACGTCTCCTTAATACGGTTCAGACTCAAGTTTAAAAGCTCGAAATCCGTAAATATGGGCGAGTCTAACGAGGCGAAGCATTAGGCGAGATTACCTGCGGATTAGGTGGACGGACGCGGCGACCAGGTGAGCGAGGGCCTGGTGGAGGGGCGGGCAGGTCACGGCAGGTGATCAGGAATGACTTTGCAACTATACCTTTACATACCTTTATCTGCTTTATTGCCAGTTTTGAATACTCTTTCTTTTATCAGCCGGTCTATTGTACAGTCGGCAAAAAAAGTATCGAACACCCATGAGTTGATTCCAGCCTTCGGTACACCAGGTTTATAGAATCCGCACTAATTCTTTATTCAGTCAACATAAGGGTGTTCGATACTTTTTTTGCCGACTGTACGAATTCACATCTGTTTATCAGCTTTTGAAGGAATATTTTTTTACAGACTTCTAAAATAATATCATCTGCCAGCCAGTCTCTTGTATTGCCAGTTTGCGAAGGGTCTCTGATAGCAATGCATTCCTTTCGTCTTTTTACGAGCTTTGAAGGTCCTTTTGTTACCCACTATCTTTGGCACCCATCAGCTACGATTTTCGACAATACTCTTATCAGTCAGTCTCTTGGACGTATGAATATTTTTTTGCCAACCTCTGAAAGACATTTGATAGCCATGGGTGCATTTTTCATAAGTCCGAGCGGTTCTCTTCACAATCAGTGGTCTTTTGTGTATAGTTCTGAAAAGGAAATGGTTTGCAAGGTTCTCTGATGTACGAAGGTCTTTTGTTTGTTATAGATTCTGCCAGGTGTTCAACTCTCTTATACTATGTCCCTTTCATGTATGCAGTTTAAAGGTTCCAGCAGATATAAGTTATAATACGGTTTCTTGGTAACCACATTGTCGCTGGAAATCTAAAGCTTCTGTCCTGTATTATAAATTATTGGCCACATAAAAAGAGTGTCCATTTGATTTTATGTATAGCTTTCATCCTTGCATAATCCGGTCCTTTCACGATTCCATACCTTCAGATAACATACTTCAGTCATCCTGTGTTTCCGTCCATTTTACCGAGGGGCTTCATTTTGCACTCACGATATCTATCACGCTCATGGATCCACTCTTTTGTTTTACTGACGCTGAAAGGGCTGTGAATGGTATGTTATTGTGTTTCTGCTCAGGCATGGTGAATAATTGAAAGGGATGGTCAAGTGTGTGTGTGTGTGTGTGTGTGTGTGTGTGTGTGTGTGTGTGTGTTGGTATGAATATTTGATCGTCAGCGTTTCACTGGTGGCAAGTAAAAAAGTATAAATGTGGGAAAAAAAATAATCGCGGTTTTATGGTTTGGAAAATCAAGGGACGTTTAATAGACATTCAGTGCACACACACACACACACACACACACACACACACACACACACACACACACACACACACACACACACACACACACACACACACACATTGAGTACCACCAACATCAGCAACATTTTATCTTGCTTCAAAGCGAAACTAAAATAAAGTCGGTCATTTCAAACAGTTTCACGAGTAGCAGGAGTCGCCACTGCCACGCCAGGAACAGCCGTGCAAGCCTTGATACTCTGACCTCACCTGACATGACCTGACCTTTTGACATTTCCGGGACCTGACAATTTAATGTAACCGAACCTTCTCGTAACAAGACTTAACCTAACCTAACCTGACCTGACTTGACCTATCCTAAAATGACATGACCTGCTGATAGTTCATGCACCTTCTATTGATCTGACTTAATTGATCAAACCTTCCCTTATCGTAAAAAAAGCTGACCTAACCTGACCTGACCTGGCATGACCTATCCTACGACATGACCTGCTGCTAATAGTTTTTGCTCCCTCTTGCCTATATTTTCTTATGTTCTATCATGTTATAACCCTGTCCATGGCCTCTCTTGACCTAATTTTCTATTGTTTGTCCCCGGCATCCCTTTTGTTTTTATCCTTTGAAGTACCGTGTCACACTCACACAGTCCTGACCCTTTCATTACCTAATTAGCCTTCTATTGATAATTTTGGCGCCCCTTTCCATTTTTCCCTTGCGACTGGTCTTGTTCATGTCACACCCTGACCTGCCTTGACCTAACTTTTTTACCTTGTCTGACCTCCTATCCTCCCCTTTTCCTTTTTTGGCCTGTCTTGTTATAGCTATACTTTGACCTCTTCTAACCGAGCACAGCATCGTTTTCTCGTCTCTCGTACCTTCTATTTTTTCTTCTTTCGATCTGTCCTGTTACGCTTATTCACCCTGACCTTTGTCCATCTTCACTGGCACGTATTAAAGCTGAAATCTAGTCATGACCTCTCTCTACTCCTACTGATTTGACCCTTCCAAGTATTTTTCCGACACTCGAGACTTATTCCTTGCCCTTTTGCCTTACCTTGTCCTGGTCTATTTTTCTTTTTTCCTGAGCCTTCCTGAGTCCTACATTCATTCCCCTTCTTGTCACAGGCAGCCTCTCATCTCCCCTTGCTACTCATCTAGGCCTAGGCGAACACCACTCCTAACTTTCACAACTCTAGTGAGAAAAAAACTTCCGTCCCTTGACCGCTCTCAGCTCCCTTTGTTCTATACAGCCACTCATAAGTTTTTACCTCTCACTCCAACTTAGAAGAAAAATGTAATTCACAACATTACAACACATGATTAACAGAACATAACGACAAAACACCGTCACTGTTCTCAACTGCAACCTTCCAACACACCTTTACATCCAAAACAATATATTTCTAACTCAACGCACGCAATACACATATAAACACATTAACCTTACAGTGCAACCCAACATAGACACAACATCACTCCCAAGCCCCACAGAAGCAACATTTCCATTACTCACAGTTCATATCCAGGGTGACAGTAGTGACCTGAGGCGCCGTGAGGTTAGAATTAGCAGCGTGGCACGTGAGAGTCCTATGCAGGTCTCGTCTGGTCAGTGCAGGGACGACCAATCTATTCGTGACCAAGTCGGGTGTCTCCACCTCCGAAGTCATATCCAGAAGGGTTGAGCCTTCCCACCAGGTGACAGCTGGCGGTGGCGAGCCTCCCATGGCCCTGCAGTTTAAACGCAGCGTCTCCCCTTCTGTGAATGGTCCAACAATGCTCTGCGCCTCCACTCCGTGCTCCGTGTAGACTGCGAGGCGGCGAGGGGGCACTGTGGTAAAGGGAGAGAAAGGGAGAGTAGTTGAAGGGCTGGTTACGAATATAGACTGAAAGAGATGACTTTTTGCTACATAGTGGAAGAATTTAAGAGTTGATTACATAAAAGGAGAATAAAAAGAATTAATTGACTGCATAGATTAAAAGGGGGAATTAAAGTGGCTTATATGGTGGGATAGAGTTGATTACACAAAGAGAAAAATAGAGTGTATTACATATATATAATTATAGAGAGCGAGGGAGCTTGCTGTTATCTAGAAAATTAATTCAAGTATTCAATTAGCACTGTGGTCAGATAGATGGATAGACAGACACAGTTCGCGAGAAACAAAGTTATTATCTCTGCTTACATTAAGTTGACGTAAATTGCTAACAATAATAGTAAATACAGAAAATTAATAAATGCATTAGGGAAAGAGGGAGAGAAGATTACGTAGAGTTAGAGCGAGGGAGCGAGGAGGGGGAGCGGGAGGAAGAGAGAGAGAGAGAGAGAGAGAGAGAGAGAGAGAGATGGACAGCCTCGCAAACATTATTATCACCTCTCTCATTATCCTCCAATTGCTCCTTCTTCTCATCACCCTCACCATCACCCTCACCCTCACCATCACCATTACCATCATTCCATTTCCCTCTTTGGTTTTGCTTTGGGAGCCGCGAATCCGAGGCAAAACAAAGCATTAGGCGGGAGGGGAGGCAATGTCCGTCGTCCCCTGAATGGGCACTCGAGGGGAGGAAATGTTTGCTAGTGGCTGCTGAATTGGTCTTGGTGGCCTGTTTGTGGCGACGCAGGGCACAGGGGAGCTTGGTAGATGGACTGCTGGTGGTCGTGGGTACAGGAAGGAAGGGAGCGTCGAAGGGCGTTGTTGGGTTAGGGAGAGACTGTTTGTTGGAGTTTGGGGATAGAAGGGAGAGGTGATGGTGGTGTAGCTTGTGGTCAGAGGAAGCGCACGGCAGATTAATATGGAATAGTGCAGAGAATGAGAGATAGAGAAGGGTTGTGAAAGATGATAGATAAGCGGATATCAATTGAAAAAAGGTTACGGATTGAGGGGATGGTAGATTACACGGTTCTAGTGGACAGTGGAAAAGATATACAGGTTGGTGGGTTTGGTAGAGAGAGAGAGAGAGAGAGAGAGAGCCTCGCTGCTAATGCCAACTTTAAGCACTTGGTCAATGTGGGAAATTTAATTAGGCTCCAAACGAAATATTTTGTCCACTCGAATGCGGGATACACACACACACACACACACACACACACACACACACACACACACACACACGAGCGTACATTTACACATACATTCATACATGCAAGTTTACATGAATACACACACACACACACACACACACACGTTTGCATCTCATTACAACGTTGCATGAATTTTAATCTAAGCACTAAATTTCATAAAGAATTACACAATAAAAGGAAAATCACACATAAAGCCTTGGTGATGACTCCGAAAATTAGTGTTCATATATAAGCTGCTTACTGGTGTTGCGGGTCAAACTTTTTTCATAAATAAATCAGTCAATCAGTCAGTCAGTCAATCAGTCAGTCAGTCAATAAGCCAGTCAGTCAATAAGCCAGTCAGTTAATTTCTTGTCCGATTCATATTTTTCTCGGTAATTTTGTTTTATTTCTGTTGGAACTAATTTTTTTGGACCTGCATTTACTCCTTTGGTTGTTGTTGTTATTGTTATTGTTGTTGTTGTTGTTGTTGTTGTTGTTGTTGTTGTTGTTGTTGTTGTTGTTGTTGTTGTTGTTGTTGTTGTTGTTGTTGACTGCTCAAATACCTGGTTGGTGTCAAGAAGATAGAAAAAAAAAGAGACGGGCAATTTCTTTTCATATATCGGTTTCTCTTTTCTTTTGTTGCTTCTCATATTCCTCTTCTATCTATATATTTTTTCTAGTCTTTTCTTTTACTCCTTTTCTTTAATATATATCTTCCAGTACTATATATATTTTCCTCACCTCCTTTTTTGTCTTCCTCCTTGTCCTCTTGTCCTTCTTTCGTCCTCTTCCTCCTCCTCTCCTTTCCTCCTTTTCCTCCTCTTAAACGCTTTTTGTTCTTTTCTATTCTTTTTTTTTCCATTTTTTTTATTCCTCTTGTCTTTTCCTCCTCCTCTTTCTTTTCCTTCTTCTCTCTTCTATTTCCTTCTCTCCTCCTGTCTTTCCTTTCTCTCCCCTTCTACTTTTTCCTCCTCTTATAAGCTTTTTGTTCTTTTCTTCTCTTTTTTCTCCATTTTTTTATTCCTCTTGTCTTTTCCTCCTCTTTCTTTTCCTTCTTCTCTCTCCTTTTTCCTTCTCCCCTCCTGTCTTTTCTTTCTCTCCCCTTCTGCTCTTCTTTTCTTATTGTCTTCTTTCTTTTCCTCTTAATCTACTTCTCTTCTGCTCCTCATTTTCTCTTGTTCTCTTCCTCCTCCTCCCTTCCTTTTTTCCTATTTTTCTTCTCCTCCTCCTCCTCTCCTCTTGCCCAATTTCTCTTCTCCTCCTCTGTCCTCTTCCTCCTCCTCTCCTCAGTTCATCTTCCTCTTTTCCCCTTGTCCTCTTCCTCCTCCTCCTTTTCTCCTCACTCTCATCTTACTCTTTTCCCCTTGTCCTCTTCTTCCTCCTCCTCCTACTCTTTCTCTCCTCAACTCATCTTACTCTTTTCCCCTTGTCCTCCTCCTCCTCCCACTCCTTCTCTGCTCATCTTCCTTTTCTTGCTCCGGGCGTTGACGAGCTTCCTCCTCCTTGGACCCTCTTCGGCGGTGTCATCTCTCGCCTCTCGCCAGAAATTTCCCACCGCATTACCTGTCTGAGAGGCGTCGTTTTCCCTTGTTACTCTCCACAACTATTGGCAAGTGGATTACCTGCAAGACCGGGAGACCGCGCTCGATGTCACCTTCGCCTCTCGTACCTATCCCGCTAGCCTTAAACCTGTGTCTGTCTCTCTACCTGTGTATCTCTGCTTGTGTTTCTCTACTTGTGTGTCTATCTACCTGTATCTCTCTACCTGTGTCTCTCTACCTGCCTATCTGTGTATGTATATCTATCCATCTGTTTCTATATATTTTTCTGTCTATTAATCTATCTTACTATCTACCAATATATATTCATCTCTATCTATTTGTATTTACCTATCGTGTCATGATTTTTTGTATTTATCTATCTCTCTAAATCTTTCTATGTATATCTTTATCTTCATGTATTTCCCTCTCTATATCGCTGTGGTTAATGTTCCTCTTTTTATGTAAGTATCTATCACTCTAAGTATCTTTTACCTGTTTGTCTTGTTACCTGTCAATATTTTTCTGGAATTAATACGCTTTTGTCCTCCTTTGTTCTATAATTCAGTTACAGGTGTAAAATGTTTGTTTGTGTGGGCCTTTACGAGGCTATTCATAAGCAATGAGGCGTGTCCATCATTTTTCGCGAGTTTATTCCTTTTCTCTTTTCCCTCTCTGCCAGTTTCAGTATTCGTGACCTTTTTTTTTATTCAGCTGCTGGAGACAAATGGCGCGTGTGTTGTAATCAATGAGACGTCCGTATTTTTTCTTACATTTAGCTTCTCTTATGATTTTTCAGTTGTAGTTTCCGTCACTGCTTGTTCTCCTCCACTTTGTTGCTCAATACATTTCGCTTCGATTGTCTAGTTTTTCCACCTATCCTTCTTTCTATGACTACAACAACGGTCTCAGTATATTTTTATTCATCATTTCTCAGACTTGTTTCAACATCAAATGGCGTAACTTCTATTGTCTTTTTTTCCCCCCTTTCTATCAATTAAGACTCTTGTTCCTCTTTTAAACCTTTAGTCTAGTTCCTATATTAAATTATTTCGCTTCGTCTGTACAGTTTCTCCACTTTTCTTTCAGTCTCTCGTGTTCTTAGCATAACCTTTTAGTTCAGTTCCTATATCAAATGACTTCGAATTCGTCTGTCAAGTTCCTCCCCCTCTCTATCAGTTAACCTTCTCGTTCTTAGCTTAACTTTTTAGTCCAGTTCCTATATCAAATGACTTCGAATTCGTCTGTATAGTTCCTCCTCTTTCTATCAGTTAACCCTCTCGTTCTTTGTTTAACTTTTTAGTCCAGTTCCTATATCAGATGACTTCGAATTCGTCTGTCAAGTTCCTCCCCCTTTCTATCAGTTAACCTTTTCGTTCTTAGCTTAACCTTTTAGTCCAGTTCCTATATCAAATGACTTCGAATTCGTCTGTATAGTTCGTCCTCTTTCTATCAGTTAACCCTCTCGTTCTTCGCTTAAGCCCGAGTCACACATTCACGACAATGACTCCCGGCGCTCTCCCGACTCAGAACTCGCCTCCCACCGTCGGGCCGCACGCCGACAGTTTTGGACATTTTCAAAACAATCGGGGCCCTCCCCGATATCTGTCACCCGTCGCGAATAAGCTACGGTCGTCGGATGTCCATCTCAACGACGTCGTAACAACGTCGTTTCGACATCGGCTATGATCGGCACTCAAGGGGATGGACTTACGATGGTCGTTACGTACGTCTGGCAGCACGACATTCCAAAACTGGCAGCGCGTGGTCTGATGTCGGGAGGGCGCCGGGAGTCATTGTCCTGAATGTGTGACTGGGGCTTTAACCTTTTAGTCCAGTTCCTATATCAAATGACTTCGAATTCGTCTGTATAGTTTTTCCCCCTTCCTATCAGTTAAGCCTCTCGTTCTTAGCTTAACCCTTTCCTTCTACCCAATTAACGCACCTCTTTATCTCCTACGCTTCACCTGTGCAGCTTCTCCTCTCACCTTCAATCCCCAGGTTCAGGAGCCGCTTTGATGAGGCCAAGCAGGCGTTAGGGAGAGGTAATGAATCTCGGAATGAGGTCAGGGTCATGAGATTAGCTAGACTTCCGTTGGGGCTTACCTTGACGAGCTGAGGCTGACGTTTGTGTGGTCTGGTAATTGAATTAGATCTGGACTTAACTGCGACGCTCATGAGAACCTTCGCATTTGTGTGTTTGTCTGTGGTTAGGTGATTAAAGTGATTGGTTTCATGCTTTATTGTTCTTGTTCAGTTTTGCTAGATATAATTACTAGATTTTTACGGGAAGGTAGTATCAGTACCCCTCTGCCTTTGGTAAGAGAGCTCATTCTATTTCTTTTGTCGTGTGATCAGGGGATTGGATAGTGTTTGCCTTTTACACTCTCCCGGTTGATTTTCAGCGATAGTGTGGATTTTAGAAATACTGTTGTTTCCTTTGTGCTTCCTAATTAACAAGAGGGAAGGATTAAGACAGCTCTGAGCGTGCAAATTAATCAAATACAAAACGATTACACATTTGTATTATTATTATTATTATGATGATGATGATGATGATGATGATGATGATGATGATGATGATGATGATGATAAGCTACCAAAGCCTCCCTTCAGGGTGCAGATACAACTAGTTGAACCACACAAAATATCTCACTTGGAAAGAATCCACCCACCACCATATATCATCCGATCCCTCGCTGAAAGTACCTTCATTAATGGATTAGTGTTTATATTCACAGCAAAGGAGGCATTCAGAACATTGGTTAACCGTTGCATTAAGATGGGACAGAATAGGGATGAACAAGAGTAGAACATCGTTTGAAAGGGGTTTGTTTACCAGTGAAATGGATGGAAGAATGAAGACCCCGGCTAACTCTTCCATTAAGAAGTGGGACAGCACAAGGATGAACGAGTATAGAACATCGTGTTGAAGGGCTTGTTTACCGATGAAAGGGATGAAAAAATGAAGACTCCGAGTAACTTTTGCATTAGAAAGTGGGACAGCATACGGATAGCTAGAGTAGAACACTGTGTGAAATAGGCTTGATTACCGGTGAAAGGGATGAAAAATGAAGACCCTGGTTAACTCTCGCATTAGGAAGTGGGACAGCATAGAGATAAGCTAGAGTAGAACATCATGTTAAACGGGACTTGTTTATCACTGCAAGGGATGAAGGAATGAAGACTCCGATTAACTTATGCATTAGGAACTGGGACAACAGCAACCCCGTGGGAAAGGTGCTCGTTTACCTATGACGGTGAGGTTGGTGGTGTAAGTGAGCGTTGGACTCTTCTTGAACATGACCCGGCAGCGGTAAGTCCCCTCGTCGTCGGACCGCACGTGCTGGATAATAAGGGTGGACGTGGTGGGGTGGAAGGAGGCGCGGGAGCCCAGCACTGAAGGGTTGACCCAGTGTGACGGCCTGGAGCCTCTCGCGTCGTAGCTGTGAGGGGGAGGAGAGAAGAGGTTGTTAATTCGAGTGGGCGGATATATTTTGAGTGGGATCATTATTAGAGTTGGAGCTGCAAAGAATGAAGTGGATTGAGGAAAGAAAGCAGGAGGGGAGACGAGAGGGTAAGAAAGGGAGGAAATGTTAGGAAAGAATGAGAGGTGAAGAGGACATGGGAAGAGAAAGAAAGAGGGAGGGAAAGGAGAGAAAGAACGGCAGTAGATTTTAGGAAAAGAATGTGAGATGAAGAAGGCAATGAGAGAGAAAGGAAAAGGAAGTAATAGAGAGAGAGAAAGGAGGGCATGGGGGGAGAAAGAAAGAGGGAGGAGAAAAGTGAGAGAAAGAAAGTGAAATAATGTTAGGGAAAGAAAGGGAGGTGAAAAGGGGATGGGAAGAGAAAGGAGGGGGAAGGAGTGGGGTGAAGATGAAGGTGAACAGGAGAGAGAGAAGAGGGGATGGGGAGAGAAAAAAAAAGAGGGGGAGGAGAGAGATGGAGGTGAAAGAGAGAGAGGAGAGAGAAGGGAGGGAAGTGATGTGAGAGAAGAAATGGGAATCTGAATTTGGTCTTAGTTGGAAAAGCAAAGGATATGGTGAGGGAGGGGGGAGGAAGAGGAGAAGAGAGAGGAAGGGGAGGAATGAGAGGGAGAAGAGAGGAGAAAATGAAGAGGAGAGGAAGAGAGAAGTGAGAGGGGGAGAAAGAGGAAAAGAGAGAGAGAAGGAGGGAATGAGAGGAGATATGAGAAAAGGAGAGAGAAAAATGGAGAGAAAAAAGGAAGGAGAGGAGAGAAAGAGAGAGGTGAGGGGCAGGAACACAAATTCGATAAATCAGACTTTACTTTTATTATTGTTTTTCCTCTACCATGTTTTTTTCACTTTTATGGCCGATTTACTCTCTCTCTCTCTCTCTCTCTCTCTCTCTCTCTCTCTCTCAGCTAGTAATTTCATCGGGTAATATAGTTTGCCTTACTTATTACTTTGTTGAGGCTTTAAAACTCTATATACTTGGAAGGTGACAAAGGAAGGAGGACAAGGAGGAGGAGGAGGAGGAGGAGGAGGAGGAGGAGGAGGTGGGAAGAGGGTGTGGTAGGATGCGGTGAAGCTAACTAACTTGAGACACACACACACACACACACACACACACACACACACACAACCCCCCCCCCCCCACACACACACACACTCACGTAAACGCACACATTCAAACACACAGACCTTTTACCATAATTCATAACCTCTGCTACCACTCTTTGCCTTGTTCTCTGTACCCAAGATATAAATATATGAAGGTAAGAGACCCACTATATCAGCTCTGTGTGTGTGTATGTGTGTGTGTGTGTGTGTGTGTGTGTGTGTGTGTGTGTGTGTGTGTGTGTGTGTGTGTGTGCCATTCTTCCTTCCCTCCAGAGTAACATACACAGTGGCAGGGAGATATATTCCTCACCTCTCCCCTCCCTCATTCTTTTTCCTCCGTTCCTTTCTCTCTCTCGGGCCATAAGCAGCTGTATATAACCCTCTAGTCCCCCTGTCCCCTGCCACCGTGTTCCCCTGTTCCCCTGTCCCTTCCTCCCTCTCTTTCTTACTCCTTTCCCTGTTCCCATCTCCGTTTTTTCGTCTTCTCGTCCCCTTTATCCTCCTGTCTCTCCATTGCCCCTGTCTTTCTCTTTCTCTTTCACTCTATTGTCTTATCCTCCTTCCTCTCCATTCCCCTTGTCTCGTCCGTCTTCTCTCAGCCCCCTCTGTTCGCGCCTCACTCCCTGGCAGGCCGCGGCAGGGTGGATGTCCAATGCTCGGGCTGTTCGGCGATGCTGGGGGAGGTCCAGCTCAGAGGCAATGACTCGAAAAATGCGCAAGACAAGGACGGAGAAGGGAAGGAAAGAAAGGAGGTCGGGAAAAGAGGGTGAGAATGGTGAGGGGTGAAAGGAATGGAAGAAAGGAAGAAAGGAAGGAAGGAGGGATGGAGTAGAAATAATTGGGACGGCAGAAAAGGAAGGAAGGAAAACTGAAGGATTAAAGGGAAAGAATTTGCAGAGAAGGGACAGAAGAGAGTGCGAAAAACGGGTTGAGAATGGCGAAGGGTCAAAAGAAAGGAAGAGAGGAAGGAAGGAGGGGAAGTTATAGGGACGGCAGAGAAGGAAGGAAGGAAGGAAGGAAAGAAGAAATAAAGGGTAAGGTATATAAGAGTGGAGGTCGGGAAAAGTGAGTGAGAGAATGACGGAGAGTTAAAAGAAAGAAAAATAGGAAGGAAGGAGGGAAGGATAAACAATTGGAACGGCAGAGAAGGAAGAAGGAAGGAAGAAAGAAGGAAAAAAATTAAGGGAACTGCACAAAAGGGAATATAAGGAATGAGTAGAGGAAACGATGAGAATGGCGTGGAGTCAAAAGAAAGGAAGAGGGGAAAGAAGGAAGGAGGGAAATAATAGGACGCCGGGAAAGGAAGGAGGAAGGAAGGAAGAAAAAACGAGAAAGGATTTGTAGAGAAGGGAAAAAAGGAGGAAGGAAAAAGAGGATGAGAATAGCGAGGGGTAGAAGGAATGGAAGAAAGGACGGAAGGAAGGAGACGAAATAACTGGGACGGCATGAAGGAAGGAGAAGGAAGGAAGAAGGGAGAAAATAGAGAGAGAATATGCAGAGAAGGGAAAGAAAAAAAGGAGGGTTAAAAAAGGTGTGAGAATGGAGAAGGGTAAAAGGAAAGGAAAAAAGGAAGGAAGGAAGGAAGGAAGGGAAATTATTAAGATGGTAGAGAAGGAAGGAGAAGGAAGAAAAAAGAGAGAGGATATGCAGAGAAGGGAAAGAAGAAGGAGGGTTGAAAAAAGGTATAAGGATAGGAAAAAAGAAAGGAAGGAAGGAAGAAAGAAGGAAGGAATAAAGAGAAAGGGAACATAAGGAAGGAGGAAGGAAAACAAAGGGTTGAAAATAGCGAGTGGTAAGAGAAATGGGGAAAAAGGAAGGAAAGAAGGAAAATAATTGACACGGCAGAAAAGAAAGGAGAAAGAAGGAAGAATGAAGGTTAAAGGGAACGTAATTACAGAGAAGGGAATATAAGAATGGAGGAAGGGAAAAAGGGTGGGAATGGCGAAGGGTCTGAAGAAAGGAAAAAAAGGAAGGAAGGAAGGAAGGAAGGAAGGAGAGGAAGGGGGAATTACTGGAAGGGCAGAGAAGGAAGGAAGAAGGAAGAAGGAAGAGAAGACGGAAAAGATATTGCAGAGAAGGAAATATAGGAAGGAGGAAGGAAAAAAAAGATGGAAATGAGAAAGGGTAAAGAAAGGGAAGAAGGGGAAAGAAAGGGAGAAGAAAGGAAAAAAAATGAAGGGAATTGCAGAGTAAGGAATGTTAGGAAGGAGGAAGGGAAACATGGGTGAGAATGGCGAAGGGTAAAGAGAAAGGAAGAAAGGAAGGAGGGAAGAGAAATAAATGGGGCAGCAGAGGAGGAGGAGGAGAATGAGGAGGGAAAAAGGAAAGGGAAAAAGGGAAAGGAATTGCAGAAAATGGATTACAAGAACGGAGAGAGGAAATGAGGGAGTGAATGGAAAAAAAAAGGAAGGAAGAAGGAAAAGCAATTGGAACGACATAGAAGGAAGGAAAAGGAAGAAGGAAGAAAAGGAGGAAGGGAGTGCAGAGAAGGTAACATAAAAACAGAGAAAGGAAAAAGAGGGTCGGCATGGCAAAGGAAAAAGTAGGGAGGAAGGAAATACACGAAGGGAGACTGCTGTAAAAATAAAAAACGAGGGGTAGAAGGAAAAAAAACAACTAGCAGAGAAGGGAAACGAAGCAGCACAACGGAGGACTTTTAAAGAAGAAAAAGGAAAGTTGGTAAATGAAAAAGGAATTCACTCCCCCATACCTCATAAATTTAAAAGGACACGACATGAATCATCCTAATGTATGTTTGTGGAAGCAGCGCCATAGGGGATGTATTTTTTTTCCATCTATTTACTTTTTTTTTGTCCTTTAAACTGCTTCCTTTGCTGTTAAGAAAAATAAGAAAAATGAGGAAGACACATGAAAAGGAACTCGAGAAAGAAAATAAAGAAAAGAAAATGAAGAGAACAAAAAAAAAAAAACAAAAAAAATAAACAAAAAAAAAAAAAAAATATATAAAAAAAAAAAAAAAAAAACATCAAAACAAACTCCAGAACGAAAATAAAGAAAAGAAATAAAGAAAATGAAGAAGAAACATCAAAACGAGCTTAAAATAAAAGTAAAGTAAATATATAAAGAAAATAAAGAGGAAACATCAGAACGAACTCAAAAGAAAATCAAAATCAAAATAAAGAAAATGAAGAAGACTCAAAACGAATTCAAAATAGAAATCAAATAAAAATAAAGAAAAAACATCAAAACAAACTCCACTCTGCAACTCCCTTCATTTTTTTCCTTTCTTTTCCCCTCCTTCCTTCTCTACCGTGCCAATAATTTTCCCTTCTTCCTTCCTTCCTCTATACCTCTTTTTTACCCTTTGTCATTCCCATCTCCAGAACAGAAATAAAGTTAAAAAAAAGAGAATCTAAAGCACGTTCAGCAGGAATAAAAGTAGAGTTGACCGTGTTTAGGTTTCGTGTTTATATTTCGTTCTGTTTTATATATATTTTTTTGTGCGTGTTTTTCCAAGTGAATGGTCCCGGCGCAGTGCGGTTAAGATATTTATTTTCTCTTGTGTACGACTTTTAAAAATCTTTCCGTGTTTTTTTTATTTTTATTGTTGCCGCCGGTGTACTCTATAAAACACTCTGTCGTACTGTACGTTACCAGTGTATGTATGTATGTATGTATGTATGGGTGTATGTATGTATGTATGTATGTATGTATGTAGGGTGGCTGCGAGGGAGGCTGGGGATTGTTAGGGTAGAAAAAAAGATAACAGAGAAATTCATCGATTCTTCCTTTTATACCTTTGTGTGTGTGTGTGTGTGTGTGTGTGTGTGTGTGTGTGTGTGTGTGTGTGTGTGTGTGTGTGTGTGTGTGTGTGTGTGTGTGTGTGTGTGTGTGTGTGTGTGTGTGTGTGTGTGTGCTCGCGCGTGTTTGCCAAGAAAATCCCAGAAAAAATACAACTCCGCGATGTATATTATCATCTTAAAACCTTACGAATTAATGATTTTCTTTTTTACATCTCCCCCTGTAGCGCCGGCAGGCTTTCTT
The DNA here is from genome assembly GCF_024679095.1 of Eriocheir sinensis. Classification (NCBI taxonomy): domain Eukaryota; kingdom Metazoa; phylum Arthropoda; class Malacostraca; order Decapoda; family Varunidae; genus Eriocheir; species Eriocheir sinensis. The sequence goes on along the minus strand of NC_066513.1, from coordinate 24,847,151 downwards.
CAGGGGCCAGATGGTCGACCCAAGCCCGTCATGGCGCAGGCAATTTTTTATAGCGGCGCCGGTTATGCTTGGCTCATGCTGCCCCCCGGAACTCATTCTTGATTCACTTGGACGGTTTCTTCTAGAGTCCGGGTTGACGGGTGGTCTTCTGGACAGCATGTGGGTACTTAGGCCACTCGGCGGTGACTGAAAAATCCCAGGTGGTAGCGTGGGGACTCGAACCGACGTTGTTCATGGCGTGGTTAATGCGGGGTCCGCACGCTAACCACTCAGCCACCGCCTACGAATGAACCTAACGCCTAACGAATGAACATGAAAACTGTAAAAAAAAGACATGAGAATAAATCGCATTAAATGAAAAAGGTGTTGAGAGACGAGGCGGCGGCGATGGAAAGGGGAAGGCAAGGCAAGGCAAGGCAAGGCAAGGTAGGGGAGAGCAGCGTTTAACGGGTGAAATAAAAGGTGGAAAGGCGTGGATTAGGGCAGGAGCTTAATATCTACGTGTGTTTAATGGAGGGTAAGGGAAAGGTGAGCAGGAGAGAGAGAGAGAGAGAGAGAGAGAGAGAGAGAGAGAGAGAGAGAGAGAGAGAGAGAGAGAGAGAGAGAGAGAGAGAGAGAGAGAGAGAGATTATTAATGCATGGAACAGTTGAATGGATAGGAATTAAGAGGAGTCCACAAGCGGTACTGCGGTAATAAAAGTGAAGGACTTAATTAACCTGGACAAAGGAGATTTTTACCTGGCCGAAGAATGACTTGTAAGTTGAAGACTAATTACTGCGAAAATTCCTGTTGTTGTTGGGATTATTATCATTATTATTGTTGTTATTATTATTATTATTATTATTATTATTATTATTATTATTATTATTATTATTATTATTATTATTATTATTATTATTATTATTATTATTATTATTATTATTATTATTATTATTATTATTATTATTATGATTGCTCACTACATGTACGCGTCCTACTATTACTACTACTACCATTACTATTTTAACTCCTCAATTTTCTCCTTCTCCTCCTACTATTGATACTCCCCTTCCTCCTCCTCCTCCTCTTCCTCTTCCTCCTCCTTGCTATGGTGGATTGACTCAGTGGCTGAATAATCTCAAGAGGGTTTTTGAGTAATGGTTGTGTGGTGAATGTCTCTCCTTGATTTATCCGGCCTTTCCTCAACCCCATCATTCACGGCTCCATTTATTTATGCGTCCATATGTCTAAGAGTAACGTCCCCACTTCGCTCCCATTATTATTCGTTTCTCCTGTTCCCTTATCCCGTTATTCATTTCTCTATCCCATTATTCATTCCTGTGTTCCTTTAAAAATTTATCACTTCCCTATATTTCACCATTCTTCAGTTATTTATTTTCCATTTCTCTGCTCTACTTTTCTTTCGTTCGTGTTTTGTTTTATTTGTTTGTCCTTTTTTCGTTCGTGTTTTGTTTTATTTGTTTGTCCTTTCTTCGTTCGTGTTTTGTTTTATTATTTTTGTCCTTTTTTCGTTCGTGTTTTGTTTTATTTGTTTGTCCTTTCTTTCGTTCGTGTTTTGTTTTATTATTTTTGTCCTTTTTTCGTTCGTGTTTTGTTTTAATATTTTTGTCCTTTTTTCGTTCGTGTTTTGTTTTATTATTTTTGTCCTTTTTTCGTTCGTGTTTTGTTTTATTTGTTTGTCCTTTTTTCGTTCGTGTTTTGTTTTATTATTTTTGTCCTTTCTTTCGTTCGTGTTTTGTTTTATTATTTTTGTCCTTTTTTCGTTCGTGTTTTGTTTTAATATTTTTGTCCTTTTTCGTTCGTGTTTTGTTTTATTATTTTTGTCCTTTCTTCGTTCGTGTTTTGTTTTATTATTTTTGTCCTTTTTTCGTTCGTGGATTTGTTTTATGCATCATTTCCTTTTTTAAATTCTTCTCTCTTCTTCCCTTCCTCCTTTGCTTCTTCTACTTATCGTGTGTTGCTTGCATTCTTCCTTCAATTTTCTTCTTTCTTCATTCGTTTAGCCTTTCCTTCCCTGCTTTATTCTCTCTTTCCTTCCTTCCTTCTTTCCTTCCATCCTCTCTTCCTTTCCTTCTTCTTTCATGTCTTCTTATTTGAATTATCCAGACAATGTTTGCTCTTTCATATTTCTTCCTCGTTTATCTATTATATATATACAAGTCCATGTATTAATGCACACACACACACACACACACACACACACACACACACACACACACTCGAACACGCACACACACGTGGACGAAAGAAAAGAAAGGATTGGTTGTCACGTGCGAGGAAAGAAAAGAAATTGATCGGGGAGGAGACGCCCTTTGTGTTCGTGTGTGTGTGTGTGTGTGTGTGTGTGTGTGTGTGTGTGTGTGTGTGTGTGTGTGTGTGTGTGTGTGTGTGTGTGTGTGTGTGTGTGTGTATGTGACACCAACAAACACACACACAACCAGACAGACAAACAGACAGACACACGGAAGCCAGGCAGACAAAAGAGACACAAACAGACGTACAGGTAAAGAAAGAAAGCATCGAACTTAAAAAACTGTCGAACAAAGAAAATTTACGGCAAGGAAGAAAATTGAGAGTAAAATATAAAAATTCTGAGACACTTCATTATCACGCGTCGGACGAGATGGAGCGACAAGGCAGGCTGGTCACCGGAAGAGGGCAGGAGGTCAAGGAGGAGGAGGAGGAGGAGGAGGAGGAGGAGGAGAACGATGAAAGATGAAGAGAAGAAGGAACAGAAGAACGGAGAAAGAATAAGTAAAGAAGAAGGAACAAAAAGAAAGAAGAAGAAAAAATGCGAGGAGAGGAAGAGGAAAAAGGACAGAGCAGACCAGAAAAAAGATAGAAGAAAGAGATTGGAAAATAAACACGAAGGAAAGAGAAAGAGAAGATAAAGAAGAAGGAACAGAAGAAGGACGAAGAGAGAATGAGAGAGGAGGTAGAGGAGAGACGAATTAGGAGACCAAAAAAAAAAGAGATAGAAGAGAAAAGAGAGAAAGCAGGCAGTGGAGAGGAGGACGAGAAGGAGGAGAGAAAGGGGGATGTAGGAGACAGGAGGGAGGGGGAACGAGAAATACTGGAGAGGGAGAGAGAGGAGGAGGAAGAGGAGGGAGAGTAAGGGCGAGAAGTGAGTGTGTGAGGACGAAACAAAGTCAGGTTCATCAAAGAGCTTTAAAAGTCCCCTCGATGACCCTTCGATACGACAATACCAAACAAAAGATGACCGATAGAAAAATAAACAGAGTGAGGACGGAGGATGTGGCAATGACGCTGACTCTGGCACTTGAGAGAGAGAGAGAGAGAGAGAGAGAGAGAGAGAGAGAGAGAGAGAGAGAGAGAGAGAGAGAGAGAGAGCGAGAGCGAGAGAGAGACAGAGAAACAGACAGACCCGTTAAAATTTCATTCCCATTAGGTTTTCAGCAATCACTCGATAAATCAAACGAGGAGAAAGGTTAATTGAGTCAGAGCCGCCTCACCTGCCGCCCTAACACATTTTGTTGATCGTTTGTGTGTCCTAATGAACAACAGGTAAACTGCGGGGTGAAAAAATATACCTGTTTGTTGGCTCACTAAAGCGTGGAGGCGTGATTGTGTTGTTGTTGTTGCTGCTGCTGTTGTTGTTCTTTTAGCTAGTGTTATTATTATTGTGATGGTGGTATTATTATTTCTATTATCAGTGGTATTATTATTATTATTATTAGTAGTAGTAATAGTAGTAGTAGTGAAGTTTTTTTTTTTTTATAACAACGTCAAATGATTTCTACGACCTCATTTCTCCACCTTTTATTTTGTTTCCCATCTTCTTACTCATGTTATTCATACCCTCACGTGCCTTTACCCACCTACACACCTACTCCACGCCCGCACTTATTTACTTAACGACTAAAAACAATCACCTACTCACTTCCTATCACTCTTGTTTCTTACTCGTCCTTTTTACTCATGTTATTCATCCTCATCATCGACCCACCTACCCACCTGCATTCCTTTCTTCACCTGACTCACCCACTAATACTCATAACCTTCTCCCAAGTACATTTACCCAGCTACCCACCTGTATTACCATCCCCCCCACCACTCACACCCACTAACACTCATCACCACCTCAGAGACCCACAACCTCACCTCCTCGACCGTCTACTTCTCCCCAACAACTCACCTCACCCTGTATTCACTTTCTGGCCCGCTCGCCTGCCCATCTCTTCACCTGGCTGGCATACCCGACTATTTAACCTGTCTGTCCGCCTCTCCAATCACCTTGCTACTACTCAATCCCAGGTAATGTAAGGTGATGGCTGTCTCCCTTCGGCTATGCACAAAGAACTGGTTACTCGCACGCACGCACACACACACACACACGGACACAAACATACGTACACACACACAAACACCTGTACAAAGAATGACATAAAACGGGTAAAATATTCATCGTACATTAATTTTTCAACTTTTGTTCGATCTGTAAGACACGATAGAGGACATGGTGTGTTTATAAATTCATTGCTTTATTTTGTATTTTTTTGTGTGGAATGATGGTGAAGGGTAGAGAGAGGAGAATAGAGAAGAGAGGAGAAGAGAGAAGGAGAGGCATGTCAGTCAGTCACTCAGCCAGTCAGATAGTCACACAATCCTGCAAGCTAGCAACCCAGTCTAACTTGTATCTTTGAATTAGTCAGTTAGTCACTCAAATAATCAGTCAGTCAGTTAGTCATTTACCCAGTCTGTCAGCCAGTCAAGAAGCATTAACCAATCAATCAGTGCCGGTCACTTAGCCAGCGAACCAGTCAGCCATCTGTCTTCTCGATCTTAACCCATCAGTCACTCAGTCAACGAACCAGCCAGCCAGCCAGCCAGTGAGTCAGTCTAGTCGTTGCCGCCTGGATAGCCTGACTGACTGCTTGGAAGGAATCTCTCCGACACTTTTCTCGGGGTAATTTTCCACCTGGCAACCGTCGTGTCGTCATCCGTACACCTGACGTTTTTCGAGGACCAGGTAGTGAGCGGGGTGGTATGCCTCGTTTTTTGTGTCTGGTCGTGTACCGATGTGGTCTGGTGTGTTCTCTGGGGCTGTAATCGGGTGTAATGTCTTGTGAGGTTACTGTGAGCGTGGGTAAGACGGTGGGCTGGTTATATATATGCCTGGTTGTATATACTTTAGCTTTCTGTGGTGTATGACATGGTGAACTGGTCTGTTTGTTTCGGGTGTGTTATGGCGTGCAATGTTTGTACTTGTGTGTGTATATACCGAGGGTGTGGTTAGTTAGAATAGTTAATATGCTGCTGCTACTACTACTTCTACTACTACTACTACTACTACTACTACTACTACCTACTACCTCATGAAACTTTATATAGCTAAGAAAGTAATAAAGTAGATAAAAATAATAATAACTACGATTTGCTCGGCATTTAAGTGACACGCAATCGCACCCCCCAAAAAATAACCTGTAAAACAAGAAAAAAAATAGTAACGAGAAAATTGGAACATAAAAAAAGAGTGAACAGGTGTGCAGTAACCTTGCTCACCTGGCGGGCAAATATTTCTTACCTGTACAGAGGCTTGTGGGTGCCGGACCTGTACCAGAGGACGAGGTGGGCGGGGTCACGGGGCAGGGGCGAGGTCAGGTTACAGGGAAGGTCAGCTCTGCCCCCCAAGCCTGCCCTTACCGGGATGGTGGGGCCTGGAGAGGAAGGGAAATGATGCTTCGTTAGTATATATGGGGAGGTCGATAGACACAGATAAATAGATAGATAGATAGGTTGATAGATAGATAGATAGATAGGTATATAGACTTTTTTTTACAGCAGAGGAGTCAGTTCGAGGGCATAAAAAAGGTAACAAATGTAAAAAAAAAAAAGCCCGATACTCACTGATCCTAAAAAGAGTTAGAGGAGTGGCCGACTGATAGATAGACGGACTGATAGATAGATAGACAGATAGATAGATAGATATGTAAATAGATAGATAAAAAAAAGATCAGGTAGACAGGTAGATAAACTGGTAGAATGAGAGACAGACAGACAGACAGCTATCCATCC
>NC_066513.1:24828614-24836114 GCF_024679095.1 Eriocheir sinensis | reverse complement strand
GCTTGCCGTCTCTTCTTCCGTTGTCCTATAAGTCCTACAGCGCCTTCGTCGAGACTGAACTACTTGCCTCTTTCTCTGTTCACTCATATTCTCTTTGTGTTCTTTCCTCTAGTTCTACTCGTGTATCTTTAGGCCTTCACAGCAACGTCGCCAGATTATCGTACTCCAGGCATCGTATTTTTCAGTTTCTGGCCCCACAACTAATGCGAGAAAATAGAAACACATCAGTAATTAACCATTTCGACGGTAACTATGAATGAATCTAGCTATTGGGGTGAAGGAGACAATTTTTGTGTCGGAAATCGGTAAATGTAATAGGCTGAGGACGACAATCTGGCAACACTGCGACTCCACAGGCTCAGTGAAGGAGGCGCTCACTTCCCCCTTCCTACACCCAAAGGCACTCACCCTCAACGTCATACTTGGGGGCAAACACACATCACACAGCGACTCTCCCACCTGCGATGCGTGTTAACTCACATTGGAACTCTTGCAATTACCGGCAATCATTTTGAACTCAATGTTTTTTACGCTTCCTTCTGTAGCGACCCGGCGGAGTGTCACCCTTTCTCACCCCCTTACGGCCTCGCGGCATGAACACGGACGCTTACACACCTACTTGAGGGATTTGGGCGCGCCGTCATACCAGGTGCCAAAGAGACGTGTGTGTGGCTCTGATTTTCGACCCAGTAATCGCCGTATTACCGCCAGGAACAGCGGTAATATTAGGTGGTAGTGGTAATAGTAGTAGTAGTAGTAGTAGTAGTAGTAGTTTCATGTATAAAGTGTGAGACTCAGGAACACGGATTTTTTTTTTGGTTGTATTTGGCACTGGTCATGGCAAATATCTAGTGTTCAAAGGTGGAACTTGTAGGACGAATGACTGTATAGTGCTATTTTTTATCCTCCCTTCCATTTCTTTCCTTCAATTTCCTTTTCTTCGCTTTTTCCTTCCTTTTCCGGCTTTTCGACTTAAAATTTTTCACACACACACACACACACACACACACACACACACACACACACACACACACACACACACACACACACCGCTCCCCCTCCCCTCCGCACACCTACGATACATGAGGCTGGACGGGCGTGCTCATAACATGCTTATAACACGCCACGAATTTTTTCACCTTTCCGTCTTTATTACTGGCTGAATGTTGTCCTTTCCTACCTCGTAACACTCTCGCGGCATGAACACACACACACACACACACACACACACACACACACACCCCACCCTCCCACCCACACAAATACTTTCGTTACCCGTGCCAGTGCGGTGCTAACAGCGTGCTTATGACGAGCGTGAGGAGTGTTTTGCTTCTGCTTTACGTGTGGCTGCCGTGGTTAGCCCTTGATGGCGTCCAGCAGCGAGGCGCCAGGGGAAGTATTCGTCTTCATTCCAGCGGCGTCTCAGTGGTCTCATTTGCGTGTTCTTGTGAGGTTCCTGTGTCTAGTCTTCCTGGTTAAATTTTGGAGGATCGCGAACATAACCCGGCTACTTTTCTTTTTTTCAACGGTAAGAATAACCACGTGTCTTCTTGATCGTTGCGGCAGTGCGTCGAGATGGAGGAATATCATGTGAACAGTATTTTTTTATGAGTCGACCAAGTAACTTCAGCTTATTATTATGAGCTTTTCCTTCCTTGTGATCAGCTCCAACAATATCAGTATGCTAAACCCCGTGTGTGTGTGTGTGTGTGTGTGTGTGTGTGTGTGTGTGTGTGTGTATCTATGGTGTCGGCCCAATGAATATTTTTTCCCCTCCGTTGAGCAAGATATGTTAAGTGACTTCCCGGATGGCGTACCTGCGCACACCTATATTTTCCATCTAATTACTGTTATTACCTGGGATACAGTAAATTACCTCTTTTTCTCCATTACAGGGGCTGTGGTTTACGCTCCCAGGTGAAAGCTCGTTTGTCATAAGGGAACAGGTAATGTAAATTTATGCGTTTTGCTCTAAAATCACACATTCTATATTCTAAGACCATTTAGCTATCTACTGTATATCAAGATTGTGTGGCATCTCTCATTTCTACAAGCCATCCATTCTACTTGCGCTGAATATACAGAAGAAGGTTTCGACTCTGCATAAAGCGTTTCACCACGTCCTCCTCCTTCTCCTTCTTTTCCTCCGCCCACTGCTGGTTTTCCTCCTCGCCCTCCCTCTTCCTCCCGTCCTCCAAATGCCCCCTTGGCTAAAATTCGAAGTCGTGACCAACAGAATAAGAGTTGCACCGCCTGTAGCAGTGCGCCACTCGTCTCGTCCTCCGCCTGCTCTTCCTCCTCCTCGTCCTCCTCCCACTCTACCTTCTCGTTCACCTTCTCCAACTACTACTACTACTACTACTACTACTACTACTACTACTACTACTACTACCTCGTACACTCTTACTTAACCTCCTCTTACACTTCCTGCATTCTCCTCCTCCTTCTCCTCCTCATGAAAATTGCCCGAGAAGATGAAGAATGATGGGTTTGTAAAAAGAGCCGGCAGCGCATAGTGAGACGCCTGGCGAGCGAAATGTGAGTTACCCGAGGCGAGGGAATTGACAGAAGGGAATGCATTTGTGGAGAAAACGAAGATATTGCTGCGAATACCTGTAAATAACTTGTTTTCCCCTCTCTCTCAGTGTATGATTATGGCAGTAAAATCTCATCATTAGGGAAAACTATACCAGGAAGGGAAAGAAAAAAGATACCCCACAAAATCATTAGAGGAAGGTTGAACTCTAGCGGAAGGAAAATGAGCTAATACCATAATTGCCTTATTAAAACATTAAGGCACCATAGAAGGGTAACACTGGCAACCAAACAACATCATTAGAAATTTAAAAGTAGAGGGAGGCAGTAAGGAGGGATAGAGGGGGGGGGGGAGAGATGAAAAGGGAGAACAAAAATCCAGGAATAGAAGCAAAAGGGAAGAAAAAAGGAAGAGAAATAAAGGAGGAGATGAAAAAAAAAACATTAGTGAAAACGATGGAAGGGACGGAGGAAAACAGAGAGAGGAAGGAGGAAAGGAGAGATGGAAAGCAGGAGGAAGGAAAAAGAAAAAAAAGAGGAAAAAGGGAGGAACATCGCCACAGCATCATAACCTTGGAAGGAAGACACGGATGAAGAGGAAGAGGAGAGAGAAGAAGGAGGAGAGAAGGAAGAAGAAGGGAGGAATACCATCTCAGTATTACCAGCCAGGGAGGAAGACATCAGGGTTAAGGAAAGAGGATGAATAGGAGGAGGAGGAGAAGAAGGAGGAGGAAAAGGAAGAGAAGGAGGTTTAGAAGGTGGGCCAGTGAAGCGTAGGATGGAAAAGTGTCAGACTCCATTACATCAAGGAAGCTAACGTGGCAGGGTGACGTTAAGAGTGAGGGAAGGGTGACGGTCAGTGAGTAAGGGTGAATAAGGGATGAGACTCAGGATAAAGAGGGAGGCAATGATGAGTAAAGGTGAGGGAAGGGTGAATAAGGGTGAATAAGGGATGAGACTCAGGATAAAGAGGGAGGCAATGATGAGTGAAGGTGAGGGAAGGGTGAGTAAAGGATGAGACTCAGGATAAAGAGGGAAGCAAAGATGAGTGAATGCAAAGCTGAATATAAGGGTGATGTTAAGGGTGAGTAAGGGTGAATTATTAAGGGTGAGACTCGGGATAAGGGAGAGGTAAAGATGAGTGAGATTGAAGCTGAATATAATGGGAGGGTGATGGGATATATTGCTGGTATGGGGAGAGGGAAGGGTGGGAGTAACTGGGAAGATTGATGGGAGATAATGGTAGAATGGGGAGGGTGAGCAAGAACGGAGGGAGGTGAAGGTTAGAGATGAAGGAGGATAACTTGATAAGGATGGCAGGGGAAGGAATAGGCGAAGGAAAGGAATAGAAATGGACTACTTGAGGTTAAGGGGGAAAGTGGAAGAGTGGAGAATAAGGTTGAAAGAACGATAAGGGATAGAGTAGGCGAAGGAAAGGAAAAGGTATGGGATTTCCTACAAGAAGATCTCATCAAGCTACAGGAATGGAACAAAAAGTGGCTGCTACAATTCAATGAAGAAAATGTAAAGTCCTGTACCCTGGGAGGAGATATGGAAAAGGTATGGGATTTCCTACAAGAAGATCTCATCAAGCTACAGGAATGGAACAAAAAGTGGCTGCTACAATTCAATGAAGAAAATGTAAAGTCCTGTACCCTGGGAGGAGATATGGAAAAGGTATGGGATATCCTACAAGAAGACCTCACCAAGCTACAGGAATGGAACAAAAAGGGGCTGCTACAATTCAATGAAGAAAATGTAAAGTCCTGTACCCTGGGAGGAGATATCCAGCACACCAATACCACATGGGAAACACCCCACTATCCACCACAGAGGCAGAGAAAGACATGGGACTATATATGTTACCAGGCTACCACTGAAGGCCAAATCCATGACAATCGCAGCGGACGGGCTAAAGAGTGAAGAAGAATCAGGTGAAAAGAATGAATAGCAAATGAATAGGGGAAGGAAAGGAATGGGGATGGGCGAAGATTAGACTGTGAAGAAGAAGATGAAAAGAATAAGTGAAAGTATGGGCGAAGGTAAGGAATAAGAATGGACTACTTAAAACAGCATTCGGCTTTCACTATACTTGTTTGTGAGGAAAATTTTCAGTCTCTCTCTAAAAAAGTAAAAAAGTGGAGAACAGCTAAACGGAGAAGAAGGATGAGATGAAGAGAAGGATAAGGGAAAGAAAAGCTAAGGCAAGGAACAGGAATGGACCACTTATTAACGTCATATGGCTTTCACTATACCTGTTTGTGCGGAAAATTTTGAATCTCTAAAAAAGTTCCTTGCTGTTGAGTTTAATTAGCTTTTAGAGGGTTTAAGGGCACACTTAGGTAAGCCTTCAACCAACACCTGACATAACACAGAGAATGCTTAACACTGAACTCATTTCCCACCTGTAAAAAGTCCTAATTACCCATCAAAGGGTTTAATTAGTACCTGGGAGAACCCTCGGCCAGGTAACAAAGGGATTAACTAACATACCTGACGCGGGGCTCACTCACACACACACACGCGCACACACACATACACACACACACACACACACACACACACACACACACACACACACACACACACACACACACACACACACACACACACACACACACACACCTCCCACGACAACATCTCTCGGCTACTGTTAAAAGGAGTCACAAAGAGGATGATGATGAAAGGGAGGAAGGGAAAAAATGTGAGAGAGGATGAGGAAAAGAAGAGAAGGAGAGGAGGAGGAAGAGGAAGAGGAAGAAGAAAAAGAGTATGAGAATGGAGATAAAAGAAGAGAAAGAAAGAAGGAGGAAAAAGAATGAGAGGAAGAAGGAAAAAGGAAGATGGGAAGAAGGAGGAGGAGGCGGAGAAGAAGGACGAGATGCTGGAGGAGGAGGAGGAGGAGGAGGGGAAAATAGAAGGAAGAGGTGAAAGAGGATACGAAATAAAACAAGAACAAAAGGAGGGAGAGGAGGAGGAGGAGGAAGTAAAGAATCATAATTGAGAGAAAAAGAGAACTACAGTAGTGGAGGAGGAGGAGGAGGAGGAGGAGGGGGAGAAAGAGAGAAGAACTGGAGAAGGAGGAGGAAAAAGAAAGAGGAGGAAAAAGGCAGGAAAAGAAAGAGGAAAAATCGAAAAAGAGGAAAATGTGAAAAAGAGCAAGTGGAGGAGGAAAAGGAGAAAATAGGAGAGACGAAGAAGTAGGAAGGTAAAGAAAGAGGATAGCTTGGAAGAGGAGGAGGAGGAGGAGGAGGAGGAGGAGGGAGGGAGGGAGGGTAAAAAGCATGGAATCCCCTAATGAATGGCTAACACAACCCGTCGAAGCTGCCATTAGTCGCGCGCGGGTCTCTATCAAAGGTTGAATCACGCCTTAATTAATGCCTTGGCGACGGGGAATGTCTCGTCTCCCGGCAAGGCGGATATTACAAATACTCCGCCTAGCTCCAGGAAATGCGCGCGGGAACCATGCAGGGCGGGGAGGTCGGGAGGGAAGGAACGATGGCAAACAGGTAATGAGAGCTATTCTGGCAGGTGTGAAAGTGTGAGCAGGTGTGAAAGTGTAAGGTATAAGAAGGTGTAAACAGGTGTAAAGGTGTAAGAAGTGAGCAGGTGTAAGTAGGTGTGTAGGTGTTAGCAGATGTGAATGTGTATAGCGCGCGGGAACCATGCAAGACGCCAAGGGTGTGAGGGAGGGAGAAGCGAAGGAAAACAGGTATGACAGTGTGAGCAGGCGCGAGGGTGTAAGGTGTAGACAGGTGTAAGCAGGTGTGAAGGAGTGGGAGCCATGCAAGGCGCCAAGGGTGTGAGGGAGGGAGAAGCGAAGGAAAACAGGTATGACAGTGCGAGCAGGCGCGAGGGTGTAAGGTGTAGACAGCTGTAAGCAGGTGTGAAGGAGTGGGAGCCATGGAAGGCGCGAAGGGTCTGAGGGAGAAGCGAAGGAAGACTGGTAATTACTCTTATTCAGGCGGGTGTGAAGGCGTAAGCTCTTGGTTGAGGCTTACGAGCTACCAAGTGTTCTCAAGGTGGTCGTTATTTGTGATGTTGTTATTAGAAATGTGGTTATTAGTGATGGGTATTATTAATGTCAGACGTGAAGGTGTAGTGATTGTAATAACTAGCGGTAGGTGTTGGTTAATAAGGATATCATGTTATCAGGTATCTTCAAGGTGGTGATGGTGATGGTGGTTATTACTGGCAGGTGTGGTGTTAGGAACTCTTGATTAAGGTTGTCAAGTATTCAGGATTTTTTTTTTAGTCAGGATTAATTCATATATTGTTCATTGATTTCTCAACCAATTCTAACCTACGGCAAGCCAAACCAACCCAACCCAATCCATCTCAAGCCAAGCCAAGCCAACCTACTACAACCAGAACCAAGCCAAGCCAACCCAACCCAACCCAAGCCACCCCAAAACAAACCAAGCCAACTCAACCCAACCTAACCCAAGCCACCCTAAGCCAAACCAAGCCAAGTCAAACCAAGATGACCCAAACCAACCGAGCTCAATGCACCCCAAGCCGAATAAAGCCATGTCAACCTAACCCAACCCAGCAAAGCCGCCCCAAACAAAACAAAGGCACACCAAACTAAATCAAGTCAACCCAACCCACACAAAAGCCTTCCCAACCAAGCCAACCCGTCCCGAGCTGTACCTCTTCCTCTCCTTCCCAAAAATGTGAAGAAAAAAAAATATAATCCGCTTCATTAAGCAGCTCGTGGGGGCGTGCAAAAGGGAGCGAGAGTATACTAAATATGCAACGCTCCATCACCTTCCCTTAGGAGCAGACAAAAGGTACATTAATGCATTGTGTAAGGGAGGGAGTTTGCACAGAAAGAAAATGTGTGTGTGGGCGTGTGTGTGTGTGTGTGTGTGTGTGTGTGTGTGTGTGAGAATGACTGGTTTAAGAGCCACGCTTCAACTCCACTCTTGAAAGTGATGGATGAGTTGATGGAGGGCGCGTTGG
>NC_066513.1:24811114-24826114 GCF_024679095.1 Eriocheir sinensis | reverse complement strand
CCGGTGATTGACCTTCGATAACACCTGAAGACCACCTACGGAGACCCTCAGTCCCTTAAAATGGTCTCAACTTCTCCCATCTCTCCATCCGCTACCTTGCTACTCAATACCACCACCACCACTACCACCACTACTACTACTACTACTACTACTACTACTACTACTACTACTACTACTACTACTACTACTACTACTACTACAACTACCATCACCACTACCATTTCATCCATTCACAAACTTTCATTTTCTCCTCTTTTCTCTTTCTCCTTTATTTTTTCTCTCCTTCATTCCGGTATTGTATTTTTTCCTTGCTCTTTTCTTCTGTTGTTCTTGTTTTCCTTTCCTTTCATGCTTCCTTCGTTCCTTCCTTCCGGTAGTTCGAGAGGGCAGGCTGACTGAGACTTACGTGATATAGATTTTACGACTTTTTTTTACACTTCCATGCTGTTTGATGGTTAAGGAATTTCTGCTCCCCGCTGACCACCCTCGTCCTGGCCTCTACATTATGCATACCGGTAGCTTTGAGATAAGAGGGCGGACTGGAATTTTGAATGTTACATAGATAGGATGGATGACTTTTTATGTATGATTGACAGTTTCTCTCTCTCTCTCTCTCTCTCTCTCTCTCTCCATATTTCATTCCTACATGTTTTTTTCCAGTAATAACTAGGCCTACCAGAGTTACTTGAACGTCAGCAACAATAACAAATCATATATGGAAAAACGACACTCTAAATTATCACTCAAATCGCATACTGTACACTTTTATCAGTAGTGTCTATCTTTACCTGCTTACCTGTTATGTGTTTTATTCTCTCCTCTACTTCTCACTCTATAATTTTCAGCTCTTTCCTTCACTCGTTTCTCCTTTACGTATGGTTAGTTTAAAGAATCGTGAAGTAGCGTCAAGGTTCAGCTCACTCATCTTTAATTTTTATCTGTTTACGCTTGTTTGTATCTGTTTTACCGGCTGTACATGTCTGATCAGTCCTATCTAATCCTATTCTACTCCTTTCATTCCTTTCCTCTCCTCATTCCTAATTTTCGTGTAGTTACTTTAAGAGAACCATTGCGTAGCGTCACCGTCCATCTTCCTCACCTCTGATTACCTGCTCATGCTTTCTTATACCAGTCTTACCTGCTGTATAATTCTGACCAGTCCTATCCAGTCCAATTCCTCTCTGTTCATCCCTTCCCTTAACTCGTTCCGCCTTTTCATGTGGTTACTTCAAGATAATAATTTCGTAACGTCACAGTCCATCCTCCTCACCTTTAATTATCTGCTCATACCTGCGTTTACCTGTTTTACTTGCTATATGTGTCTGATCATTCCTATCCAATCGTATTCTGCTTCCTCTCATCCCTTTCCTTTCCTCATTTCTCTTTTTCGTGTGGTTAGTCCAAGAGAATCAATTCGTAGCGTCACCGTTCATCTCCGTCACTTCTAATTACCTGCCCATACCTGCTTGTACCTGTTTTACCTGTCCTATCCATTCCTATTCTGCTCCATTCATCCCTTCCCTTCAATTAATCCTCATTTTCTCGTGATTACTTTAAGGGAGTCATTTCGTAGCGTCATCCCCCACCTCTCTTACCTCCAGTGACCTGCTTGCACCTGTTTTACCTGCTATATATGTCTGCTCAGTCTTATCCAATCTGCTTCTTCTCCCTCCCGTCACTCACTCCTCCTCGTGTCAAGGGAATGGCGTTGGGTCGTCACATAATTATCGTCTCCTTTCTCTCTTACCTGTTTCTACCTGCCGTCCCTCCTCCTCCTCCGTTCCTTACCTGGTGTTAATTAGTGGCGAGATAAACGCACTTTGTTCTCGAGGGTCACGTGTCACTTTTTCCTGTCTTTTTTCTTTCTCTTATTACTGTCTCTTGTTTTGTGTTTCCTCCCTCTTCCTCTTTTTCTTATCTTGAAGGTTTAAGTGTCTTGTGAGGGTTTGCGTGTTTGTGTTTGCTTGTTTGTTTGTTTGTTTGAGTGTGTTTGTGTTTGTATTTGTGTTTTTTTTTGTGTGTAAGAGTGTCTGTCTGTCTGCCTGCATATCTCTCTCTCTCTCTCTCTCTCTCTCTCTCTCTCTCTCTCTCTCTCTCTCTCTCTCTCTCTCTCTCTCTCTCTCTCTCTCTCTCTCTCTCTCTCTCTCTCTCTCAGCTTTAGTCTCTGGTTTCGACTGACATGAACAGCTGATCATCCCCGAGGCCTCTGTCACTGCTTAATGAAGTGGTTATCGCCAGGTAGAGTGACAGGTAGACAGGTAGCCAGATCACCGTTTGGTTTTCTCTTTTATTAGTTTTTTTGTGTGGATTTTTTTCGTTCTCTTGCGAAGCTATTTGTCTCTTTCTATCCCGTTGTCTATCAATTTCAAGTTTTGTGGAATGTGAGGGTTTGTGTGTGTGTGTGTGTGTGTGTGTGTGTGTGTGTGTGTGTGTGTGTGTGTGTGTGTGTGTATGTATATGTATATTGCAATTTCCTCATCATTCTCTTCCTCCTCCTCTTCCTCCTTCTCCTCCTCCTCCTCCTCCTCCTCCTCCCCCTCCCCCTCCCCCCCACGTGTAGCAGAATGATACATTGCTTTAACGTTTCATTAATATCGTCGTTGTCATCGTCAGTCTCGGCGGTTTTGTAGTAATGGTGATAGTAGTAGTAGTGGTGGTGGTGGTGGTGGTGATGATTCGTGTAGTAGTAGTAGTAGTAGTAGTAGTGGTGGTGGTGGTGATGATTCGTGTAGTAGTAGTAGTAGTAGTAGTGGTGGTGGTGGTAGTGGTTGTACAGGTATTTCTAGTGGGGGTGGTGGTACATGAGGTGCTGGAGGCGATGGTGGCGGAGGAGGGAGGGAGGGAAGGTGAGGGGGAGGGAAGGTGGGGGCGGGGGAGAGGCGCATATTACCTTGTGAACTCCGGAACAGGTTTTTGCTTGGCACTCTCTTTCCCCTTAATACCAAGCGGGGCAGGGAAGTCTCAGCCGTAGGAACTCTCGCGGCGGCCGTATTACAACACATGTTTTAATTATCACTTAACATGCAATAACGACGGGAAACTCGTGGCCCCGAAACTTCTCAAAGGGGAGGAAAAAGTTGACAGGAGTTGAAATTGCTGTCGAGGTGGTGGAATAAGGAGCGTGGAAGGCAGGACAAAGGTGAGAAGGCAAAGACGGTGAGAGCGTGTGAAATAGACAGGTAGGGAACGGGCGGAGAGGCGAAGGGCACGTAGAGGTGACAGGTAATGAGCAACAGGTGGTTAAGAAGGGACAGGTGCGCATAGAAGGAAAGGGAAAGGTGACAGGAAGGTAGGACATAAGTGTACGGGTAGAGACAAGTAGAGAGCTAATGGAGCGGCATAGGGCACGTAGAAAAGACAGGTAATGAGGAACAGGTGGTGAGGAAGGGACAGGTACGGTTAGGATGAAAGGGAGAGGTGACAGAAGGGTAGGACAGGGCTGAACAGGTAAGAGACAGGTATAGGGCCAGTGAGGAAGTTAAAGACGTGTAGAGGTAACAGGTAATGAGGAACAGGTGGTGAGGAAGGGACAGGTACGGATAGGATGAAAGGGAGAGGTGACAGAAGGGTAGGACAGGGTTGAACAGGTAAGAGACAGGTATAGGGCCAGTGAGGAAGTTAAAGACGTGTAGAGGTAACCGGTAATGAGGAACAGGTGGTTAGAAAGGGACAGGTGTGCGTAGGCGGAAAGGGAAAGGTGGCAGGTAAGTAGGATATGACTAAACAGGTAAGAGACAGGTAGAGAGTTAGTGTAGAGGCTGAGGGCTCGTAGAGAAGACAGGTAATGAAAAGCAGGTGGCTAGGAAGGGACAGGTGTCGATAGGAGAAAAAAAAGTGGCAAGGAGGTAGGAGTGCGGTGAACAGGTAAATGAGACAGGCAGGAATCTTGTGGAGAGGCTGAGGGCACGGAGGAGGCAATTTATGAGGAACAGGTGGCTAGGAAGGGACAGGTGGGGGCAGGTTGAGAGAGAAAGAGAGAGAGGGAGAGACGGAGGTGGGATGGAGAGTCAGGAAAACAGGTGGAGCGGGAGAGTGGTGAGTGGAGGGCGAAGGAGGAGAAGAAGGAGGAAGAGGAGGAGGAGGAGGGGCAGATGAACAGGTGTGAAAGAAATATGACTTTTTAGAGAAAGTACGTGGAGAAAAAGATGATTATGAAGGATTTAGACAAGAGAGAGATGTGAAAATTTTATTTGGAATGTGTTTGTCCGTATAGAAAGAGCAGATTTGGTGTGAAAACGAGAATGACGCATAATAAAAGATAACTGGGAGAGAATGTTTATAAAAGTGAGAGAAGACGAAGAGAGGTAGAGACGGCGACGCAGCATGAAGGAAATGTATAGAGGAGGAGAGTATGGGACAGGAAGGAATGGAACAGACAGCATCAAGATAACGATGTGGAAGAGTATGAAAGGGACAGGAAGGAGTGGGACAAACAGGATCAAAAGAACAGTGTAGAATAGAACAGATAAAGCTTGGAACAGTACGAAAGGAAACAATATGGATTAGTATTTTGACGGTATGGAGTGGAACAGTATTGGCAGTATGGATAGGAAACATGGATAAGAGAATGACATGGAAGAGTATTGAAGAAAATAGACATAGGATAGTTGTGGCAGCATGAACTAATGAACATGAGGTCAATTCTAACCCCCGGAGCAACACTGGAAAAGAAGGACATGGTGCAGGATGGCAGGAAACAGACATGGCATAGTTGAGGCAGCATGGTTAAGGAACGAGAGAGTGGGGTCACGTCCATTCTAATTCCAGGAGAAGCACGAAGGTAAAGTGACATGGAGGCATACGAAAGAGAAATGAAGAAACGAATGACGTGAAACAATATGGAAGAAAACAGACATGGCATAGCTCGGCGACATGAATTATACAAGAGAGTGGGGTCATGTCAGTTCTAACCCCGGAGCATTGTGAAGAAAAGAATGACATGAAAAAATATGAAAGAATAAAATGTCATGGAACAAAATGAAAGAGAACAAGCATGACATAGGTGAAGCAGCATAAATTAAGGGAAGTGAGAGTGGGGTCACGTCCATTTTAATTAATTCATTCCTGGAGAAGCAGCAGGGGAAAAATGACATGGAAACATACGAAAGATGATGGTAAAAAAGAACGCCACGAAACAATATGGAAGGAAACAGACTCAGCATAATCGAGGCAGCATAAATTAAGGGACATGAGAATGGCGTTAGGTCTATTCTAACCCCCAGGAGGAACAAACACAAAAAAAAAAAAAAAAAAAAAAAAAAAAATGACGTCGAAATATATGAAAAAAAAGCCCGCCACGAAACAATATGGAAGGAAACAGACACAGCATAATCGAGGCAGCATAAATTAAGGGACGTAAGGATGGCGTCAGGTCTATTCTAACCCCCAGGAGGAACACGAAGAAAAAAATGACGTTGAAATATATGAAAAAAAAAGAATGTCATGGAACAATATGGAAGGAAACAGACACAGCATAATCGAGGCAGCATAAATTAAGGGACATAAGAATGGCGTCAGGTCTATTCTAACCCCAGGAGGAACACGAAGAAAAAAATGACTTTGAAATATATGAAAAAAAAAAAAATGTCGTGAAACAATATGGAAAGAAACAGACTCAGCATAATCGAGGCAGCATAAATTAAGGGACATAAGAATGGCGTCAGGTCTTTTCTAACCCCCAGGAGGAGCACGAAGAAAAAATGACTGAAATATATGAAAACAAAAAAAAAAAACGCCATGAAACAATATGAAAGGAAACAGACACAGCATAATCGAGGCAGCATAAATTAAGGGACATAAGAATGGCGTCAGGTCTATTCTAACCCCCAGGAGGAACACGAAGAAAAAAATGACTTTGAAATATATGAAAAACAAACAAAAAACGCCATGAAACAATATGAAAGGAAACAGACACAGCATAATCGAGGCAGCATAAATTAAGGGACATAAGAATGGCGTCAGGTCTATTCTAACCCCAGGAGGAGCACGAAGAAAAAATGACGTTAAAATATATGAAAAAAAAAAGAATGTCGTGGAACAATATGGAAGGAAACAGACACAGCATAATCGAGGCAGCATAAATTAAGGGACATAAGAATGGCGTCAGGTCTATTCTAACCCCAGGAGGAACACGAAGAAAAAAATGACTGAAATATATGAAAAAAAAAGAATGTCATGGAACAATATGGAAGGAAACAGACACAGCATAATCGAGGCAGCATAAATTAAGGGACATAAGAATGGCGTCAGGTCTATTCTAACCTGCAGGAGGAACACGAAAAAAAATGACGTTAAAATATATGAAAAAAAAAGAATGTCGTGGAACAATATGGAAGATAACAAACACGGCATAGCTCGGCAACATGAATCAAGGGACATGCGAGTGGCGTCACGTCCATTCTAACCCCGGAGCAACAGCAGCGGCCCGGAGCAGCAGCGTGGCATCTAAGAAGTGATCAATACACTGCACTCGCCTCCCCCACCCCGACCTCGCTGCCTCCAAAACAAAACGCATCAAGTCTCCGTTCCTGCCCCCGCCGCGCGCCTCCCTCCCCGCCCCTGAGCACGCCGCGCGAGGGTCAGAAGGTCAGGGGCTCAGGCAGGCAGGCGGAGAGCAGCTTTGTGTGTGCCTGGACGTTTATTGTCTGTGCGGCTTTCGATGCTAAATAGTAAGAGTGATGTACGAGGAAGAGCCTGGTCGTTTGTTGTCCGGACGAAGGATGGCTTTTACGGCGGAATGATGATGATGATAATGATGAAGATAATGAAAATAGTTGTACGAAGGATGAGTTTTACGGGGGAATGATGATGATAATGATGAAGATAATGAAAATAGTTGTACGAAGGATGAGTTTTACGGGGGAATGATGATGATAATGATGAAGATAATGAAAATAGTTGTACGAAGGATGAGTTTTACGGGGGAATGATGATGATAGTGATAATAGTAAAGATAATGAAAATAGTTGTAAAAAGGATGAATTTTACGGGGGAATAATGATAGAGATAATGATAATGATAGAGATAATGAAAATAATTGTACGAAGGATGAGTTTGGAATGATGATAATAGTAAAGATAATGAAAATAGTTGTAAAAAGGGTGAATTTTACGGGGGAATAATGATAGAGATAATGATAATGATAGAGATAATGAAAATAATTGTACGAAGGATGACTCATGGCGGAATAATGATAATAATGATAATGATATAGTGGAAATAATTGTACGAGGGAGGAGTTTTACAGCTAAATACTGATAATGACGATAATGTTAATGATAAAGATAGTGAAAATAATTGTACGATGGATGGGTCTTGCAAGTGAATAATAATGATAATGATAATGATAATGAAAATGATTGCACGTATGATGACTTTTACGGGAGAAATGACAATATCGATGATGATAACGATGAAAATAATGGTAATAATAATAATGATAAAAGTAATGGCAGAAGTCAGGCCGGCAACTATTTTGTACGAGTGGAGTCATTAATAGTTTGTGCGACACGGGACTTTTTACGGCACAGCGGGGTAATAATGGCGGTAATGACGATAGCAATAACAGCCAGGCCGCCCAGCTGTATACGGGTGTGTTAATTGATAGCGGGTGCCGGCTACAAGACACAATAACAATAATAATAATAATAATAATAATAATAATAATAATAATAATAATAATAATGATGATGATGATAAAAATAAAATAATAACAATAATGAAAACGCGTATCATCTTGGTGGATATGTCTGCGTTTCGGTCTCCGTATTCTAGTCTCACGTAAGTTTGAATCTCCCTTAGTGTACCATGCGACGCCCAGGCACCTCAGACGTCCGTCCACCCTTCGCTAAGTGTTGGGTTAATAGGCGTCCAGGGCGGCATAGCCTGGACAGAACGGCGGCCCAGTGTGTCCCTGGATGGTGGTGTTCAAGGGGACAGAGAGGGAACTGAGCACTGAGGCTTAAGGTTACGTTCTCCCTCATTATCTGCGGTGGAACAAATGAGCTTGGGTTAAGATTCCGTTGATGCGCCCTTCCATATCTCCCTTCATATTTAACCAACGCTCTTTTGCTGTCATAAATGAATTCTACTAACATTTAAGCCTCCCGGAGAAGCGTAGGACAGATTGAGGCTGCTTGGCTTTTACTTTAACTATTAACGTCCTGCAACAAGCCGAACTCACTCATCAGATAACGCAAAACACGACGTGACTGTGAGGGAAGAAACTAGAAACTGCTGTAGAAGAATTCGGAATGAAGTCAACGGTATGAAGGTTAGGTTATCCTTTTTTATTCACAGCAGAGCAGGTAAAGGGTAACAATTTGACCAACCCGAACTCGCTCACTGAATAACCCAGAACATGGCGTGACTGGGAGGCATAAAACTAGAAGCTGTTGTACAAAGATAAGGAACGGAGTCTTCGGCATGACTGTTATGTTGTCACTTCTTTATTCATGGCGGAACAAGCAAAAGGTTATTATGTGGATCAACCCCAACTCGCTCATTAGATAATACAAAGCAAGACGTAACTAAGAGGCAGTAAACTATAATCTGGTGTAGAAGAATGAGGAACTGAGTCCGCTGCGTGAAGGTTACGTTTTCGCTTGTTTATTCATGGTGGTGCAAGTAAAATATCTGGATCAACCCGAACTCGCTCATTAGGTGATACTCGTACAAAGCATGACGTCACTAAGAGGCAGTAAACTTGAATCTGGTGTAGAAGAATAAGGAACTGAGTCCGCTGCGTGAAGGTTACGTTTTCGCTTGTTTATTCATGGTGGGACGTCACTAAGAGGCAGTAAACTTGAATCTGGTGTAGAAGAACGAGGAACTGAGTCCGCTGCGTGAAGGTTACGTTTTCGCTTGTTTATTCATGGTGGTGCAAGTAAAGGGAAATATCTGGATCAACCCGAACTCGCTCATTAGGTGATAGTCGTACAAAGCATGACGTTACTAAGAGGCGGTAAACTTGAATCTGGTGTAGAAGAATGAGGAACTGAGTCCGCTGCGTGAAGGTTACGTTTTCGCTTGTTTATTCATGGTGGTGCAAGTAATGGGAAATGTCCTTGGTTAACCCGAACTCACAAATCAGATAAACGCATAACATGGCGTGACTGGGAGGCAAGAAACTAGAAACCGTTGTTGAGGAATAAGTAATGAAGTCCGCGGCGTGGAGGTTACGGTGTCGCCTCTTTGTTCATGGCGGAATAAGCAAAGGGTAATGATCTGGCCAGCCCGAACTCGACCATTAAATAACACAGAACATGACGTGACTGAAGAGCACGACACTAGAAACTTTTGTTGAAGATTAAGCAGTGAAGTCCGCTGCGTGAATGTTCCGTTGTCCTTCTTTTATTCATGTTGGAACAAGTTAAGAGCAATCAATGATCTGGCCAACCCGAACTCGACCATTAAATAGCACAGAACATGACGTGACTGAAGAGCACGACACTAGAAACTTTTGTTGAAGATTAAGCAGTGAAGTCCGCTGCGTGAATGTTCCGTTGTCCTTCTTTTATTCAAGTTGGAACCACCGTTGCCAGATTGTCGTACTCAGACCATAGTATTTACCGGTTTCTGACGCCTAACTACAGGAATTAACTATTTTAACGATAATTTTAAGTGAATCTCCTTATTGGGGTCCACGAGACAGTTTTTGGCTGAGTAAGACAATCTGTCAACTTTGGTTGGAACAAGTTAAGAGCAATGATCTGGCCAGCCCGAGCTCGACCATTAGATAACACATGACATGACGTAACTTAGAGGCAGTAAACTAGAATCTGTTGTAGAAAAATAAGGGATGGAGTCTGCGGTATAAAGGTTATGGTGTTCCTTCTGTGTTCTTGGCGGAACAAGTAAAGGGTAATGTTCTGAGCCAACCCAAATTTACGCATCAGATAAACGCAGAACATGGCGTGACTGGGAGGCAAGAAACAGAAAATTATTGTTTAAAAATAAGTAATGGAGTCCCTTTTTTTATTCACGGCGAAACAAGTAAACGGTAAAGTTTTGGGCTGACCCGAAGTCGCTCTTTAGATAAACGCAGAACATGGCGTAACTGGGAGGCAAGAAACAGGAAATTATTGTTTAAAAATAAGTAATGAAGTCCCTTTTTTATTCACGGCGAAACAAGTAAAAGGTAATGTTTTGGGCTGACCCGAAGTCGCTCATTCGATAAACGCAGAACATGACGTGACTGGGAGACAAGAAGTTAGAAGAATAAGAAATGGAGTCCTCGGCCTGAAGGTTACGTTGTCCTTCCTTAACTCATCCTGGAACAAGTAAACGGTAATGTTCTGGGACAACTCGAACTCGCTCATTAAACAGAGAACATGTGTGTGGGAGACTGTTGATGGAGACGGAAGGGTGAAGTTCGTACAGGTTTAGCAAGGATGCAGGCACAGTCTTATCCTCCCGGCCTGTGTCTTGGCGGCAGCAGAGGTGAGCAGGGGGATGGGGGAAGGATGGGCGGCGCCAGGCAGACGAGGTTCCATCCCGCTCCGTCCCGTCCTGCCTGCTGGCGCGCCTCAGGAAGGAAAGGGAAAGCGGAAAGTTTGCGTTGCTTCCCCGCAGCCAAGAAACGTCGACGAGCTTTGTCCTGAGAGCTGCCTCGGGTGGTTTTTGCCTGGGATGAATTCTAAAAGGTCAATAAAAGTTTAGTGTGACTGCGGTTTTGTTTTCCGGTCGGGATGAAAAGGTTTGTCCACAGTCGGTTTTTAAGCTGCATTCGGCCCCGCTAAACCCGAATTTCTATACCCATGCTCATCTCTATTATGTCGAACGCCCTAATGCAGGAGTTAGCCCGCCTCACTCACCATTAAAGAGAATGATGTCAAACGCTTCTCATTTCATTAGCTCCTCTTCTCTAACTGACTGTTTTGTACCCCTCTTAATGCTCGCCGCAGTGCTTATATGATTTTTATAGCAATTTTCGTTCAAAGAATATTACTACTACTACTGTTGTTGCTACTACTACTACTACTACTACTACTACTACCACTACTACTACTACTACCACAACCACTACTACTACTACCACCACCACCACCGCCACCACCACCACTACTACTACTACTACTACTACTACTACTACTACTCCTACTACTACTACTACTACTATTACTACTACTAGCCAACGGTAAAGGCATGGCTGTAACTCTTCTTCCTCACTATAACTTCTTTTCCTCCTCTTTCTCCTCCTCCTACTCCATTCCACCTTCTCCTCCTCTTCTTCGTCCTCCTCCTTCTTCTCCTCTTCCTTCTCCTCGCCCTCGTCCTCCTCCTAATCATACTACTACTACCACTACCACTTTTACTACACAACACCAACTCCTTCTCCTCCATCTACTAATCCTTTGTCAGTGTTTATATATGTTCCTCAGCCGAACATATCAAGGCCTTGGTGGTCGGCTTGTCCTTGGGGTCAGCGCTTACACCCGTATTTACGTTAATTTATTTGACTAGCGGACAGGGCGTGCTGGGCGGCGCCTAATGGAGTAATCGTGTTGTCACTGCTGGGGGAAACTCTGGAACCTTTATAAACTGCACTGCGTCGCGGCCACCGTCAGGAGTGCAAGAGGAGGAGAAGGAGGAGGAGGAGGTGGTGGTGCTGGTGGAGGAAGGAAGGGTGAGAGAGGAGAGAGTTCTTAGCCAGGTATCACAAGCAAGGACTCAGAGCAACCCTTATCACAAATCCTTTACGTTGACCTTCTTCTCACCTGCAGTACTCCACCTTTACCTCACCTTAACCTCCTCCTCACCTGCAGTACTCCACCTTTACCTCACCTTAACCTCCTCCTCACCTGCAGTACTCCACCTTTACCTCACCTTAACCTCCTCCTCACCTGCAGTACCCCACCTCTACCTCACCTTAACCTCCTCCTCACCTGCAGTACTCCACCTTTACCTCACCTTAACCTCCTCCTCACCTGCAGTAGTCCACCTTTACCTCACCTTAACCTCCTCCTCACCTGCAGTACTCCACCTCTACCTCACCTTAACCTCCTCCTCACCTCCAGTATTCCTTCTCTCCCTTCCCCTCTCTAAAGACACGAGGCCACCACTATCACTCCCCCCCTCTCTTCTAGGCCCCTCTTTAGACCTACCCTCCACGTTGTTATCCCCCTTCAACCCTTACCTCCTCCCCGACACACGAGGTTAATGAGACACGCTCCCTCAACTACCCACCACAATAATCCTCTCCACATCATCTGATCCTCCTCTAATGTTAATCCTCCTCCTCCCCCCTCCTCCCCCCCCCCCCCCCACGGCAAGGATGTTTATTCTTGCTTTCCACTTCCCCAACGTATTCCCCATGTAACTGTCAGCTTCCCCCCACCCCCCCAATCCCTACCCACAACAAGATACCTTACATTCTCTCTCTCTCTCTCTCTCTCTCTCTCTCTCTCTCTCTCTCATCCCCTCCACAATGCAAAACGCTCTGCCTCCTCCTCCTCCTTCTCCTCCTCCTCCTCGTCCTCCTCCTCCTCTTACAACATACCACCTGCAGCGCCTGTCTTCCCCCTCCCCCCTCCAGCTGCCAGATCCTACACATTCTCTCTTTCATCCCCAACTTCTATATCTTCCCCTTTGTGTAACGCCTCTCCTCCCCCTCACCCCCCACGATCTTTACCCCACTCCCCCACTACAAGATGCTTCACCTCCTCCTCCTCCTCCGCTTTCCCCTGCTGTAAAGTCTCCCTCCTCCTCTTTCTCCTGCACCTTCCTCTCCTCCTAGTCCTCTTCCTGTAAATCCCCGTCCTCCTCATAATTCTCCTGCTCCTCCTCTATCCCCTCCTCCTCCTCCTCCTTCTCCTCTAAATCTTCTTCTTCCTTCCACTTCAATAGCTACCTGAGACCACCCCTCCTTTCCTCCCTCGCCTTACCCCCCTGATCGCCTTACCCTCTCCAATACAAGGTCTTATATTTTTCCACTCCTTCATCATCTTTTCCCCTCCTTCCCTCACTTCAGTAATCCCCTTCCTCCCCCTCCTTCTACCCCCTTCTTCCCCTAGTACAATAGCTCACGTGAACCCCCATTCCTCTTACACTAGAAAATATTATACCTTACCTCCATGTTCCTTCTCTCTCATCCTTCCGTTCTCGCCCTTCCTCAGCCCTCCCCTTATCTTTTCCCATCCTTATCCCATTCAGTAACCCTCTTCTTCCCTCTTCTTCCCTCTTCTTCTAACCACCTCCCTCTCCCTCTCATTCCCCGACCACAAGAAAATACTATACCATCCCTCTCTGTTCCTTCTCATCCCCCTTTCTCTCTCGCCCTTCCTATTCAGTATCTCCTCCATAAGCTCCTCCCAACCCCCCGAAGACAGGGTACACCGCCCGCCCACTCACCATCCCGACAGACATTTAATTACCAGCTGGAGGAGACGAAAGGTGGACCGTTGTACAGGTATTCAACTTGCGGGCGCGTGTGAGAGAGAATAAAAGAGAGAGCGAGAGAACGAGGTAAAGAATAAAAAGTGGGTGTCATCAAGATCCAACGCCCCTCACACACAAAAAAACTTTATTCGAATCTTACATAAAAGGAATGTAAGCCTAACTAATGGTATCCCACCCGACAGAGAACACATGTTATTGGCGGGGACGATATAGGGTTGCAGTGCGCCCTCCTCCTCCTCCTCCTCCTCCTCCTGTATGTCATTAATAGCTATAATTGCGGCATATATAAGAGGAGAGAGTCCCAGCAAGTCCTACGGCACGTCAGGGATGCGTCTATCAAACACCTGGGGGCTCCACCTCCACCATTAATATCACCGGCGACTGTCATCACCTCCACCACCATCACCACAAGTCATCACCACCCCCACCACCACCACTACTACTTATACATCCACTGCTTTAATCACCACCGCAATCACTACCACCACTACAACATCTACACTCATTATTACCATCACAACTACTACTACTACTACTACTACTACTACAACTACTACACTCACTACTGTCATCACCGCCACTACTACTACTACTACTACTACTACTACTACCTATCCAGCCCTTCTCCACTCCTCAACCCATCAGACTATACTATCGGTAAATGAAACGAAGGAGAGAAAAGAAGTGGAAGGAGAGGGAAAGAATAAAAATTAAAGGACGATTAAAGAAAGATAAAAAGTAAGCGTTGAAAAATCCGAATCACAGAAATTAAGGGAAGGAGTTAAAGAGAATCCAGAGACAAAAGTGAGAGAGGACTGAAAGAAAAGTGAGAGTGAATGCCTTGGCGTGAGAGAGAGAAGGTTTTAGCAATTAGGCGGGGGACTGCAGGGCCCCCCCCCCCCTCTCTCTCTCTCTCTCTCTCTCTCTCTCTCTCTCTCTCTCTCTCTCTCTCTCTCTCTCTCTCTCTCTCTCTCTCTCTCTCTCTCTCTCTCTCTCTCTCTCTCTCTCTCTCTCTCTGTCGATATATTCACCTCAGCCATCCACGAGAAGAAGAAGAGGAAGAGGAGAAGGAGGAGGAGGAGAAGGAGAAAGAAGAGGAGGAAGAGGAGGAGGAAGAGGACCATAAGCATGAAAAAAAATGTACAGGAGGAGGATTAAAATTAGGAGACAAAGGAGAAGGAGGAATAGCAGCAGGAGGAGGAGGAGGAGGAGGCAGATAAGCAGAAGCAGGAAAAGCAGGAAGAGAATTAGGAGATAAAGGAAGATCAAAAAGAAGACGAAAATAAAGACGAAGTAGAAGAGAAGGAGGAGAATAAGAAATAAGCAAGGGACGTTAGGAGACAAAACAAAATGAAGTCGGGTACGCAAACGAAGACGAACACACGAAGAGGAGGAAGAAGACGAATAGGAGGAGAAGGCGGAAAATGATAAGGACGAGGCGGTGGTGGCGGAGGCGGCGGCGTCAGGGAAACCGATTTTACTGTATTCTAAAGGAGCTGGCTGAACACTGTAAATCTGATCATATATATTCCGTATCTGGGAGCCGGTGACGTGATGTGAAAATTTTATGTGTGGGGAAGACAGACGAGACGGCGAGCGGAA
>NC_066513.1:24721114-24808614 GCF_024679095.1 Eriocheir sinensis | reverse complement strand
TTAAAGATCACACACCAACACCTCTCTCTCTCTCTCTCTCTCTCTCTCTCTCTCTCTCTCTCTCTCTCTCTCTCTCTCTCTCTCTCTCTCTCTCTCTCTCTCTCTCTCTCTCTCTCTCTCTCTCTCTCTCTCTCTCTCTCTCTCTCTCTCTCTCTTTCTTCTTACTTTCCTTCCTTTCCTTCCTGAACTCTCTCCCTTTCCCATCCTCTACCCTTCTTCGTCTCTACTCTCTCCCTTTCCAACTTACATCCCCGTATCCAAGGCCTCACACAGAATAGTAGAGTTGCTTTCCATCTCTCTGAATTTGTTTTCTCTTGCAGTCCTCTCGCTGGTCATATAAATTATTGAAACACGCTGGAAGGAGAGGCTACAGTCACCCTACAACCCTGCCCCTTCCCTTAATCCGTATAGTTACCCACGTTGACAGGGAAGGGAACCAGGTGAAATTGGATGGTAGAAAGGATAGTAGTAGTAGTAGTAGTAGTAGTTGTAGTTGTTGTTGTTGTAGTGGTTGTTATTGCTGTTGTTGTTGTTGTTGTTGTTGCTGTTATCATATCTTTGAGTTGTAGGATAAAGACGAAGAATGATGGAAGGATTGGAGAGAAGGTATCTGAGAGCATTTTGTCTGGCTGCTTTAGTGATTTAATCGATGCATCAGCCCGTATGCCACTCCAAGGGGAAGCTATTACAAAGGAATTCACGGGTCATAATGTGAAAGGAAAATAACAGATACAACTGCCGACACTCACACAATAAGAGACACTTAAGCCATTAATGAGTGAGGGCAGAGATGGGTGTAGCGTTTTTTTGCATCTAACCCTTCCTCCCCTATCTCTATATCTGTGTTTTTCATCTTCTCCCTTTCCTCTCTCCGTCCTTCTCTCGCTCATTCTTAACCGCCCCTTTCTTCCTGTTTGTCTGTTTGTTTCTGCTTAACTTCCATTACCCCTTCCCTGACTCTCATCAACTTTTCCATTCCCTTGCAAACAAACCCATGTCAACCCTCTCCCTGCCTCTATCTGCTTCTATGTAACATTCTCCGTTCTATAGTCCACCTTTAATTTTTCTATTTCAACGTATGTCATTCCTAGGCCTTCCTTTATCTAGCACTCTCCTTTCCCTTTCACTTTTCCACCCTTTCCATATTCTGTTTCCATCCCTCCTTTCCATTTTTTTCCTTTCATATCCCATACATTTTCCCTGCTCTTCAAACGAACCTAACTTTCCCTCCTCCCGCCCCTGTCCATCCCTCTCCCTTCCCTCTCTATTTTTCACCCTTTCCTTTTCTATCTCATCCTTTCTTTCCGTTTTTCCCTTGCATTTCACCAACATTTTCCCTTCCCTTCCAGCAATCCTATCTTTTCCCTCTCCCTGCCCTTGTCCTTTTGTCCTTCCCTCTCCCCTTCCATCCATATCCCTGCCTCTCGTTTTCCTATATTCCACCCTTCCTTTCCTATCTCCATCATTTCTTTCTCCCACATTTTCCTTTCCATTCAAACATATCTATCTTCTCCCTTTTCGTATCCTTGTCCAACCCTCTCCCTCTCCCTTCCCATCCACATCCATGCCTCTCCCTATACTCTCACCTGACACACTCTCTTTCCCACCCTTTCCATTTCTATCCCATCCTTCCTTACCGTTTTTTTCCTTGCATTTCACCAACATTTTCCCTTCCCTTCCAACGAATCTATCTTTTTCCCTCTTCCTGTCCTTGTCCATCACTCTCCCTTCCCTTTCCTTTCCTCCCTGCCACTCACTTAACGAACCTTCACCTCCCTCCCCGCCCCTGCCTCTCACTGCCCCGCCTGCCTCGCTCATAGATAGGGCACGAGGCAGGCGGGTCGGCGGTGTGTGGGTCGTTCTGCAGTCCCCCCGTCACAGAGGCAAGGCGGCACGGCACGTCCGTAATCCAACACCCGAGGGAGGCGGGGACAAGGCCCTCACACGCTGCCTGGTCGCGAGAAATTTATCAGTAACCCGGATTGTGTGTGTGTGTGTGTGTGTGTGTGTGTGTGTGTGTGTGTGTGTGTGTGTTTTCCCTTCTCTCCTACTTCCCTTACTCTTTGTTTTCCTCCTAATATTCCTCCTGCTCTTTTTACTGTCGCGTTTACTATTCTGCCTCCGTCTCTTCCTTCCCATTTTCTTCTTCTTGCTGCTGTTTAGTTTCCCCTCCTCCTCGTCCTCCATTCTTGATTGACTAGACACACTATCGGATGTTACTTTGGCATCTCCACCCGAACTCTATAGCGACACTGTGACTATGGAGGTATGAACAGTTCGTCGTCTCTAACACTTCTTTATCACGAACATCAGCGGCTGGAACTACGTGGCTTGGCGTCGAATCTATTCTTACGTCCATCGCCTGAATTTTTAAACATCGTATCAGTCTTCCTCAATAATAGTGTGTATGATGACCCGTTTTTCAGGGCGTGGCTACTTGGTTTTCTTGATTTTTTTCATAACAATTTTTATAAGTTTATGATATGGCGACTTAACTGTGTGAAAATCCAACACTTCTAGCTAACTCCATCGTAGAAAAGAAAATTGAACACCCTGACTAGCCACATAACTGTCAATAAATACGAATAGGACGTTTAAAAAATCTAGCGCGTATATCTCGCCGTCCGCAGCTTCCATCCATGTGAAAAACGACTCAGGCGACTTCAACCTCTTCATAATAGAAAAAGAGATGATAGCACGGGGCGGCTACTTGATACAGGTCTTCAAGTATGTACCTCAAAAACTTTAATAACATCGATCACTCCAAAGTGTTTTTATGGCTCCAAACCATTCTGGGAACTATAAATAACGATCTACTATTTCCGAATAGGCGACACATCAATAGGAGTTATTTTTTATCGAACCGAGTCGTCCGCCGCTGGAATAACCTTTCTCCTCCTCTTGTTCCTTTATCTTTTTTTCGTCTTCGTCCTCGTTTTCGTTTTCAGTGTTCTTTCGCCTTTCTCCTCCTCTCCTCCTCTTCCTCTTCTTCCTCCTCCTCCTCCTCCTCCTCCTCCTCCTCCTCGTCCAGCCGCAAGGTGTGTTATTTGTGGCTATGATGGAGACTCCCGAAGACACCTGCTCGCCTGCCACTCCGGTGTGTCTAATTTACACCTGCAGGGGGTAATGCGAGAGGGAGGATGATGGAGAGGCATTGGTGGAGGTGGTGAGGTTGTGGTACGGTGGTGCAGCATTAATGGTGGTGTGGTGGTGGTGGTGTAGTGATGGTGGTCGTAGTGGTGTTGTGGTGGTTATGGTGGTGTTGTAGTGGTTATGGTGGTATGGTGGTTATGGTGGTGTGGTGTTGGTAGTGCTGGTTGTGGTGGTGTTGGCATGGATATTATTATTATTATTATTATTATTATTATTATTATTATTATTATTATTATTATTATTATTATTATTATTATTATTATTAGTTTTACAGTTATCATTTCATTATTTGTTATCGTTTTGACACTAACTACTTCTACTACTATTACTACTACTACTACTACTACTACCTACTACTACTACTACCTACTATTACTACTACTACCTACTACTACTACCACAACCACCACCGCCACTATTACCACCACCACCACCACCACCACACTGCTAATAACACTGCCACTACAATGACAACTTCCATGCGGCAGTGAAAGAAAAAGTCAGGAAAAAAATCCAAATTAATCAGCTGGAAAAGTTCCGTTGGAGAGAGAAAAAAATCATGAACCAACTCGAACGAAAAAGAAAAACGGAAAGTTGAAAAAAGAAACACTCCAGCTAATCTTAAACTTTTCTTTTTCCACTTGTTCATTTGTTAATTAATGGAGAGTGCGATTATCGTGGGCCTTAAAGGGAGAGAGAGAGAGAGACTTTCCCAACACCATTAAACAGTCATTGGCTGAAAGAAAACTTGGAGCGGTTTGAAAAGGTCACTGACCGAGGACATGTTTTCTCTCTCTCTCTCTCTCTCTCTCTCTCTCTCTCTCTCTCTCTCTCTCTCTCTCTCTCTCTTGACATAAAGCAATAGGAAAGAGACCTCGGGGTCACTATCAGCATTGACTTGAAACACAAAACACTGCAAGTCCGCCTGCAAGAAAGCCAATACTATGCTCGGGTTCATAGCGAGGAACTTCGAATATAAGACGCCGGGGGTTATGTTATCTTTGTGAAATTCGCTGGGAAGCCCCACCTGGAATACGCCATGCAATTCTGGTCTCCTAACTACAAGAAGGACATTGAATTACTCGAGAGAGTATACAGAGACGCTCTACGAAAATTATACCATCATCGAGGACGCAGTCTTACAAGAAACGACTTCAGCGACCCAACCTCTTCAAGTCGGAAAAGAGACGATTGCGGGGAGACACGATACAAGTCTTCAAATTCATGAACAAGTTCAGCAATGTTGATCACTCCAAACTCTTCACGCTACAACCTAACCCGAAAACAAGAAACAACGGTAAAGGAATCCAAGTGAAGCGATGCAGTACGGATATCGGCAGGAGTTATTTTTCCAACAGAGTCGTCCGCCACTGGAACAGCCTTCCTGCAGGAGTGGTTAGTGCGGAAACAATCAACTCTTTTAAGAATCGCATTGACCGTCACTTTGCTGCGTCGGGAGTGAACTGAACGTAATCCCGAGTATGAACATTAGTGCTTTAATCCTTCCGCAGGTCTTTCCTGTGGCTGACGGATTGATTAAATCACTAAAAGCAACAGGCTTTCTGCTGCCTGCTCGTCCATGTTTCCATGTTTTCTCCTCCTCCTCCTCCTCCTCCTCCTCGCGTTGTTCCTAAAAAATCTTGGTAGCGGAGGAAAAAGTCGCCACGGAATAGAAAAAAATGCTCGGCTCTTCCTGGAGGTGAAGAGCTGAAAGGGAGAAAAGGGGTGAGGGAGAAAAAAAGAGAAAGAGGAGGGGATAAGGAGATGATGAGGGAAGAGAGGGACATAATTACTACCACAACAAGTTTTTTTCTATTACTACAGCAACAAAAACTACTATTATTACTTCTACTACTACTACTACTACTACTTTTACTACTACTGCTTCTGCTACTACCACTACTACCACTACTACTGGCATTATTACTTTTACTACTGGTGTCAATTCCAAATACTAGAGGCAGATAATGTGAAAACGCAACACTAATGCATAAGTAACGTTCAAGCTCTTATCTACTTGGCTGAAAAATATATATATAAATGAATAGTTTGATAATGGGAAAAACTTGTAAGTAAAAACGTGAGCGAGCAAATACGTTAGTGAGTTATCCAGGAAGGGAAAAATAGAGAAAGGTATATAGATAAAAGAAAAACAATGTAAGGGAAAATAGATGCAGGATGGATAGAGATAAGAAGATGGAGGAAAAGTGCGGCAAGTAAATAGATAAAGAAGAATAAATGAAGGGAAATCAATAGAGGAAAGTAATAGATGGAGGGAAATAGATGGAGGGATGGAAATGAAGGGTGAAAAGAAGATTGATTGTAACTAGAAATAAATAAAGAGCCAGAAATAGACGGACGCGTGTGGGGGGAGAGAGAGACTGATAGACACCCGAAGGAATAAATGAAGTAAATGAATAATGGAATAGTCGTGTTTGCCGCCGAGCTGCCTTTGACATATTATAATGAACAACGCAAACATGAAATTTCTCTCTCTCTCTCTCTCTCTCTCTCTCTCTCTCTCTCTCTCTCTCTCTCTCTCTCTCTCTCTCTCTCTCTCTCTCTCTCTCTCTCTCTCTCTCTCTCTCTCTCTCTCTCTCTCTCTCTCTCTCTCTCTCTCTCTCTCTCTCTCTCTCTTTTCCTCCTTTCTTTCTCTCTTTCTTTCTTTATCTCTTTCATTCTTCTTCTTTCTTCCTATCTTTTTTCTTTTTTTCTTTCTTTCTATTTATGTTTTCTTTCTTTTTTCCTTATTTCATCTTGCTCTCCATCTCTCTCTCTCTCTCTCTCTCTCTCTCTCTCTCTCTCTCTCTCTCTCTCTCTCTCTCTCTCTCTCTGGCTTTTTATTTGCTCTGGTTTTCACGTTTCGTAGTAAATGTCTGTTTACTTAGTTGTGTATTTGCCAGAAGAACATTTTTTTGTCTGTTTATTCGTTATTACACATTATTAATCATTCCGCCCTGACTTTATCGTTTATCGGGTGCTTTCTCTTCCTTCTCATGTCAAATGTTGTTTACTATTAACTTTACTATTACTGCTATTTACTATTTCTATTACCATTTGCTATTTATTATTCACTTTACTTGCTATTTACTATTACTACGTCTTTAATTTCTGCTTACGTCTATGATTTCATTTTATTTTGGTGATATATTAAATAAGCAACAACAACAACAGCGGCAACAGAAAAACAACAACAACAAAAACAAACAGCAACAACAAAAAACAGAGCCAACTTAAGACAACTCTGTAAAGAAAAATAAAATAGAGAAAAAAAAGACGAGTACTTGGGTTTATAAATAGACGAAGGGTTCTAATTAAGCTGATCTCAATGCAATTCTGATATTAGAAACCAAGGGTTGGACTCGTAATACTGGGTAAAAAAGTTAGAGATATGCAGATTCAATGAACATTAGCAGAAATTGGTTCGTTAACTGAGGATGAGCGGAGCAGGCTTATGGGGAGCGCCCAGACGATAGGTGCTTTCAAAACAAGGTTAGATACAGTCAAGGATAGGGAGAACAGGTGGTGTTGGGTTGTCAGGAGCTGCCGCGTGTGGACAGACTGTACATGCTTAAAACTTTCCCCTTTTGCTCTCATTACTTTATACAAAATTGCAACACAGACCCGAAAATCCACGAAAAGCAAATAGACATAAAAGCAAAAATAAAACCTCGCTCCGGACAACTCTATAAAGAAAACCTTAAACAGAGAGAGATAAAAAAAATGATAACCGTAAGAACTTTCCCCTTTAAAAGCAAAAGCTGGTTAACTTCTTAGCCGCGCGCCTATCTCCTTACCTGCATAAAGAACAGGTAACAGCGCCTCAACTTGTAGCTCACGTGGCCTGGTAAAATACCGAGGCATTACCTTATCGCGGGAATGTGCGTGTTTTCTCATTTTTCTCACCTGGCGAAACGTTGATGATGGAGGTGAAGGCAAGGTATTAGAGAGAGAGAGAGAGAGAGAGAGAGAGAGAGAGAGAGAGAGAGAGAGAGCAGCCATTTCATCCCTAACAACGGTCCTTTCTCTCTTTCCTCCCGTCCCTTCAAGCTGCCTCCTCCGTATTGGCCTCTCATCTCTTATCCGTGTATCCGTATTGATGCCAAACGACCTTCAGTGACTCGGCTTTCTATGCGGATCAGAGCCTCTATCACCCGGCTTGACCCACATACCCACAGACACATCTTCTCCCTCTCTGTTTGTCTGTGTTTTTCTCTCTTCGCATCGATCCATCGGTCTCTGTTCTTGTCTGTTTGTCTACCTGTCTGTCTGTGTGTCATTCCACCTGCATAGTTGGCTACCCACTTACCTATTTGCTTATCTATTTAATATTGACTCTCTCTCTCTCTCTCTCTCTCTCTCTCTCTCTCTCTCTCTCTCTCTCTCTCTCTCTCTCTGTATCTATCTATCTATCTATATCTATCTATCTATCTCTCGCAGCCTCCAAGAAGCAGCCTGCATGATACTCTTTATTGTTGTTTTCCTTTTTCTCTCTGGCCGTTCCCATTGAGGCTGCGATTGCTTTGCCGTGATTGGTAGTGTTATTATCCAGCAGGTGAGTGACCCGGAGAGAGAGAGAAAGAGAGAGAACTTGATTAGTCTCTTGTGGAAAAAAAGGAAAGGAAATAAAAAGGGAAATGTGTCGTAAGAGAGAAATAGAAAGAAAAAAAAAACAGAAAACGACTCGCGTAGGAAAGCAAAGAAGGTGAAGGTAAAGAAATGCAAGGATGAGAAGATAAAAGAAACGAAGAGAGAGAAAGAGGAGAGAGGAGGAGTGGGGAGTGCGGGAAGGTGGGGGGGGTAGTGGGTAGGGTGGCAGATATATTGTCACCTCGGCATTAATATCACACACACACACACACACACACACACACACACACACACACACACACACACACACACACACACACACATACTCACCCCCGTCCCCTAGCCAAAGACGTGTAGTTCCAACCCTCCGGAATCGTGCTTTGGGGCCTCTTAAGAGGATTAGATTTACCGGAGAGGAATTGGATCCCCCTCCTTGTATGTCGTCTATAACGGAAAACCCTTAATAAGAGGGGAAAAAATCCGATAATAACATATATATATATAAGACTGGTTTAATATTTTTTCTACTATCTGTCTGAAGAAGAGAGAGAGGAGGAAGAGGACGAAGAGGAAGGTGAGAAAGAATGAGGAAGAAGAGAGATAAAAGGAAGATGTGAAGAGGAAAGTGAAAAAATATATACTAGAATAGAGAAGGGACTGAAAAAGCTCGATAAAATTGGAATTAGGAGAAAGGAAGAGCAGAGAAAGAGGAGAAAGAAAGGAGAAAAAGGGAAAAAGGGAAAAAAATAAAGTTATCAAAGAAATAGAGGAAGGAAAGAGGAGGAGAGAAGAAGGAGGTGGAGGAGAGAGAGAGAGAGAGAGAGAGAGAGAGAGAGAGAGAGAGAGAGAGAGAGAATGTGGGTGGCGAGGTTTACCAGGCTATCAATATTCTTGGACGCAATAGTAGAGAGGGAGTGGGAGGGGGAGAGAGAGAGTGGGGGGGGGTAGGGAGAGAGAAGTGGAGAGGGAAGGGAGAGGGGAGAGAGGGAATGAGAGACGGAGGGTAGTGGGTGGTATGAGTGATATGAAAGGGAGAAGGCAGGAAGAGGAGGTAAGAGGGAGAGAGATAGAGGGAGAAGGGAGAGAGATAGAGAAGGGAGAGAGATAGAGGGAGAGAAGGGCTGTGTGTGTGGGTGGCAATGTGGTGATCCGGAAAAGCTAACGAGCAAGGGAAGAAGAAGAGGAAGAGGAGGAGGAAGAGGAGGAGGTGGAGGAAGAAGAAGAGGAGAATGAGTAAAATTAGAAGGAGGAGCGGAGAAGAGAGAAAGGAAGGAAAGGGATCACAGTAACAAAATAATAGAAGGATTAAAAGCGAAGAAAACATGAGAAGCAAAAGGGAGTGAGAAGCAGGAGGCTGATAAAGATGAAGAGGGGGAGAAGGAGGAAGAAAAACGAAGCGGACGGAAAATAATAGAACAAGGGAGTGAGCGTTTGAAATGAAGATGAAAACGAGAAAGAGGAAGAAAAAGCGACTAGGAATAAGAATAAGAATGATAAGAGAAGTAAGATGAGGAGAAGGTGGAGGAGAAAGATGACGAGGAGGAGAAGGAAGAAAAACGCAGCGGACGAAGAAAAATAATAGAGCAAGGGAATGAGGGTTTGAAATGAAGATGAAAACGAGAATGAGGAAGAAAGAGCGACTAGGAATAAGAACAAGAATAAAAAGAGAAGTAAGAGGAGGAGAAGGTGGAGGAGAATATAAAAGGAAAAGTATAAAAAGTAACAGAACAAGAAGGTGACGGTTTGAAATTGAGGAGAACGTGGAAGTGAAAGAACGAGAGAGACCAGGATGAAGAAATTGAACACGAGCATACGAGGTTGGATAAAGAAGAGGAGACGGAATAGAAGGATAATTAAATCTCAGACTGGGGGGCTTCGCTGTGCTAATTTTCCAAACCAAAGACTCCAAAAGAAAGCTGGTCACGGGGAAACAAAAGGCCGCGATATTGTGCCGGGAGAGTGTAAGAGAATTTTATGAATGCGTCTAGCGAAGAAAAATATAGCGAAAAGAAAGGGCGGTCTTGCATATATTAAGAGAGAGAGAGAGAGAGAGAGAGAGAGAGAGAACACTTAAGATAAATAATAGTTTGCATTGAAGCTTGCCAGGTATTTCTGAAGTCATGAGCAAGTCCTCTTTCTTGCCTCAGAGAGTGTATTAAAAAAGACGGAAAAGATGAAATGCTGCCGTGCGTTGTGTGTTGCAATGTTGTCACGCTGGAGAACGGCGGCATTGTTTATATAAAATTCTGTGCAGTATACTTTTTTTATATTTCTTTTCCTCCTCCTCCTCCTCCTCCTCCTTCTCCTCCTCCTCCTGTTTCTCCTAATGCTTCAGCCTCTGCTTCTGTTTTTGCGTCTGAGTTTTTCTATTTTTATTTCTCCTTCTCTTCTTCATCTTCTTCCTCATCCTCTTCCTCCATCCCCTCCTCCTCCTCCTCCTCCTCCTCCTTTTTAGAGTGCTTATCCTACTTCTTTTCCAAACACACCTGCTTTTTTCTTTTCCTCCTCCTCCTCCTCCTCCTCCTCCTCCTCCTCCTCCTCCTCCTCCTCCTCACTTCCTACTGTTCCACTTCCACTTTCTTTTCGTCTCTTCATCCTCGATTTCTTTCTCCATATTTTCCTCTTTTTGAGCCTCAATTTCCCCGTCTGCAACCTCTTTCTCCTCCTCCTCATCTTCTCCCACCTGTGTATGTCTCCTTTCCACTTCCTCCTCCTTTTTTCTTTTTCTACATCTTCCATTTTCTTTTTCATATTTTCTTCTTTTTCAGCCTCAATATCCTTTTTTCCACTTCCATTTCATTTATTTTCTTCTTTTTCAGCCTCAATATCCTTTTTTCCACTTCCATTTCATTTATTTTCTCCTTTTTCAGCCTCAATATCCTTTTTTTTTCACTTCCATTTCATTTATTTTCTCCTTTTTCAGCCTCAATATCCTTTTTTTTTCACTTCCATTTCATTTATTTTCTTCTTTTTCAGCCTCAATATCCTTTTTTCCACTTCCATTTCATTTATTTTCTTCTTTTTCAGCCTCAATATCCTTTTTTTTTCACTTCCATTTCATTTATTTTCTTCTTTTTCAGCCTCAATATCCTTTTTTTTTTCACTTCCATTTCATTTATTTTCTTCTTTTTCAGCCTCAATATCCTTTTTTTCCACTTCCATTTCATTTATTTTCTTCTTTTTCAGCCTCAATATCCTTTTTTTCCACTTCCATTTCATAACCTTTTTTTCCTACTCATTTTCTTCATCTCTAATCTTCGTCTTTCCTCCGTTTCCACTTTCTTTTCATCTTTTTCCTCATCTTCCATTTCTTTTCCTATATTTTCCTATACTTCATTCTCAATTTCCTTCCACGTCGGCAACATCGTCCTTCTCCTCCTCCTCGTCTTCATCTTCAACCTTCGTCTCCTCTTTCTCTTTTTCCTCCGCCTCCTCCATTCCCTCCTCTTTCTTTATGCATCACAATATCTTCTTATTAAATCTCTGAACACACCTGGCGCGCTGCATGCTTCGCTTTACCTGAAAACACCTGGAATCCACCGTCTTCCGCCCTCTGCTTCTTTCTATTAGTAGAGAAAATGATCTTTGCTGTTTGTTGATCCTGCCGCGGGTGGAACGTTTTGTGGGGAGAGGGAGAGGGAGAGGGAGAGAGAATTGGGAGCTGAGTTCAGGGTGTTATTGGGTGTTGTTGTTGTTTTTGTTTACTGTTGTTATTTTTGTTGTTGTTGTTGTTGTTGTTGTTGTTGTTGTTGTTGTGGTGGTGGTGGTGGTGGTGATTTTGTTCTTGTTCTGTTATTTTCTGTTCTCATTGATTTTTTTATGGTTATTATTATTATTATTATTATTATTATTATTATTATTATTATTATTATTATTATTATTATTATTATTATTATTATTATTATTATTATTATTATTATTATTATTATTATTATTTCACAGCTGAGATGACTGACTTCTTATCTCATTTTTATTTGTGTCTCTCTCTCTCTCTCTCTCTCTCTCTCTCTCTCTCTCTCTCTCTCTCTCTCTCTCTCTCTCTCTCTCTCTCTCTCTCTCTCTCTCTCTCTCTCTCTCTCTCTCTCTCTCTCTCTCTCTCTCTCTCTCTCTCTCTCTCTCTCTCTCGTTCCCCTCTCTTTATCTCTCTATCTTTCCCCTTTTATTGCCTTCCTTTGGTTTCCCTTCCATTTTGTTTTAATTTCTTTTACATTCTTCCTGAGTGGCGCTTCTCCCCCTTCCATTGTCGTCTTGTTACACTTCCTTGTTCTCTCCATTCTCTCTTCCGCTTTATCTTTTTCCTTGTCACTTATTTTGCCATTCTCTTTATCTGCACTGCTTCCTGTGATGTTTCTTTTCTCTCTTTTACATTCTTCTCAATAGCCTTTACTCTCTCTCTCTCTCTCTCTCTCTCTCTCTCTCTCTCTCTCTCTCTCTCTCTCTCTCTCTCTCTCTCTCTCTCTCTCTCTCTCTCTCTCTCTTTTCTCCTCTACTGCCACCTCTTTCACCCTCCGTCCTCTCTTTCTCTTTCTCTCTCTCTCTCCCTCACTCTACTTCTTTGCTATCTCATCACTATCTCACTATGTCAATCTCCCAATGCACTCTCCCTCCCTCTCTCTCCCTGCGGCTTCCTCTCTCCCTTCCTCCTCCTTTTCTAACTCCATTCTCGCCTCTCTCCTTCCGTTTTCCTCCTGTGCCATATTTCTCTCACCTTTCCTCTTCCTTGCCTTCCTTCTCTTCCTTTCCTTCCTTCGTCTGCTCCCTCTTTTCTCCTTTTAAAGTTTAACTCTTATTTTCTGTTCGTCTTTTCATACCTCTCCTTCCTGTTTTCTTTCTTCTCGCTCTCCTTTTCGCCTTGAGATTTTATAGTTATTTATTTTTTGCGATTTCTCTTTTCAGTTTCTTCTTCTTCTCTCTATCTTTAACCTATACTTGTTTCTTCCCTTTGCTTCTCTTTGTTCTTTTTCCTTCCTTATCTTTTATTTTTCCCTTTTTATCTTCTCTCCCTTTTTCTCATTTTTCTTTGTCCCTTCGATTCCCCTTTCACTTATTTGTCGCTCCTTCCCATCCTCTTTCTCCCTTCTTTCTTTCTCTCCTCTCCTTTCTTTCTCCTTCTCTTGTTACCTCCTTTCTCCCTCCTACTCGTCCTTTAAACGCTTCTTACCTCTCCTTCCTCCCTCCTTCTCCTCTTTCTATTCTTTCCTTCTTCTC
Source organism: Eriocheir sinensis (assembly GCF_024679095.1). NCBI lineage: Eukaryota > Metazoa > Arthropoda > Malacostraca > Decapoda > Varunidae > Eriocheir > Eriocheir sinensis. The sequence goes on along the minus strand of NC_066513.1, from coordinate 24,795,663 downwards.
TTCTTCTTATCCCTTTTCCTGGAGAGAGAGAGAGAGAGAGAGAGAGAGAGAGAGAGAGAGAACTTTTCCCCCCCTCAAGCCTAGTCACACCTCTCTGCTCTCCTCGTATCCCATTTCAACCCTCCACGTCACTCTTATGAACCTAATACCGTCGTTTTTTGCTACGTACTTCGAGGTGACGATGTAACCGCATAAGAACAGAACGTAGTGATGTGCTATCTAGGTCAGGTGAGGTGGGAGAGGTGATGGTATATGGGCTTATGATGATTGAGCACGCTTTTGATTAATGTTCCAAGGGTGTGTGTCTAATGGTGATATGTTGGCCTGGTCTGGTATTCCTTGCCCTGCTTGTGGGGACGTGCGTTTCAGGAAGAGCTTCCGAATGGGGGATGAAGGAAGATGGAAAGTCGAGTATAGGGGATGACGGAAAAAGAGTGGTGGAGATAGATAAAGGAGAAGCGAAAGTAGAGAAAAACCCGTAAACATTGAAGGAAAATGAAATGAAATAGACAAGGAGGATAGGAAGAGACGAAAAGAGAAGAGAAGTGAAAAGCGAGACTGAAGATATAAGGCAGAGAAAGAAAAGGAGGATGGGAATGAAATGAAAATGTAAACAGATGAAGAGAAAAAGAAAAGGAGAAGAGGAGTTGAAGAATGACAAAAGGAGAGAAAACAGAGAAAGAGAAGAAGGTGGTGAAGAAAATAAAAAAGAGACCATTAACTTTTTACGTGGCGCTAGAAAAAGCGTGGAAAGGCGATAATGGTTTCTGAATATCATGCATATAATATCTTTTGTTATCCGTTTCTTCTTGCGCGGGATAATAATTGCCAGTAAATGCGATGAGGCTTAACGTACCGAATCATTAGCATTTTAAGTTCGGTTTTCAGGTATTAGTGGAGGTAAAGTTTGTCTTAAATAGCTTTCCAGGTATTATAAATGTCTCTCGTGTTCTGGTTTTCTCCCTCAGTGTAGTCGGCTGTGAGGTTAATGGGTTTACCTGCAGCTCTCAGTGTTCCATGTGGTGATAAGCGTGTGTGATGGTGGTATTAGCTTTTTTTTTTTTACAACAAAGGAGACAGCTCAAGGGCACAAAAAAAGGAAACAATAATAATAAAAAAAAACGGTACTCGTTATATGTCTAAGTAATGTTTAGCTTGGTCAGTGTAAACGCATGTGAAGCGAATGGGTCTTTACCTGTAGTCATTAGCTTTGCAGGTGATGATTGGACAGGTGTGTGAAGGTGATTTTAGTCTTCAGGTGTTGGGAATATCTTTACGTTATGTTTATCTTCGTCAGTGTAATTGACTGTAAATGGAATGTGTCTCTACCTGCAAAGTCATCAGTGTTGCGCAAAGGTATGTTAAGTGATATTAATTTCAAGATATAAATATATGCAAACACTATCTCGATTCTTTTTTTAATATTTGCTGGTTTCTGAATAATCGCCTATGATTGTGATGTGGCTCTACCTGCAAAGTCATCAGTGTTGCGCAAAGGTATGTTAAGTGATATTAATTTCAAGATATAAATATATGCAAACACTATCTCCATTCTTTTTTTAATATTTGCTGGTTTCTGAATAATCGCCTATGAACGTGATGTGGCTTTACCTACAAAGTCATCAGTGTTGCGCAAAGGTCAGTAAAGTGATATTAGTTTCCAGATATAGATATATGGATAAACTATCTCGATTTTTTTAATATTTCCTGGTTTCTGATTAATCGCCTGGATGTGACGTGGCTCTACCTGCAAAGTCAATAGCGTTTCAAGGTAAATGAGCTCGTTTGGTTTTTTTTAGACAGTTCAAGGACACACAAAAGAACACAAAAATAAAAAAAAAAAAAAAAACTCACTGCTCCTAAAAAGAATCCAAAGAGGTGGCCGAAAGATAGGTCAGTTTCGGGAGGAGAGGTGTCCTGATACCCTCCTCTTGAAAGAGTTTAAGTCGTAGGCGAGAACTATGAATAAATTTCTTACGCATGTCTTTTTTCTGGGCATCGCTGATCGTTAGTGAACGTGACGTGGCTTTTCCTACAGTCATTAGCGTCGTTACCGTGAAGGCTTCATTGCTGCGTTCGTGCCTCACTAACGGGCCGTGAAAAAGAGAATTTGTTGTTATAATTGGGGCCTTGTTCCCATTCACTGAAGGTTCCGCCGCCCCGCTATTGAACATTAGTGTAATTACTGACTAAACGCTCAAAGGCTCAGCATTCATTAACTTGCAGCCCTTTTTGAAAGCCTATTAAATCACCTGATTAACGCTAATGCACTCCCACGCGACAGCAATAAATAAAACATGAAACAAAGGTTATTGGTATTACCTTCAGAAAACATCACAGCTTTCATAATAAAAAGGAAGAAAGACTGCAGCTAAACTTGTTGCTACATTACTTTAAGAAAAACATGACGCAAAGGTTGTTATTGTGGAAAGGTTGCTTGGCACAAATAACAATGATATTTTTATAACTTGTCGTTTTACTTCACAAATAAAAGTAAAAAGAAAAGGGATGGTATCATTTTTCAGCCAACAGAACAACTTTAACTTGACAGGTTACTCCTCATGTTTAAAGAAAAAAATGTAGTCTACCTAACGGACAGAACACGAATACAGAACAATATGACGTAGAATTTTTCATGGCATGCGTAACCTTTGTATTTTAAAACTCGATATATTTTTTAGGTTACTCTTCATGTTTAAAGAAAAAAATGTAGTCTACCTAACGGACAGATGGACTTGTTAGTACACGAATACAGAACAATATGACGTAGACTTTTTCATGGCATGCGTAACCTTTGTATTTTAAAACTCGATATATTTTTTTTAACGACGGACCAAAGGCGGAACAAGAACAAAAGAAAAAATGCACCCATCTCGCTTTTAACAAGAATACAGAAAATAACACTCCCCCTAAGAGCAGGCAATAAAAGATTCAGGGCTGTCTTGACGCTTAAATAAAGAATATACGACCGGGAAAGGTTATTTGGGACACCTCGCTGCTTCCAACTAAAAAATCCAAAAGTCTTTACTAACCCCCTTTTTCCATCTTTTCTTTATCTCACCTTTCTATCTCAAATCTTCTTCCCTCCTCCTCGCTACTCCAGTCCTAGTCTGCAGAACACCTATTTATTATTATTATTATTATTATTTTTTTAGATTAACGTGTTTTATAAGCGCACGACCTCTTAACCCCCCCTCCCCCTCCCCCTGGAGTAGGAAAGACAGACAGGTGGAAGCGTGTGAGGCGTATTCATGAGCCAGGTGAAGGTCAGTGCTCGCAGGTGATTGGCGCGTGAGAAGAGCTCTTGAGGACTGAAATATTGAGTTTTGATGCTCCTCGAATAATTTGATTGTTTATATGGATTTTTCTTTGGTTAAGTCTTTTTTTTTTTCATTAGTTACTTTCATTTCCTCTATTTTTTTATCGTGTTCTTGCTTGTTTGGCAATTGTCTCTTTAAGCTTTTATTTTCTTTTGCTCACTTTTATTGTTTTCATATCTCCTTTTCTTGTCATTTGATGTACCCACTTTCGGTTATTCTATTTTATTCTTGTTTACCTAACATTTTCTTCTTTTCTCTCTGTCTCTCTCTCTCTCTCTCTCTCTCTCTCTCTCTCTCTCTCTCTCTCTCTCTCTCTCTCTCTCTCTCTCTCTCTCTCTCTCTCTCTCTCTCTCTGTCCTTTACTTCTCCCTCTTAGAACTATAAATACTAAACTAGAGAAGGAGCTGCTGGTGGTAGTGGTGATTATGATAGTGGTGGTGGTGGTGGTGGAAGTAGTAGGTGTGTGTGTGTGTGTGTGTGTGTGTGTGTGTGTGTCCCTGCGGTGCTCTTCGCCTGATTGGCCATCTCGACGCCTCTGTGATCTGGGGGCCCTGGTGACGCCTTTGGCCTAATCCATTTACTCTTCAATGGTGAACTAAAGCGGTGGTGCCCTCGGCGGGGGGAGGGGGTGACTAACCTATTCAGTGGCGGGGCATTGGTGATCGTCGCTCCCTTAGTGGTGACAGAGAAGGCGTGATGCTCTTGTGTCAGGGGTTTTTGTAGCCTGTCGTCTGTCTCTTACAGGTGAGTTCGAGTGAAGGTAAGATTAGCGTGATGTGACTGTAGTTCGTTCCATCTCAAACACAAAATTGGCGTTCGGGATCTCTCTCCCACATTGTCGCTATCCGTGCATTCCTTTCAGCAAGAAGGTAACTGATATATAACATTGAAAACGATAGAATTAACTCTATTTACATTTTTCTATGCATATAAACACATGTAACAAGTACCTGTCTGTTGATATAATAACTTTACATGAATACTACGTACAATCTCGTATAGCCCAGTCGACGACCGCTGGTGGGAGTGGCCGTCTACTAGTCTACGTGTCTTCATGCATAAATCTTCTATCATCAGACATATACTTGTTAATTTCTTTTTTAACAGAAAAGGAAGAGAATCGCAGCTCAAGGGCAAAAAAAAAAGTAATAAAAAAAAAGCCCGCTAAACACTGAACCTATAAAAAAAAGTTTAAAAGAATGGCCAAAAGAAAGTTCAATTTCGGGAGGAGAGGTGTCTCGATACTCTATTGTAATTATGCGTTTATAAAAATGTAAATACATTGGATTATTTGCTGTACATCAGTTATCTACTTGCTGAAAGGAATGCACAGATTGCGACAATTCGGAAATCGGGAACAGCAGTGTCTTTCTGATGTTAGTCGACGCAGGGTCGGTGGTGGTGGTGGTGGTGGTTGCTGTTGTACTCGTAGTGGTGATAGGAGAGGCGTGATGTTCTGGTGTGGCGGTGATCTCGTGGCCTGACACCTGACTCCTGAAGGTGAGTGAGTGCTGGAAAGATTAATGTGATGTGACTGATAACTTTCTGGTATTAGCTGACGCAGGATTGGTGGCGGTGGTGGTGGCCATCGTTGTCCAGGTGGTGATAATCGGTTTCATTTCATCTGTCCATCAACAAAGCGTATTTGCAGTTCGTAAATACGTGAAAATCACCTGTTGTTACAAACATATAAGCTAATTTTCAATAATCTATTTGAATGTTTATGGATACAAAAAAAAAAAAAAAAACCCTCAGTCCCTATAAATCCCAAACATGCCGATTTGCATCATTAATTATTCCATACAAGCACACGAGGACAAGCCTGGATCAGCAGTGTAGTCAGATCATGGTCGAACGATCGGCGAGTTTGAGTGATGGAAGTAGCGTGACGGGATTGTTGACGCATATTAGCTGACGATGGATTGTTTTTGGCCGTGGCGGTGGTGGTTATCGTTGTCTTCGTGGTGGCAGAAAAGGTGGGCTATTGTGTCTGTTTGATGGTGAGGTGCGGAGGGAGAGAGAAATGTATTGTTAATTATGACGTGATGGTGATTGGGGTATATTGGTGATAATGGCGACCGCTTAATTGCTTTGACCAATACTAACTCTATTAATGTTATATAATATTCTGGTGTAATTACCGTGTGACTAAATATCATTAAGGTCCATTTCCCTCATTTTATCAATAATCAAAATCTCGCGCCATTTCAACCCCGAAACAAAAAAACATTTCATAAGGTAATATAGTGTATCGCAATTGTCGTCTGGCTACGAGTATTATCAGTTCCCAATATCACCGTTAAAACTTTTATTATATATATGAAATTGAGTGTCGCTGCACCGTTCCTCCCTAACTAATAACAACCCTAACCAGACCTACGCAGTGATTGCCACTCGAATACAGCAGCGTGAGCGCGAGGCATCCCAGGTGGCTATGTTATGAGTGCAATAACCCGCCGCCTCCGTCACTGAGCCCTTTGTTCGCTTGCCCGAGTTGCCTAGATTGATGTGATTGTTTTGATGTAGTAAATTGTTCCTGTGTATATTCAGTTTACCAAGGATAGCACAATGGAATACATTTCACACGCCTCTCTACACTATAGCTACCCGTCAACTGGTGCACAAACATATCATCTGGCTAGCATATCTCAATTCTGCTACTTACCCAGCTAGTATAACTTATCTAGTCTTAGCTACGTGGCCAGCATAACGCACACCTTGATTAACTACTTGGCATATCCCTCCAAACTGTTTAATATCATGGCAAGCATTCCTTATACATGTTGTTACCTAACCAGCTTATACTACCTGTGTTAGCTACCTTGCCAGCATATGTCATCTAGTTTTCCCTACCTAGTCAGCATAACTCACACCTTGATAAGCTACCTGGTATATCTCTCCCCAAATTTTGCTACCTGGTAAGCATTTTTTATACCTTTTGTTACCCGACCAGCTTAAGTCACCTGTGTTCCCTACTTAGCCAGTATATTTCATCTAGTTTTCCCTCCCTAGCCAGCATAATTAACACCTGGCTTAGCTACCTGATGTATCTCTCCATATAGTATGTATTATGTGACCCGTATCTCTCATCTGTGTTGCGTGACCTGCATATCTCCTACCTCTCTTACAAAGTTTAGCTACATGTGTTACCTGGAGTGCCTATCTCTTATTTCTGTTACATGGCAAGCATTCATCATATCTTTTGTTACCTGGCCAGTTTATCTCACGCGTGTTATGTAGCCAGCATCTCTCATAATGTGATGCATGGACTGTTTATCTCTTACCTCTGTTACACGGCAAGCATTTATTATACATTTTGCTACCTGGTCAGTTTATCCGACGTGTGTTATGTGCCAGTCTCTTTGATCAGTGTTACCCGGTCTCTGTTATCTGGTCAGAATATACCGCACCTGTGTAGTCGAGCCAGCGTACCTCACACGTGGGATTAGCTACCCGGCGATCATATCTCTCACTGTCATCCGCGTCATCAGAATCCCGGCTTACTGTTGATGGCTGGCAATTGGGGCGGAGAGGGTGATGGAAATGGCAGCGGTAATGGCCCTACTTCCGCTGTGCAATGGATACAAACGCGTTCACAAACTCATTCTTCCCAATAGATCCTGTTTTGGTCGGTCTACTCTCGGTTGCGTTGCGTTGTTAGACATGTTTTTTTCACCGTAAGTGTTTTTGAAGTTCCATTTTAGGTTTTGTTGCGTTTCCCGACCTGTTTTAAAACCAAAGTGTTCCTTCAAGGTTATTTGTGGTTTCATTCCCTTCTAGACAAACTTTTCCCACACGGTACTTTTATATGGGTCGTCTTTAGTCCTTGTTGCGTTTCTAGGACTACGTATCCAGGTAATGTTTTAGAGTAAATTTTGGCCTTAAAAATTTTCCAAACCCGTTTTTAATCAAGGTAATAAGTCTTTGATTACTTTCGGCTTCATTGCCTTTCCAAACGTATTTTCCATCAGGGTAGTGTTTTTTTGACCAACTTTAGATCTCATTACATTCCAGATCTATTTTTCCATCAAGGTAATGTTTTCAGGCCCACTTTTGCTCTCGCGGGGGAAGTGAAAAGCCTGCCCGAGCCATTAACAGTGAAATGAGGCGGTGATGCTGACTGGCTAGGGCTCGACATGACAAAAAAACATAGATTCTCGTTTATAGGGCGAATCACATGCGCCACTGAGGGCTAATGCGGCGTGATACGAAGGGTAACTCTCCTGAATGCACGCATGAGTCGATCAGGCCAACTATCAGTCCATTTATCGTGTTACCTGTGCATTGCGACCACTATTTCGGCTTCCCTCTCTCCCTCCTTTCATCTCGTAATCGGTATCAGTGTGTGTGTGTGTGTGTGTGTGTGTGTGTGTGTGTGTGTGTGTGTGTGTGTGTCGGGTTGGTGTTTTTTGTCAATTCATTATAAGACGAAAAATAACTAATTAGAAAAGGATGCAGAAAAAAAAATACTGTGGTAAAAAAAATATCAACCGCACGTAATTGAAATACGGGGGGGGAGAGAGAGAGAGAGAGAGAGAGAGAGAGAGAGAGAGACCCTGAAGGCAAGCAAGTGCAGGTGCGCTAGCCAATTAAGCAAGGACAGGTGTTTTCATTTCAGGTATTTGATCATGTGTTTATAGGGTGTTGTGGTGAGCTATTATCTTTACCTGCACACACACACACACACACACACACACACACACACACACACACACACACACACACACACACACACGATTACACTGGATATTAACTCATTGAGAGGCTGCGTACGAATTGGTGACCGCACTACGAATTCAATTAAGGTTTACCTGCGGACACGCCCACCTTGACCTGACGTGATGCGATTTAAGGAATGAATGAATTCGCAACAAATATAAAAAAATGCTGGAGCGGGAATTGGATCTCTCTCTCTCTCTCTCTCTCTCTCTCTCTCTCTCTCTCTCTCTCTCTCTCTCTCTGCCAATATAACGTGGTCCGCTAATCCACTTTTCGGGTGTAATTGAAAAAATATTCCGCCTGTTAATTACCATTTAGAGGACTGAAGCAAAATTAATGGCTGCATAAAATCATATCATTGTTTACGTTCGCCCTCGCTGGGTGTTACGCGCGCAGAGAAGCTTCGTACTGGCGTTAGTGGGCGTATAAATCTGTTGTACCCTTGAAGCACTTTGTTCCGTTCTTCCCCTCCAAGTTTTCTTTTTTCCTCCACCCTTCCCTCCATCCTTCCTTCCCTCTTTCATCTCCTTTCTCCTTCTCCTTCCTTGACTCCTCTCTCTCCCCTCTTTATCCAATTTGTAGGTTATATTTTTTTCCTCGCTCCTTTTGATGCCTGCCCTTTCCTTCCTTTCCATATCTTCCCCTTTCCATGCGTGTAAATGTTTCACCCTTAAAGTACTGTGTTTCGTTCTTCCCCTCCCTTTTCCTTCAGCTTCCTTACCTTCCTTCTTCTTCTCTATCCTCTCCCTTCTTCTCCCTCCCCTCTCTATCCATCTGTACGTTATATTTTTCCATCCTTCTTCTTTCTGATACTCTCCCTCTTCCTTCCTCTCCATCTCCTCCCCTTTTTGAAGCGTGTAAGTCTCTTGTATCCTTGAAGCAGTTTGTTCCTTTTTTGCTCTTCCCTTTTTTTCTTTATCCTTCCCATCATCTTTCCTCTCCTCTCTCATCTTCTTTCTTCTTCTTCCTTGGCTCCTCTCTCTCCCCTCTCTATCCAATATGTAGTTTATAATTTTTCTATTGTTCCTTCTGATGCTTTTCCTTTCCTTTCCTCCTTTCCATCTTTTCCCGTTTCCATTTTCCCCTTCTCCCTTTTCCCTTTCACCTCTCATTTTTTTTATCATATTATTCTCTCCACTAACTCCTTCCCCTTTCCCCTCCTTTCTTTACCTCAATCTTTACCCTCCGTCTTTCCTCTTCTCATCCTTCCTCTCCGTTTATTCCCCCTTTCATTTTCTCCCCTTTTCCCTTTTCCTTTCAGTTTTTCCTTTTCCCTCATATTGTTTTTTTCCCTAACGTCTTTCCCTTTTCCCTTCCTTCTCTACCTTGATATTTTTTCCTTCGTCCTTTTTTTCCTTTCTCTTTCCATCCCCTCTTACCTTATACTCCTTCTCCTTTCCCCTCCCTTTCTTTATCCTCATCTTTATCCCTCATCCTACTTTCCCTCTACCTCAATCCTTACCCTCCGTCCTTCTCCTTCCTCTTTCCTACCCACTTTCCTTTTAATCCTTGCTCTTTCCCCTCCTTTCTCTACTTCAGTCTTTCCCTTCCGTCTTTCCCTCATCCTACTTCCCCTTCCCCTCCTTTCTCTACCTCAGTGTTTACCCTTCGTCCTTCCTCTCCTTCCTCTTTCCCACCCCCTTCCCTCATCCTGTACTTTACACCTTTGGCCTCTCCCCCCCCCCCCCCCCTCTCCGGGCGGTCATAACACCCCCTTCCTGGCCCTGTCCGCATAAAGGAACGCCCGTAACTTTCAGAGGCAGGCACAGTGGCAGTTTATTTTGTGCTTGAGAAAGGCCTTAAGGTGTGTTGGGTGCGTTTGGGGGGATGGGGGAAGCTGGGAAGTGGAGGGAGGTGGTGTACATGGGTGAGGAGAGAACGTATTGGGGGTCTGAAGGTCCTGGATGGGGTTAAGGGGTGTGAGAAGGAGACGAGCGGGAGGAGGAGTATTGGGGGCATGAAGGAAGTCCTGGGTGGGGCTAGGGGGGGGGGGGGAGAAGGGGATGAGAGAGGTATTTAATGATGGAAAGGTGAGTGGAGGGCGGGTTTAGAGGCTTCACGAGGGGAGAACATGAAGGAAAGGGTTGTTGAGGACATAAAGTTGGTGTGTGGAGGCTGGCTGCTGCATGGCTGGAGGGAATAGCGTGAGGGAACAACATAGTACAATGAAATGAGTGAAAAAAAAAGGTGAGGAAAGGACGAAAAATGCAAATTAACTCGGATTTCGACCCCAAGGTACTCTGGACCTGGAGTTGAGTGAAAAAAACGTATAAAGTAAAAATAAAACAGTGTGCAAGTTATTAATGCCGAGGTTCACGGTGGCTTTAATCTGTCCTAAGGGGATTTGCGTGGATGGCTCCAGGCTGCATTGGCCGGGGAAGAATTTTTACCATGATATACTTTTCCTGGTAAATCTACGGAAGTGATGTGGTCGGTCCCAGTTTTTGTTGGTGCGGGCTTCTGTTCCGTATTTTAAGACACCATCGCTTCTCACATCAACTATTTCTAAAGGTCAAAGAGGGGATCAATCTGCTTTTCATGAGTGTTTTTTAAGGTTCATGGCACAGAAGAAGGGTCAAACTACCACCAGAGTCATAAAACTACCCCTGGAAAGGCCTACAGCTCCTACGAAAGCCATGTTAAATATGTGAACTTGGGCGACGAGATGTTTTAAAATACGACCCTCTGTTCCCTCTGCGAAAGGTCAGTGGCATAATTAGCCTGTCCTGTTTTTTTCATGATTCATTTTCACGTTATTTTTTTTTCCTTTTCCCGGCTAATCAGGATTAATTTTATGCTTGTATGTTACCTGTACTGACAGGAGCCGAGTCGAAAGGTGTTTTTGCGTCTGTATGTTTTGTGCATTTCTTGCCTCTGTAAACCTTCTATTGTTATTAGTAGTCTTCATTATTTTGTTTTTCTTTTTTTCTTCTTCTTCTGATTTTTCTTTTTCTTTTTTTTTCTTTTTCTTCTTGTTCTTCTTCTTGTTCTTCTTGTTCTTGCTCTTCTTCTTCCTCTTCTTCTTGTTCCTCTGGTTCTTCTTGTTCTTGTTCTTGTTCTTCTTCTTCTTCTTGCTGTTGTTGTTGTTATTGCTGTTGTTGTTTCTCTTGTTCTTCTTCTTCTAATGCTGCTGCTGCTGATGATGATGATGGTAATGAAAGATTTAATCCGCCAGGCAACATGTCCTCATCTTTATTAGCTGCGCCGCGTCGTGACTCTGGGTCCAGGTTTTATTCACATTACCTGCCCGATGGAATTTTTAGTGCGACATACTTCACGATAAATTTAGGAAGAGTCGATCGTGGAATGCAGTGTTACATTAGGCCATTTTATTGTCGCCTCTATCACCCGTGCGATATCGCCTTGTTTTCATCGCTTATTCACGTTGTCCTGGTCAAACTTTTATTGCGAACTGATTTAGCTTTCCGCATTTTTCACGTTTAAAATTTCGTCCGTCTTTCCTCTCATCTTAGATTTAAACTCTCTCACTCTTCTCTAACCTGATTAATTTACTTCGTGATCTATTTATAGGAGCTCTGTGTTGCCAGCTTGTCTTCTGTTTTTTACGCCCTTGGACATTTCCTCCTATTTAAATGGAGAATCGAATCCCCTCTCCTATACTATAACGCATAATCCTTTTGGTATCGCTCTCTGTAGTCTCGTTCTTATTTTGTTGATCGACCACCTCTGTCGTGATTGAAGATTTAATAATGAAGAGTTGATTGGGTAGTCTTGTGTGTGTGTGTGTGTGTGTGTGTGTGTGTGTGTGTGTGTGTGTGTGTGTGTGTGCGCGTGTGTGAGTGTGCGTGTTCAATTATCTCTTATTCAATTGCTTGCACGTATTAGATTTTACCGGGAATCGGGCAGGAATTATCGGTATTGTTTATAGTAATGTTATGAGCCGCGTCGTGTATTAGTGTAAATGTTTGCTTAATTGCCCTTCACAGCTGTTCATTTCGCTAACGCCCGCCGGGATGAAGCCTCGTATTTGCCAACCATTTATCGAATATTACGTGTCGCTGATCGTGAGTTGGTGAAGGTGGTTATTATGCGCAGCGTCCGCGTTTTTGCGTAAGCTGAAACACATTTGCACGTTCCGTCTGCTTCAGTCTGTTTGCCTTCTGTCGCGTGTCTGTGCGTCTGTGTCCGTCTGTTCGTGTCGTCTGCTTGTCTGTCTGTGTTGATTTATCTCACTGTCTCTCTTTTTGTCCGTTTGTTCAGATTTCTGTACTATATCAACTTCTGTCTGTTTGTGCTTGCCTCAATGCCAGTCTTTATCTGTGTGTCTGTGTGTCGGTATGTTTTATTTTTTTCTTGCAGCAAAGGAGACAGCTCAAGAGCGTAAAAAAATGTGCTGTCTGTTAATCGATTTATTCACGTGTTTCAATCTTTTTTTTTGTACGTGTGTGTGTGTGTGTGTGTGTGTGTGTGTGTGTGTGTTAATCGATATATTCACGTGTGTGTTTCATATTTCTTTTGAGTTTGTTTGTGTATACGTCTTTGTGTGTTTCTCTGTCTGTCTGTATCTCTGTCTGTCTGTCTGTTTGTCTGTCTGTCTGTCTGTCTGTCTGTTTGTTTGTTTCTCTCTCTCTCTCTCTCTCTCTCTCTCTCTCTCTCTCTCTCTCTCTCTCTCTCTCTCTCTCTCTCTCTCTCTCTCTCTCTCTCTCTCTCTCTCTCTCTCTCTCTCGTTGTGGGTCACGTCAAATATTCATGCCCTGGTGATCGCGCTGGATATTCTCTCGTGTTTATTTAATCCTCCGAACATTCGCGTGAAATCCTTCCTCCTCGGCTCCTTTCTTCCCTTTCTCTCTCCATTTTCAAACCGAGGAAAAGAAAGGACAAGCGAAGGTAAGGAAAGAAAGGTAAACATAGATAGAGAGATACAAAGAGAGATAGAGAGATAGAGAGAGAGAGAGAGAGAGAGAGAGAGAGATAGAGAGAGAGAGAGAGAGAGAGAGAGAGAGAGAGAGAGAGAGAGAGAGAGAGAGAGAGAGAGTATGTATGAGGAGTGCATAGTCACGGAAGCATTGGGGGAGAGGGAAGAAAGAAGGAAGGAAGGAAGAAAGGAAGGAAGGGAGGAAGAAAGGAAGGGGAGAAGGAGGGAAGGAAGGAAAGAAGGGAAAAATCAAGGACGGAAAGAAGGAAGAAACAAAGGAGAGAGGGAATGAGGGAAAGAAGGGGAGAAGATAGGAAAGGAGAAATGTAATAGGGGAGGAAGGAAGGAAGGAGGGAAGGAAGGGAGGGAGGAACGAAGAAGAGAATGAATGAATGAAAGAAGAACCGATAGAGGATGAATCAATGAATGAGTGAATGAATGAATGAATGAATAAGTGAATGAAGGAGTGAAGGAAGAAAGGAAATAAGGAAGAAAGAAAGAATAATGAAGAAAGAAAAATATATAACAAGTAAAGAAAATAAGAGAAAGGAAAATGAAGAAAAAAAAGAGAAAATAAATAAACCTATCTGCCTTTAGGATGGAGAGTGACGAATCAGACGAGATAATATAAGCGAAGGGGGCACTATGCTAATCATGCCTCGTCGACCAGGTAAGGTCGAGCTCCACCAATAGACGGCGGGGGTCGCGTCTGATTGAAACACGTCGCGTCCCATTAGTGCGGCGGAGTGAAGGGATCGGGGGACTGAAGGCGGGTCGGATCGTTTTGAGCTCCGATAAAGTGACGGAATGCGCTCAGAAATGAAAAAGACAAGCCGAATGCGTTAAAATGAAAAAGTTTATAGGGTAGATCAACATGACTTTCTGTTCTTCTTGGATATAGTGACGGAATGCGCTTAGAAATGAAAAAGACAAGCCGAATGCGTTAAAATGAAAAAGTTTATAGGGTAGATCAACATGACTTTCTGTTCTTTTTGGATATTGTGACGGAATGCGATTAGAAAGAGAGAGAGAGAGAGAGAATGCGTTAATGTTCTAAAAGAGAGAGAGAGAGAGAGAGAGAGAGAGAAAGGAGCAAACTTGAAATAAAAACACTTTGATGAATGATAATAACGAAAACAATAATACTAACAATAATAATAATGATAGTAATAATAATAATAATAATAATAATAATAATAATAATAATAATAATAATAATAATAATAATAATAATAATAATAATAATAATAATAATAATAATAATAATAATAATAATAAAGAATCAGAAAAGGAAGTGGGAGCGATTGCAGAGTAGTGAGTGGAAGAGACAGATATTTTAACGAATATTGAAGTGGAAGAGGCAAACAGAACAGAGTAAGTGGAAGAGAGACAATTTTAAGTGAAAAAGGGGACAAAATAATATGTGGAATCCAGCACAATGTTGAGGTTTGGGGAGCAAGGCAGACTGAAATGCATTACCTGCCATCAAAGTGAATAAAGAATAAAAAAAAAAAGAAGTGGGAGAGTTTAGCGCTCCAACAAATCGGTGGAATGCGTTGAGAAAAACATGAGAGCGGAACGCGTCGACATGTAGAGCTTTTACTGACCGAGGGAGACAAAACGTATTACTTCTTCGCCTCTGTAGCAAAAGGAATAAAGAGAGCGATTATCCAGTGGCCTAATAGCACGTTCAGAGAAGGAATCAGAATTTCACGTAAATTTCACAGAAGGAATTCAGAACCGAGGCCGATACTTTTCTGAGACTGTTTTTTTTACAGCAAAGGAGACAGTTCAAGGGCGTAAACAAAAATAAAACTGATGAAAAATAAAGCCCGCTACTTACTGCTCCTGAATAGAGTATAGACGAGTGGCCAAAAAGAGAAGGAATCAGACTTTCACGTAAATTTCACAGAAGGAATTCAGAACCGAGGCCGATACTTTTCTGAGACTTTTTTTTTTACAGCAAAGGAGACAGTTCAAGGGCGTAAACAAAAATAAAACAATGATGAAAAATAAAGCCCGCTACTTACTGCTCCTGAATAGAGTACAGAGGAGTGGCCAAAAAGAGAGATCAATTTCGGGAGGAGAAGTGTCCAGAAACTTGTGTGATTGATGTGTGCAAAAAATAATAGATACGCAAATGACACACACACGACAGTAACCTTTTAAAACCATCTTTTTTGGAACAGGTGAGATAGAAGCGACGAAATACTTCCTGACGAACCGATACGAAAGGGTTGCAATTGATCGAGAAAAGAAAATTACAGGTGTGTGATAATATTCAATCTTGGTTATGACGGGTAAAAAAAAATGAGAGAAGTGGTGAAATGCCTGTTAGCTGATACGATAATGGTTGAAATATATTAAAAGAAAGGAAGATTACAAGAGTGTGATAATATTTTGCAGTGATGTAGAGCTGAATATGATAGGAATTAAAAGAGAGAGAGAGAGAGAGAGAGGTTGCATAATTCAGATATCTAGGTGAATCGGTTAGGAGGGGAAGGGGACTGGATGGAAGTATATAATTACAGCAAAAAAGTAATACTGAAACGTTACGAAAAGTGGCGTTAAGCGATAAAGTAAAATGAGGTGGTCCGTGGGCGTGGGCGTGAGGGAGGGGATGGCAAAAAAAAAGAAAAGTGAGTTAGTTGAAAGAGGGAAGATTGGCGGACACACACACACACACACACACACACACACACACACACACACACACACACACACACACACACACACACACATGCATACCTCCCACACACTCCTTTCTTTCCTTTCCCTTTTATCCCATTCCCTTCCTTTCTCTTCTTCTCCCATCCCATCCCACCTACACACACATAAAGAGAGAAGAAAAATGGAGATACATGAGACGGAAAAAAAAAAAAAAATCCCGGTGCATATTGAGAGATAAGAGAGAGGGAGACAGAGAGAGACAGAGAGAGACAGAGACCTCAAACGTGACGGGAGTGAGACGCGAGATTAATGACTTTCATAAACTCATTAGCGGCAACAGGAGGCCACGCCAACCATTATATCGGGTCGTCAGTCAGTCGTGGGGCGTCTCAAAGTCATCTCAAGTCGCCGCAAGTCATCATAAGTTGCCGAGAGTCATTCTGAGTTATGATTTGCTTTACCTTCAATCAGTGTAAAATATTCGGCAGTAGTTAATATAAGTCGGAGGGTCATTATAACTCATCGTAAAGTCATTTGTTAGTTATACTTAGTCTTTGGAAGTTATCGTAAATTTTCGTGAGTTTATCGTGCGTCACTCTGAACGTTAAGAGTCAACTGTGTAGCTCTTTTTTCATCCCACCTCTTTACTCACCTTCCATTTTCCCCCTTTTCCATTTCTTTGTTTTCTTTCCTTCTCCTTCCCTTCCTTTCCCATATTTTCCCTCCTCCTTCCCTCTCTTCCTCTTCCCGTCTCTTCTTATCTTTATCTTCCCTTTCCTTTATTTTTCCATAACTTCCTCAAACTTTTCTTCCATTCTCTTTCGTTTCCATTCTTCACCTTCCCTTTCCTCCCTATTCTCTTCCCCTCCTGTCACGGTGGCTTAGTTACGGGTCAGGTCTTCCCCTCCTCCTCTTTCTCCTCTTCTTCTTCCTCCTCCTCCTCCTCCTCCTCCTCCTCCTCCTCCTTCCTTACAACTGCTAGAGGAGGGGACAAGTCACCGAAGCGAACAAAAGCTAAGAAAAGTTAACCCTTCTAAAATGTCTTAATAAATAACGATAAAAATACAGATTAAGTGTTTTTTGTGATGTTTTTGTTATTGTTCGTTGTGGGAGGCGTGTGGTGAAGACGTGGTGGACATATGAATGGCATTAAGGAAGCTTTGATCCCACTAGATGCTCTTAAATATAAATGAATCTTCCTTAAAGGGGCCGAGGCACAAGGGATGAGCTACAATGTGTTAGAGGGACTTAAGGAGCGTGTGTGAGTGGAAGATAAAGAGATAGGGAGATTCATTTATGTAAGTAGTTTGCTGTTGTGTGTGGCGAGGCTTTGAGGATGGATGAGAGGATTATGAGAAGCTTTGATAACACTAAACACTAAACAATCCTTTTCTAATTATACTTTTATTTATTTATTATTTTTTACAACAAAGGAGACAGCTCAAGGGCACAAAAAAAGGAAACAACAATAAAAAAAGCCCCCTTCTCGCTACTCCTAAAAAGAATCGTGCTGTCTATAGCGCCGGTAGGCTATCTGGGGGGGGTTTCCTTCGACGACCCCAATCCGTTAGTTGCGCAGGCGAATTTTTTTTTATAGTGGCTGCCGTGCTATATGAACAACCCGGTGCCCCACTTGAACTAGGTCGCTGAAGTTAGGGTTCATTGAAGATCCGGGCAACGTTTTTTTTTTTTTTTTTTTTTTTTTACGCCTATAGCGCCGGTAGGCTTGCTTGAGGGGCCTGGATGGTAATCGGCCCCAGCCTGTATTAGCGCAGGCAGGTGTTTATAGTGGCGCCATCTTCTCCCTTCTCATGTGGGTAATCTTCCGCCACTCGTCTATGGTTGAAAAAATACATCAGCGTGTTTTGGTGGGACTCGAACCTGGGTCCACTGGCTCACCACGCCCGCACGCTGACTACTCGGCCACCCAATTAATTTATTTATTTGAAAGAGAATCATGTAAAGGAAGTTTTCTGTTGTGTGTGGCGAGGCTGTCAGGGTGGATGGGTGGAATATGAGAAGCTTTGATTCCACTAAACTCTAATCATAACAGGTTTTAATTCCCTTTTTTCAGGTAGGGAGAGTTGGCTTCAGCATGAGATGAAAACTGAAGGAATATGTGAGTACAATCTAATACTAAGCTTTCATCGTTTTAAACTCATATTGAATTTGAATCCCAGTTAAAGGTGAGTCAGGTCCTATTGTAGTAGATTTGAATCCTCTGTAAAGGGATTCAGGTATAATTTGTTAGCTGTGACATGTAAATTGGACGTAAATAGAATGTGTGTTTAGGGAAGAAATGCTGAACCCACTTTATTCTTATTATAATGGCCGTGGACTTGTGCCTCTGTTAAAGGAATTCAGCGTTTGATATGACAGTAAAGTCGGACATAAATATATTGCGGTCCATATTTTGGGCGGCGGTTGGTATGCGATGGTTAGAAGCTGATCCGATACCAGACGTGGACGAATCGAGCGGCCGCGTTGATTATTTAGGTCTATTGCCTCGGAACACCTGTCAATCTCGTGTATAAAAGAACGCCCCAGGTACTTCCAGTTAAATATATTATTGTCTGGAGTTGTAATGGAAGAGAGCGAACATTGCTTTCATATCCATTTTTATTCGTGTTCAAGTTCAGATTAATATAAAAAAAAAGTGTTTGAATCGATTCCTGTGACTAGCATAATTATATAAGCTAACATCTCTTCAATCACCTTTAAGAAGTCTCAGTTTCCCAAATTCCACAAACTTTTACAGGTCATTACATTTTAAACTCATTCTTTGTCTTTCTAAATGCAGTCCATCGTTGTAACAGTGCTCAAATTGCCCGATTTTTCTGAATTCTCTACATAAGTTAAGCAATCTATGACAGTTTCCATATTTTTTACTTTCCAACGTCTCAAATTCCTAGAAGGGGGTAAGGAGGAGGAAGGTATGAGGGTAAAGGTAGAGGGAGAGAGGGAAAGGAGGGGAGAGGGAGGAGGTGGTTACTCAGAGAATGGAGGAAGGGAGGAAGAGAGAAAGTTGAAGGAATAGAAACGGGGGAACAACTGAGAGAAAGTGAAAGGGAAAATACAATATTGGCATTGGAAATCTGTATATGATGCTTCTAAACTGATCTTATTTGACTTCTAAAATTTAGTAATGGAACAAGAGCAAGAAAAACAGCATTTGATCCTCTATTCTCATAATCCAACTAGATTTAAAATGACTTTCCTTTTTATATTTTTGTGTGTGGATTTCACTGACCTTTTCCATTACCAGCCAACACCGCGGAACATAGAGAATATTTAGTAGTTCGTAATCCCGAGCCGATTAGCACTTGTACAGAAAAAAGGATGATCGTGTTGAACCTTTTAAATGAATATGTATAAAAATATAAATGCAAAATGAACATAAAATAATCCTAATCCTTAACACACACACACACACACACACACACACACACACACACACACACACACACACACACACACACACACACACACACACACACACACCACTATTTCTTTCCTTTTAGCATGTGGAGATATTTTGTTTGTTTGATCTTACCCTCTGGACAGGAAAGGTCATGTCAGTTAGCTCCACCACTACCACCACCTCCACCACTACCACCACTCCTACCCTCTCCACCACCACCACCACCACCACCCGAACAGCTGTATTGGTCATCATACCCTTAATACCAGCTCGGCCACTCAATCACCACTTCACAGTCGGCTTTGGTTCAGCGTTCATTTTCTTCATCCGCTACACACACAAGAAAATCGGATACCATATCTCCACCTCACGCCTACTTTATATTCTCTTTCCCTTAAGTACTCCATATAAATGATATAATCTAACCTAAGCTAATTTGATCTTCCTAAGCCCACCACGTCCGTGTTTTACCTTTAATCCCCTGTTTGTTTATCTGCCAACCAAACCAAACTTACTCTAACCTTATTCAACCTTACCTAACCTACCAAGCTCACGCCCTTCCTTGAATCACCAGTTAGTTTCTCAGCCAATCCAACCAACGGGCCTTTTTTTTTTATATGCGGGCTTTTTTATTATTGTTTCCTTTGTTGTGCCCTTGAGCTCTCCCCTTTGTTGTAAAAAAAAAAAAAAACTAATCTACTCTAACCTCTAATTTGTACCTAAACTACGGAGCCCACGTCCTCCTCTTGATCACCTGTTTGTTTCTCGGCGCCTCGCGAGTAACAGGTCGGCCGCAAAACAACGTCCCACACCTCAAAAAGCTGCCTAACTTTTGCCTCTTTAAGATTAGCGGCTCCAAACTAATGACGGACCGCCGGAGGAAGAATGAGACGAGGGCCGGGGAAAGTTTTTGTTAGACTGGCAGGAGGAGGAGGAGGAGGAGGAGGAGGAGGAGGAAAAGCGCAAGGAAGGGCTGGGTCTAGGAAACATCACCAAATTAAGGAAGCTAGAAGAGGTAGAGAAAGGGGAGGAGAACGACAAAAAGGATGAGGATGAGGATGAGGAGGAGGAGGAGGAGGAGGAGGAGGAGGAGGAGGAGGAGGAGGAGGAGGAAAAGCGCAAGGAAGGGCTGGGTCGAGGAAACATCACCAAATTAAGGAAGCTAGGAGAGGTAGAGAAAGGGGAGGAGAATGACAAAAAAAGATGAGGAAATGGAGGATGAAGATGCCTGGTAAAGAAGGGAAGAACGCTTGGGTGGGAAGGGAGGGTTTGAGGTGAGTGCGTAGGAAGGAAGGAGGGAAGGAGGGAAGTAAACGTAAAGGTGGATGAAGGGATGGAGGGAGGATGGGATGGTAGAGAAGGAAAGAAAGTAGAGAGGAAGTCGATGATATGAAGAAGATGGAAAGGGAATCGAAGAGGAGAGAAAGAAGGTTAAAGAGGAAAAAAAAGGGAGGAGGAGAAGATGGTTATTGAACGAAGGGAGGAAGGGAGAAACCGATAAATTTGAGTGGATATGGGGGATATAGAAAAGAAAAGGAAGGGAAAGGATAAGGGGAGAGAGAGAGAGGAGGTTAGAGAGGAAAAAGAGTGGGAAGGGAGAAGTTGGTTACTGAAACAAGGGAGGAAGGGTGGAAGCGAGAAAGTTGAGAGTGGAGATGGGGGAAATAGCAAAGAACAGGAAGGGAGAGGATAAGAGGAAAGGGAGAAAGGCCAAAAAAATGAGATTGTAGGGAAAGAAAGGTTACTGCAGGAAGGAGGGGAAGAGGAAGAAAGGAAACATGAGGAGGATAAGAAAAAAGAACAAAAAAGTTAGAGATAAGACAAACAGGAGAGATAGGAAGGATAAAGAGACAGCGGAAAAAAGAAAGTTGCAGTAGGCCGTGTAGGGTGAGGTAGAGGAATACAGAAAAGAAAGAGAGGAGGGAAAAGGTGTGATGGGAGGAAGGGGGAAAGAAAGAGATGGAGATTGAGTTGCTTAGGAGGAGAGACAAAGGAGGAGAGTGAGTTGCTTAAGGGGAAAGAAAGAGAAGGAGAGTGAGTTGCTTAAGGGGAAAGAAAGAGAAGGAGAGTGAGTTGCTTAAGGGGAAAGAAAGAGAAGGAGAGTGAGTTGCTTAGAGGGATAAAAAGAGAGCGTTGCTTAGGGTTGAAAGAAAGAGGAGAGTGAGACGCTTACGGGAAGGAAAAGAAGGATTACTGTCGAAGGAAGGGAAGGAGGAAAGGGAGGAAAAGTGAGTGAGCAGAAAGAGATAGAGAGTCAGTTGCATTGGGGGAAGAAAGAGTGAGTGAGATGCTTGGATGCTGCAGGAGGAAGATAACGGAGCGTGAGAGGGAAAGTAAGTTCTGCTCATCACTCAAGACGGGTAATGAAAAAGATAAGAAGGTGAGGAAGGAACGAGGGAAATAGAAACGCGAGCTTAAGACGAAGAAAAGGACAAGGACGAGATGAAAATGAGGAGGAAAAGCTATTATCAAAATGCTAATTGAAAACGAGGAGCCCAATTGCCAGGGAGAAATGTTAAAAAAATATTGGAAAATGAATCGAAAAAAAATGTTAGTTCTTTTTTCTTATATTTCACAACTTTTTCTTATTCTTTACTTTCTACTACTACTACTACTACTACTACTACTACTACCACCACCACCACCACCACTACTACTACTACTACTACCTACATTTTCTTATACATCATCATTCATGTTTCTCCTGTTCTCATAATTTTCTATCTATTTTATTTTCTGCTTTCTTTTCCTCTTTTTCCATCTCTTTTCTCTTTCTTTTTCTCTTTCTTTTACTCATTTTTATCCATCTTACTTATTTTTCTATTCTCCTTTTATTCTCTACTTCTGTTTATATATTTTCTTTCTCGTGTGTCTTTTACCTCGCCAATATCTGCTTTCTTATGTATCTTTCCCCATCCTTCTTTAGCTCTCTTCTCTCTTCTCTTTTCGTAATCTCACCATTCTTCCTTTCAGCTCTTACATTTCTGCTTTTATTTGGCCAGCTTCTCATCCTTCGTTTACTCTTTCTCCTTCTATTTCTGCTGCCTTATGTATCTTTCTCGTTGCTCTTCTCTGCGATTCTGGGTTCACTTTCTTCTTTTCTCTTTCGTCTTTATTCTCCCTTCCTTCTTTTCTTTCTGTCTTTCTCCGATTCCCACTTTCACATCTCCCATTATTTTGAGTTTCTGCTTTCTCATTTATCTTTGTCCTCCTTATTTCCTCTTTGTCCTCCACTACTTCTCATTATCCTCTTTTTCTCCTCTACTTTCTATTTTTTCTCATCAAATTTTTATCATATCCCATTTCTGCCATTTCATATTTTGTCATATAATTCCTATGACCTCAGTTTTTGCTCTCTTAATTAACGCTTCATATCTTTCTTTTACTCCTTCCCCTTTTATTTCCTCTTTTATTTCCTCGTTTTCTTCCATTCAGACGTCTTTTTCCTCATCTTTCCTTTAATTCCTTCTCTCTTGATTCTCTCTTCTTAATTTTCTCTTACTTTTTTCCTCTTTTGTACCCTCTTGTATTTCTTTTTTCCTCTTTTTTGGGGTTTCTTTCCTCATCTCTCACTCCTTTCATTAAGTTTCTCGTCTTCTCTTCTGTATAATCCTCTCCTTCTCTCGCTCACTTCCACTCTCCTTACTTCCTCAATTTTCTTCCTTCATATATCTCTTCCCTCGTCTTTCTTTTACTCCTTTCCGTTGCATGTCTTCCGTTTTTATCACTCCCTCTCTCACTCTCACTCTCTCTCTTTTTAAACCTTTCACTACCGGAGGGTCGAGAGAAAAAGATGTGAGTAAAGGACGATAGGAAAAAAAAAGATGGGGAAGGGAGGAGAGAAAAAAAAGGAGGAAGGTGTATTGTTCCACCCGTCGTCGCTACCTCGTCCACCTGTATACTCTCCCTATCATTTTTTTTCTCTCTCACACCTGTGCTCACCTGGATCATCTGCGTCTCAGGTGAAGTGTAATTACGTTGTCTTGTGGAGGAGGTGTCACGCGTGGCTCCTGGCGGTAATCATGTATGAAAGTTATTTTTTCACCTTGTCTGTCTGTCTGTCTGTCTGTTAATCGTTCTTTTACTGTCTGTCCGTGTGTCTCTGTCTGTCTCTGCCTCTCTATTTCTGTCTGTGTGAGTTTGTAATAGATAGATATATAGGTAGATAGATAGATAGATTAATGGGTGGATGGATTGATAGGTGGATGGATGAACAGATAAATAGTTCGATAGAGAGATAGATCGAAATATAGAGAAATAGATAGACTGACAGATATATAGACAGTTAAATAGACCGAGATAGGGTGAAAGATAAATAAGGGAATAGATATACAGATACGAATAGACAGAGATAAATCATGCCTTTCCAACATTCATGGTCATGCACTCTAACATAAGGCAGCGCAGTCCACAGAAGGGACCGACCTGCAAGACGCGAGCAGAATGAAAAATGATGAGATATGATGAAAAATGACCCCGTGGACAAGGAGGAAAGGTGAGGAGAAGGCAGGAATTAAATATTACCTACTCAATAGAGGTGAAGCGAGAATGTAGGGCAGAAATAGGGTGGATGATGGATCGCTAGTATTAAGGTGAAGCGTCAGCCGTAAAAACCGTAGTAGTAGTAGTAGTAGTAGTAGTGGTTGTTTTTGTAGTAGTTGTAGTAGTGGCGGTGGTGGTGGTGCGTTTCTCAGAACCACACCACCAGAACTAACCAGAACGAATAAAGCTGAACGGCATTTCCTATAAAGAAAGAGAATATGGAAGAAGGAGGAGCAAGAGAGGGAGTTGAAATGTAGAAGAAAAGGAATAAACGAAAGGGGTTTGGAAGGATGATCACCCGAAGCATAGAGAGAATAGAAAAAATAATCATTGCCTTTCTCCTTCCATAGTCTTATAGAGAATTTTGATGACTCGATAAATATGGGAGACAGAGGAAGAAGGGGCAACAGAGGAATTGAAAGGGAAGATAAGAGAATAAGAGAGATGAAAAGGAAAAATAAGACACCCACTTCCTAACCTCTTCTGATCTTCATAAAGCGAAATGGGATACAGCGAAAGGAACAAGAGAGAAAATAAAAGGCACGGAAAGGAATAGACAAAATAGCAAGAAAGACAGTAACTCGCCTAATCACATATTTAAAAGTGAAATTCGAACCTTGTGTGAAATGTCGGAGGAGGAAGAGCGAAAGGAACAAGAGAGGAAGCAAAAGGGACGAAAAAGAAATTGACAAAACAGCAAGAAAGGCACTAACTCGCCTAATCCCATATTTAAAAGTGAAATTCGAGCCTCGTGTGAAATGATGGAGGAGGAAGAAGAAAGAAGGAACGAAAGACGGAGTGAAAGGGAGGGAAGGAAACAGAGAGAATATCATGAGGAGAGAGACACGGTTCCTCACCTCTTCCTGTATTAATCAATTGAAATTCCGATCAGGAGGGAAATATTTAAAGGGTTCCGTAACTTACCTGCGTTTCTTTTGTGTGTTCCTGCCGCGGCGTCCACCTCACCTGTCGTTACTCATTCACAGGTGTGTAAAGCTGGGGCGTGAGATATTTATTTCATGAGTCGTTGGTTATTCAATTCTTCAGAGGTTGTGGATCAGGGGAGACTATTCTTAAGGGACCTCTTTTCCGTACATAGATCGATAGATAGATACACAGATAGACAGATAGATTTACTGTCTTCCTCTATGTTAATTTTGCACCTTTACCGGGAATTAGCCTGCAGGTATAAAGAAAGAGAGAAAAAGGGATTCACACACACACACACACACACACACACACACACACACACACACACACACACACAAGCGCACAGGTGGTAATACTCTGTTAATCCGTCCGAAGCTTGTGGTAACAATAAAACAAACCCTCCCGTCATGGAAAATTATTAATCATTCGTTACCCATCAGCCAAACGAGAAAGAAAACGAGGACGACAAAAATACATCGTAAATATGATAATTTTGTCCCCTTGGCGGCAGATATTTTCCCCGCGCACATCCACGTTTTGGGGCCGAGGGAATGTTAATTTTGTACGTTTACCGGGAATTAGCCTGCATGTGTGTGTCTGTTTGTTTGTCTGTTTTATTTCGTGACTGCGGTATGCTCTCTGTCGTTTTCCCCTGTTTATCTGTTTTTATAAATGTATCCATATTTCAGTTTATCTATGCGTCTGTATCCCCATCTGTCCATCAATCAGTAATACATCTTTCTATTTATCTGTATACATTTATTAATTTCCTTTCCCCCTTCCTTCCTTCATACATTCAGTTCTTCATTTTATTCCTCCATTTTGTCTTTTCTTCCTTTTTTTCTCTCTGTCTTGCTGTCTTCCTATGTATTTATCCGTATTTATTTATTCCTTTCCTTCCCCCCTTCCTTCCTTTATCCATTCAGTTCTTCATTTTATTCCTCCATTTTGTCTTTTCTTCCTTTCTTTCTCCCTGTCTTGCTGTCTTCCTATATATTTATCTGTATTTATTTATTCCTTTCCCCTCTCCTTCCTTTATCCATTCCGTTCCTCATTTTATTCCTCCATTTTGTCTTTTCTTCCTTTCTTTCTCCCTGTCTTGCTGTCTTCCTATGTATTTATCTGTATTTATTTATTCCTTTCCTTTCCCCCTTCCTCTCTTTATACATTCAGTTCTTCATTTTATTCCTCCATTTTGTCTTTTCTTCCTTTCTTTCTCCCTGTATTGCTGTCTTCCTATGTATTTATCTGTATTTATTTATTCCTTTCCTTTCCCCCTTCCTCTCTTTATCCATTCAGTTCCTCATTTTATTCCTCCATTTTGTCTTTTCTTCCTTTCTTTCTCCCTGTATTGCTGTCTTCCTATGTATTTATCTGTATTTATTTATTCCTTTCCTTCCCCCCTTCCTTCCTTTATCCATTCAGTTCCTTATTTTATTCCTCCATATTGTCTTTTCTTCCTTTCTTTCTCCCTGTCTTGCTGTCTTCCTATATTAACGATGTTTTCTTTCCTTTATACCTGTATGCTCTCGTTCCTTCATCCATTCTTCATCATCTCACTTACTTATTCACCTAAAATCTTTCTCACCACTGAATGACTCATGAGTTATCGTTTTCACTTATGCACGAGACATGCTACCTTTCTCTCGGGTCGCTGTAATATTAAGTCGATTCTCAGGCGGTTTTCCTTTCCTTTCCTTGCCTTGATAAGTGGCATGAGCTAGGTATATAGAGGTAACCCTATCCACTATAGCTATTTCTATACGTGTTTGTTGATAGTCGCTGTGGTGATGGTCGTGGTCATGGTGACGGTTTGGGAAGAGGAGGTAGTGGTAATATTTGCAGTGGGGAAATAGTTAGTAATAGTAATGGTGATAATGGAGTTTTTGAGAGCACAAGACCAGGTTATTGTGGTGGTGTGGTGGTTGGTGGTTAATTATAACTTTTTACTTGTCCAAGTTTATAAGAAGAACTGAAGTGTATCCCTCACACGCCCGCATCTAAGGTTATAAGGCTTTGAAAAGAGGCAGAGGAAGACTTGAAAATGAACGAAAAAATGATATAAAAGCGTTGGCGTCCTTCTTTTCTTCTTGTGGTGAGGGTAAACCGGATTAAGTAAAGGATGCTGCGTCAAAAGGAGGGGTAAGGGAAGGGATGGAAAGGGGGAGGAAATGGAAGGGGAGATGAAAGAAAAACGGAAGGAATTAAAAAAAAAGAGAGGGAGGGGAGGGGGAGAGAGTAGAGGGGAGCAGATAAAAGGAAAGGAAAGAGTAATTTTGATAAAACGGAAGATGATATAATGAAGAATACCTTTGATATTACTGGAGAGCACCTTTGATGTTACTGAGTCTCACTAAAGCGGAATAAAAAGGGAAACAATTATATATGAACTGCCTTATTCAGTCATGTGGCCACTGTTATACTTAGGCAAGAGAAAAGTAGAAGGCGATTATGGGTTTTAATGCTTCTGAATAGACACATGGAAAGCGCCTCTGAGCAGCTCATCGGCACTTTTATCTGGTGTCATTTCGCTGATCGCAGACAGGAGTAGTGATGAGTTAGTTCAGTTATCCCTTCTACATTAAATAAGCTTTTAAATAATCCCACCCTACAACGATACGGTAGCTTGTTTATTACTTTTTATGATTACTATTTTAATTTTTGTTTCGAGCAGCAACATATGCAGTAAACATCGTATGCAGTATTACATAACTCTTGAAACTAAACTCGAATCTATATCGCATCCGTTTTTGGGCATCAGGGTTTCCTTCGTTCTGCTTGAAACTGTGCCTCTCTTGTTAAATGTTCATTCGCTCTCTCTTTCAGTTTCTATCTACCTCTATCTATCTATCTATCTATATTTTTTTTACAACAAAGGATGCAGCTCAAGGGCACAAAAAATCTATCTATGTATCTGTCTATCTATCTATATATCTATCTAGCTATCTATTTACCTGCCTATCTATCAATCATTTATATATCAGTGCAATCCAGCAATCATGAATCAACATCGCTGTTTTCTATTCTCTCTCTCTCTCTCTCTCTCTCTCTCTCTCTCTCTCTCTCTCTCTCTCTCTCTCTCTCTCTCTCTCTCTCTCTCTCTCTCTCTCTCTCTCTCTCTCTCTCTCTCTCTCTCTCTCTCTCTCCCTTACCTGCGTGGCTCAAAATTTGAATATTCTTCAGGTAACTCAGGCAGAGGTAACGTTGCTGCATTCTTTGGCCGGGTTTATACATATACATTTCCGCGTGTGCCCCATTTCGCGCTGCCTTTCCTTTCCTTTCCTTTTATATGTTCATCCGTCATCGCCAGGCAGCAGTGAATGTTAGGTGAGGCATTTACCTGCTCTAACATTTCTTACCTTTCTCTTTAATTGCTTCAGGCTCTCTCTTCCCCCACTCCTTCCACTTTCATTAGTTTTATTATTTTTTCCTAATTGGATATGAACTCTTGGGATGTGTGGATGCGTGTGTGTGTGTGTGTGTGTGTGTTTTTTCCTCTGTCTTTGTTGAACTGTCTCTCTATATTTATTCATTTGTTTCTCTCTCTCTCTCTCTCTCTCTCTCTCTCTCTCTCTCTCTCTCTCTCTCTCTCTCTCTCTCTCTCTCTCTCTCTCTCTCTCTCTCTCTCTCTCTCTCTCTCTCTCTCTCTCTCTCTCTCTCTCTCTCTCTCTCTCTCTCTCTCTCTCTCTCTCTCTCTCTCTCCTCCTCTTCTCCTCCTCTCTCCTCCTCCTCCTTCCTTCTTCTCTTTTTCCTCCACCTCCCTCTCCTCCTCCTCCTTCTCCTCCTCCTCCTCCTCCTCCTCCTCCTCCTCCTCCATACCCACACGCCTCCATTCCTCTCCAGCTCACAAGAAGTTGAATCTCCGCTCAAAAGGTTCCACCCAACTTTGGATTGGATTATCTTACAGGAAATTCCGGCAGGACTCTCAGAGCGGCTGCCACTGCGAGGAGGAGGCTCTTAGCGTTTTAGGGGAGGGGGAGGAGGAGGCGGAGAAGATGGATGATCGGCCTGATTCGCTTTTTTCCTCTGGTCTCACTTTTTTCTTCTCGAGCTCCTCTCCATTCATTGTGCAGCTTAGAAAGGTGTGTGTGTATGTGTGTGTGTGTGTGTGTGTGTGTGTGTGTGTGTGTGTGTGTGTGTGTGTGTTACTCTTTCCCTTTCTCCCTTTTCTTTTAACACACACACACACACACACACACACACACACACACACACACACACACACTTCGACTTTTCGTACATTTTTTTCGAGCAAATTTGCATAGAAAAAAGCGTTTAAATTTGAAACTTTTGTCGTATGATGACTCGTTACTCTACCGCTAATTACACGTGGGAAATATTATGAAAAAAAAAAAAAATTATGAAAACGCGATTATATAAAACATAAACATGTATGCTCATCATAAATTACACTTGCATACACAATTAATGTTAATGACAAGAATAATAATAATAACAATAATAGTAATGATAATGATAATAAAGATAATAATAGTAATAATAATAATAATAATAATAATAATAATAATAATAATAATAATAATAATAATAATAATAATAATAATAACAACTATTTTACCTGCACGTGAATGAATAGAGTTGAGATGCGTTTTTCTGTTTTTAGTTTAATTATTTATCTATTCATTAATTTATTCATTAAAATACTCACCCTCCCTGACCATTGCCTTTTCAACTTTATTTTTTTGTCTGGCTTTTGAATATTTCCTTCTACTTTTTTTTCATTCTTTCATTCTTTCATTGTTTTCGTTCTTTTTTATTTCTTCATTGTGTCTTTCTTTTGTTCGGTCTATCTGTCTGTCTTTCTTTTTCATGTCTCTTTCTTTGCACGTCGAGAGAGAGAGAGAGAGAGAGAGAGCGAGAGCAAGAGAGAGAGAGAGAAAGAGCAGGAAAGGCATGTTAGTCAGTTTACGGCCAAAAGTGTGGGGAGATATGGGTTAAAGTTGTGTTTGTGAAGGTAATGCTCTTAATGTTGGGGGCAAAGGGCACGCAGAGGGGATGTAGCAGAGGCGGGAGTAGTTTAGCTGTGCAGAAAGAAGGGGAACTGTATTAAATTATCGTTCGGAGAAAGTTAATGCACCATCGTTGACGCTGTTAAGGAAGAAAGAAAGGGTAGGAGAGATTTTGCGGTGGGAATACAGGTGAAGTAAGAGTAAATTTAGCTGAGTATATAAATAGATTAAGATAGGGTAGTATTTTAGATTAGCTTTGGAGGAACTTCATGTTCTACCATAGACGTTATTAAGAAAGAAAGAAAGGGAAGGAGAGATTTTGCAGTGGGAATACAGGTGAAGTAAGGGTAAATTTAGCTGAGTATATAAATAGATTAAGATGGGGTAGTATTTTAGATTAGCTTTGGAGGAATTTCATGTGGTACCTTTGACGCTAATAAGGAAGAAAGAAAGGGAAGGAGAGATTTTGCAGTGGGAATACAGGTGAAGTAAGAGTAAATTTAGCTGAGTATATAAATAGATTAAGATAGGGTAGTATTTTAGATTAGCTTTGGAGGAATTTCATATACTACCGTTAACGCTATTAAGGAAGAAAGAAAGGAATGGAGAGATTGTACAGTAGAAATATGAGTGAAACAAGAGTAAATTAACAGCGTATATAAAAAAAATAATAAGATGGGGTAGTATTTTAGATTAGCTTTGGAGGAATTTAATGTGCTATTGTTGATGCTGTTAAGGAAGACAAAAAGAGAAAAGGAGAGATAATACAGTGGAAATACAGGTGAAACAAGAGTAATAAACAGCGTATATAAAAAAAATAATAAGATGGGGTATTGATGCTGTTAAGGAAGACAAAAAGAGAAAAGGAGAGATAATACAGTGGAAATACAGGTGAAACAAGAGTATATTTAACTGAGAATACAAAAAAAAAAATAAGATGAGGTAGTTTATTAGATTAGTTTGGAGAAATTTAAAGTCCCACCCTGTTACCACCCTTCCCTCCCTCTCCCCACCCCCTCCTCCTATTTCAGCTCCCCTTCCCTCTCCTGGCGCCGTTTCTATGAAAGTTTTAGTTGTGGGAGACAGTCAAGTCAGGCACATTGACAGGTACTTTTGTTCAAGGGATAAAGGGAATAGACTTAGAGTTTGCTTTCCCAGGGCAGGTATACAGCTCGTTTCTGACAGGATTGGGGATATTTTAGCAGGGAAAAATACTCAGCCTTTCGTCTTCTGCAGTTTCGGTGGCAACAATATCGGTAGAGTAGGAAGCGAAGAGATATTTAGGCGCCTAAGGGAATCGTTCGCTAAAGTGAGAGACTTCGGTCAGGCTTGGCAGCCATGTTGTGGGTGCCAATACCATTGATACATTCAAGAAGAGATTGGATAAAGTCATGGATAGTGAGGTAAGGTGGGGTTAGGATTACAAGAGCTGCCTTGAATAGCCCAACCGGCCTCTTGCAGACTCCTTACGTTCTTATGTTCTTTTGTTCTTATTAGTTATGGAGGAATTTTGTGTTTAAGGAAGAAAGAAAAGAAAAGAAAGATTATGTAGGGGGAATATAGCTGAAAATAGGGTAAATTTAGCTGAGTGTATAAAAAAAGAGCAAAATTGGATAGTATATTAGATTATTTTTAGAGGAATTTCATGCACTATTGTTGACATTGTTTAAGGAAGAATGAAAGGAGAGGAAAGATTGTATATTGGGAGTATAACTGAAACAAAAGCTTGCTTACCCGAGTACAAAGAAGAATTAATAGGGGTCGTATATTCATTTACTTCTGGAGGCATTTCATTTTCATCCTTGATGCTGCTGATGAATAGAAAAGAACGAGTATACAGCGGTTTTGAAACTAAAGCAAAAGTGAATTTTACCGAGTACAAAGTAAGGAAAGAATATTAAATAAGTATTCGTAGCAGTAGTTTTGTATTTTTAGCAGAACGTTGTGCGAAAAAAAAAAGAGAGTATTAGTGAAAAGGCTCCTCAAACAAGAATAAATCCAAACAAACATAAAAGAAGGAAACAAAGTGCGTAGATTTTGCCTGGGTCGGGTCAGGTTAGGGCAGGCCACAATAAACTACTTAAGGTAAACAAAATATGAAACAAAATCTTAACTACCGACGTAAACTAGCGGAAATATAGTGTCAGGTATGTAAGGTAAACCACTAAATATGAACACAACAAACTTACGAGGGAAGCTAGTGGGAATTTGGCGGCAGATAAGAGGTACGGTAGAGGAAGAGGAGGAGGAGGAGGAGGCGGAGGAGTAGGAGGTGGAGGAGGCGGTGGAGGAGAAGGAGGAGGAGTTAGAGGAGTTATATTATGAAGTTTGTTTCTGCATTGTTTAAGGAGCCGCCACGCTACGCCTCGCCCCGCCACGAAAGCTCTCACGCCTTGGATCATAACTTTACGCCACCGGGAAGAGCAGTTTCCGAGACTAATTTTCTTTTACTCAGGATAGTTGGGGAGTCGAAGGTCGGTCGCTTAAGAGGTTTACGGTAGCAAAGAGGAGACTTGTTGCTGCCTCTTTTGTCATTCTCAGTCGTCGGTTATTACTGTCTTTGCCTGTCTGTTTTTTTGCTATCAACCTATCAATGTCTTTATTTATGCATCTATATATGTCATCTGTTTCATTCTCTCTCTCTCTCTCTCTCTCTCTCTCTCTCTCTCTCTCTCTCTCTCTCTCTCTCTCTCTCTCTCTCTCTCTCTCTCTCTGTATGTGTGTTTGTTTGTTTGTTTGTTTGTTTTTGTTTGTGTGTGTGTGTGTGTGTGTGTGTGTAAGAATGCAATGTTCGGGGTTCCATATCTTTCCAGAAGGTCCATTCAGGTGCGTCTAAAAATCCGTCAATCTACCAGTGACTTGTGGACGGGCGTTCTGTGTTCCAATAATCTATCTGTGTGCCTTTCAAAATCTTTAATTCTATTGTTTGTTCATGGGGTCCAGGGAATTTGTATGGTGCAGTATTATATTATTTAGACTGCTTCATCTCTCAGGTATACTTGTGTTTATGAGATTCTGTTTTCTACGATCTGTATGATTTTATAAATATTCACATTGTCTGTTCTTGTGTTCTGAAACCCCAATATTCAAGCAATCGATAAATAGATTTCTTCAAATTCCACTGTTTCTTTCTCTGCATTCCGTGTTCTGGGTAAATCTTGAGCCAGTTCGTCTGTCAGAAATAGGTGTTTTTACTCCAATCGTGCTAAAACATTTCCGCACTAGTATTTTGTTTTATAGATTCTTAAAAGTTCAATATTTCTACTGCCGTTTTGTGGTGTTCCTGAGCCTCTGGACTTCAATGTTCGACTGAATCCAGGAAACAGTTGCAAAACTTTTCTCTTCCGACTCGTCTTTCTCGGTAAAAATAATTGATAGTCGTAAGTTTATTCCTCCTTCCACGGGCTTTCGATAATCTCCGTTCCAATAGTTCGTCTAAATCCTTTCGAAATTCTTTAATTCGAGCAGTTTATCTGAATGTTCCTGAAATACCTTAATCATATACGTTTGCTTAATTAAAAAAAACCTTGCCTTCCAATCTTCTAATCCATTTGCATCCAAGAAGAAACGCTTCATTTGCCTTTAGAACGATTGCAATTACTTCGTTTCCCCGACTTCTCCTTTCTCGGATTTCTCGGAAGCTTATTATGCGACAATAGCTCCACCTTTTTCGGCTATTTCTCAGGCATTAGCTTCCTCTCTCGTTTATCTCCGCTATCACGTCTCTTATCTCCATCCTTTTCTCCTTCAACTGACGGCACACACACACACACACACACATTCATAAGTTCTCTCTTCCTATTCTCCATCACGTCTCCTATTTCCATCTTTTCCTCGTTCACACACACACACACACACACACACACACACGTAACTCTCACAAGGCCTGTTTCCATTCCTTGCCCTGTCACAGATTTACATACAAGATCTCTATTCCATTGCTATTTAGTGTCTTTGCCTCCATAAGAAACCGCGCAAAGCCATTCCTTGGACGTGAGTGTGGGCGTTTGCCTCTAGTACGCTCATCATCATCATCATCATGCTTTGTTATTGTTTGAGTCGTTGCAACGGGGTATTTTAGTCCACTGTAAGGCAAAGGTATTTTCCAACGTTTTCCACTTCGCTGTACATATATTGTTCTTCGGTTTTAAGGTCAGTATTATCCTTAAGCATTTTGTTTTCATTTCTGTGTCTCCTTTGTTTTTCACAGCAGGCAAATCCGATTATTCCTTTGCTTTCATTGTGTTTCTTGTATTTTTATTGTTGTTAATCCTGTTGTGCTTTCTTTTCAATTTTGTTCTGTTTCTCTCACAATGCTCGGTTTGTTTTTTCTCTCTCGAATGAATATGCTGCTATGTAATTTTCTAGTAACCGTCGCGTTATTTTCTTGTTTTCTCGTATCCGTTTTCTCTTGTGGATTATATCTTTATTTAGGTTAATCTGACTGTCCTACTTTTACTTGCTCCACTTTCCTGTTTAATCTTTTCTTTCTACATTTTTCCCACTCTTTTCCTGCTTCCTCCGCTCTTTTCCTAGCTCACAAACACACGCTGGCTTATAAACTTTTCCTGCGCTGAATCAACATGTCTCACTGCCACTTAGTATTTTGTCTTTGCATATTCCCGCCACACATAACTAGCAGAGAAAAACTGCCCCCAACCACTAACCCGTAAAAGTGGCTCACAGAAAGCTCATGGGAACGGGGTCTGGCTTTCTGATTCTGCTGGAACTGATGTCACGGGAATGGACGAGGAAGGGAGAGCATGTAATACGGGCGTCAGTTTACAGTTGTTGTTGTTTCTCTAGTTTGCGACATATCCATTTCATTGTTTCATGGTACTATGTGTTCAGGTTACGATGCCATTACTTTCCATTCTTCTCTTTTCACTGTCATTGTTTTCAGTCTTTCTCAAGGGGTATTCTGACTCCCTTTCCTGCTGTGCTCTCTCTCTCTCTCTCTCTCTCTCTCTCTCTCTCTCTCTCTCTCTCTCTCTCTCTCTCTCTCTCTCTCTCTCTCTCTCTCTCTCTCTATCATCTCATTGTCATTATCTTGTATGCTTTCTCATGATTATCTCTATCTACATGTATAGATGTAAATATCTGTTTATACCTCTCTCTCTGTACATGTATGCATCTCTCTCTCTCTCTATATGTATGTGTGTGTCTCTATGTATATGTATATATGATTGGATATATCTTTCTCTCTTACTGTATTTATCTCTATTTCTTCTCTATTTTTTTTTTTTTCAGGTAGGTAGCTAGCTTCATCAATGGACCTTTGCCTATTTAATATGTAGTAGTGTTTATTTTATTATTTTTCCATGTATTGCGAAGTGGCCAATAAATCAAAATCAAATAAAAAAATCAAAAATCTTTCCGACATAGTGTGTGTTGCAGTTCCTTGTTTAACTTATATACTTTCTTATTTATTTGCATATGTTGATTGTTTATTCATGTTCCAATATTCAACTCAGGTTAGAGCTTTTCAATATTACAGTTATCGATTTATTACGCCCGCACTCTTTGTTTGTTTACATGTTTATTTAGTAATTTATTCATTCGTTTATGTTTGCCACTCCAGTGTCTCTTTTCTCATTAACATTCAATATTTTTCTTCGGAGTTACCGGGACTGTTTCTTGTTGATTTATGTGTTTATCGGATGACCACATTTCATTCATTTTTCATTCATGTTCCGTCTCGGTCAATGCATTAACCTCACATCACTTGTTATAGCATTATGTTTTTTGTTTTTCTTCCTATTATCAGAACATCTTTTTTTATTTCCGCTTTCCTGCCGTGTTTTCTGTTTTTTTTTGGCTCGGGTTCGTAGTCGCCTTTCTATCTATTGTCCCGTTTTTCATTCTTTCTTTTATTTCTATCAGCTATTATATGGATTTTTTTGTATTCCTATGTATTTTTTACTTTCTTCTTTTTGTCCATCGCTATTTCTCTTTTTTTTTTAACCATCTAACTATGCAAATATCTACCTACCTACTAATCAACCCCTGCCTATTTTCCCTTTCTTATATTTTACATCTATCTATCTTTCTATCTATCTATATTTATCTATCAATCTATCTATCTGTATCTATCTATCTATTTATATTTATCTATCAGTCTATCTATCTCTCTTTCTATCTGTCCGTCTATCTGTTTATCTCTATCTATCTGGACCTGCATCTAAATTAAATTTTCTTATATAAATATTTGTTCACACTAATTGACGCACCTTTTCAATTAGTTCCACCTCAGTGCTCTCCGGATCTCGGCTTTTACCATACGCGCCTTTCTTGCCCTTCCCAGAACCCTTACTTTCCGCCCCAGGATGCAGAGGCAGCCACTGGATTTACGGGGACCTGGGTAAAAAACTGCACCTCGATTTTTTACTTTCTCCGTCTGTCTCTCGGTCTCTCTGGGTCTCTCTGGGTCTCTCTGGGTCTCTCTGTCTGTCTGTCTGTGTCTCTCTGTGTCTCTCTGTGTCTGTGTCTGTGTTTATGTCTGTGTCTCTCTGTGTCTCTGTGTTTCTCTATGTCTCTCTGTGTCTCTCTCTGTCTCTCTGTCTGTTTCTGTGTCTCTGGCTCTTTCTCTGTCTCTGTCTGTCTGTCTGTCTGTCTGTCTCTCTGTCTCTCTCTCTCTCTCTCTCTCTCTCTCTCTCTCTCTCTCTCTCTCTCTCTCTCTCTCTCTCTCTCTCTCTCTCTCTCTCTCTCTCTCTCTCTCTCTCTCTCTCTCTCTCTCTCTCTCGCATAATGCTCTTCCGGATTCTTTTCTTTTAGACCCCCTCTGGAATTTTGCTTCCTCAATAACCTTCTCCTCCTCCTCCCCCTCTTCCTTTACCTCCTCTTCTTCCTCCTCTTCCTCCTTCTTCTTCCTTCTCTGGTACTTCTTTCCCTCTGTTCTTCTTGCTCTTCTTCTTGTTTTTGTCCTTGTTGTTATAATGTGCGTGCGTGTGTGTGTGTGTGTGTGTGTGTGTGCGTGCGTGTGTGTGTGTGTGTGTGTGTGTGTGTGCGTGTGCGTGCGTATATATCTTTTTTTTTTGCCTTACGTGTGTGGTATTTCATTTGTGTGTACATTGAAGCTAAGCCACGTGTGTGTGTATGTGTGTGTGTGTGTGTGTGTGTGTGTGTGTGTGTGTGTGTGTGTGTGTTCACGTCACCTCGTTATCTCCTTCCCTCTAACTTTTCACTTTACCTCCTAGAGACAGTAATATCCTCCTCCTTATCCTCCTCCTCCTCCTCCTCCTCCTCCTCCTCCTCCTCCTCCTCCTCCTCCTCCTCCTCGTCTCCTCAGGGGGAAACCAACAATACCAAGTAGAAGAGACCGAAGAACAAACAAAACTAGTCCGGGTCCAATTTTTTCCTCCTCTTCGTTTTCCTCTTTCTGTTCTGCCTCACTCTCTTCCTCCTTCTACTGTCCCACGCTCTCCGCCTCTTCCTGTTCTTTCTTCTAATCTTCTCTATCATTGTTCCTCCGTCAAACTTTTATTAATAGGTACCTTTAATATTCCTCCCTACTTCTTTTACTTCTTCTTTTCTATGTTTTCCTTCTTCTTTTGACTCCTATTTCTCCTCCTCTGTTTCCTTACTCTTTCTTCTCCTCCCCTTCTTCCTTAATCACATTTTCGTTCTTTTTGATTCTTCTTCCTCAGTCTCTAATTTTTCTTCCTACTGCAATTTTCTTCCTCGACGTCCTCTTTTTGCTTCTTCTCCTCCTCCTCTTCCTTCTCCTCTACTTCTACTCCTTTTCCTCTTCTTTCTTTTCCTCCTCCTTCTCTCAACAAAATTAGGCAAGCTATTTCAAATTCGCAAAACTAACTTGAAATGCACTGGGCAATTAATCTCTCTCTCTCTCTCTCTCTCTCTCTCTCTCTCTCTCTCTCTCTCTCTCTCTCTCTCTCTCTCTCTCTCTCTCTCTCTCTCTCTCTCTCTCTCTCTCTCTCTCTCTCTCTCTCTCTCTCTCTCTCTCTCTCTCTCTCTCTCTCTCTCTCTCTCTCTCTCTCTCTCTCTCTCTCTCTCTCTCTCTCTCTCTCTCTCTCTCTCTTGGAAAATCATTCTCACGTTAGGAAGGAAGGAGCTCTTGGAGGAGGAGGGATGAGAAAGAGGCTCAGAAGGAGAGAGGAAGGAAAGAAAGGAAAGGAAAGGGAAAGGAGAGAAGGAAGTGACGGTCGAGCTTGTTTTAAAGGAGTCAATCGTGTTACACTGGAATATATATATATATATATATATATATATATATATATATATATATATATATAGAGAGAGAGAGAGAGAGAGAGAGAGAGAGAGAGAGAGAGAGATTGAACTTCATGATGAATCTCACTCTATCTAATACCTTTAATATGCAAACTTCTCATTAAAAAATCAATTATAATAAGAATTTCAATAAGAGACAGGCAAGAAGATGAGTAGATTGATAGAACTGATAGCTAGCTAGATAGACAGATAGATTGATAGATAGATATATAGACAGACCATCAAACAGACAGACAACAAACACGTGATGGCTGACACAATTTTCGCCTCAACATAAACTTTTTCTAACTCCCCCTTATGAGGATCGATAGATGCGCTTCCTGCTGCAGACTCCTCACGCTATTCCCTTAGTCGAGGAGGAGGAGGAGGAGGAGGAGGAGAAGGATAGTGAGGAGTATTAGAAGGAAGGAAGAAAATAAGGAAACATATTAGGATCAGTAATAGGAGGGAACATATTAGGAGGAGAAACTCTTAATAGGATGAAGAGGAGGAAGGAAGGAAAGAAGGGAAGGAAGGAAGGAAGGAAGGAAGGAAGAGTAGCAATTAGGGTAGTATGAAGGATTGAGGAGAAGGAGGAAAAAGGATATTATGAGCAGGAAGAAAAGGAGGAGGACGAAGAGAAGGAGGAGGAGAGCCAGTTAGGACCCTTCTAGTCGTCTGCAGGAGTGAGAGGAAAAAGAAGGGTATTATGAGGAGGAGGAGGATGACGAAGAAGAGAAGGAGGAGGATGAGGAAGAGGAGGAGGAGGAGGAGAGCCAGCTAGGACCCTTCTAGTCGTCTGCAGGAGTGAGAGGAAAAAGAAGGGTATTATGAGGAGGAGGAGGATGACGAAGAAGAGAAGGAGGAGGATGAGGAAGAGGAGGAGGAGGAGAAGAGCCAGTTAGGAGCCGGCTAGTCGTATGCAGGAGTAAGAGGAAAAAATGCCAAGGAATTTTTTTTACTGCTGTCTCTTAGGAAGACGTGAGCACAAAGCTGTCCTCTTCATCACGACACGCAAGCAGGAGGAGGAGGAAGAGGAGGAGGAGGAGGAGGAGGAGGAGGAGGAGGAGGAGGAGGAGGAGGGGTAGCTAGCATTAGGAAACCGGAGACAAGGAGAGAGAAAAAAGAGAAGGCATTAGGAAGAAAAAGTTAGTAGGCAAGAGGAGATGGAGGTAATAGTGGAGGCGGAGGAGGAAGAGGAGGAAGCAAGCAGGCAGGAGGCAGGAAGGCAAGGGGAAGGAAAAAGGAGCAGTCAATTAAACAGGAGGAAGTAGACAGAAGCAGGAGCAGCAGGCAGGAAACAAGCAGGTCAGGGAGGGGAGGAGTTAGGGACATGAAAAAGCAGAGGCATTAGCAGGAGGAAGAGGAGCAGACAAGAGGAAGGAAGGAAGAAGAAGGAACAATTCAAGAGGAGCTTAAAAGAGGAGAAAGAGGGAGTAGTAAGGACAGCAAGAGGATTAGAAAGAGGAAGAGGATGAGTAGAGAGGAAAACGAGGAGGAAGGAAGGAAGAGAAGGAAGAGAAGGATGAAGAAGGAAGAGGAAGAGAGGAGGGAAGAAGAGAAGGAAGATTTACTCTTTAACAAACCTCCTGTGTGTGTGTGTGTGTGTGTGTGTGTGTGTGTGTGTGTGTGTGTGTGTGTGTACGTCGTTTGTCTTCTCAAGTGATGCTGAACGTTCATGTGTTCGGAGGTTCTGTTTTGATCCTCTTCCTCCTCCTCCTCCTCCTCCTCCTCCTCTTCGTGTCCTCCTTCTTCCCTATCTCTTGCTCTTTCTCCCTCATTCGGCTGGTTGGTATTTTTTTTATCCTTCCCTCGCTTCCTCCCCTCTTTCTTTCTCTCTATCGCTTTCTCCTTCTTCCTAATCCTTATCGTCTTCCTATTAATCTTCGTTACCTTCTTCCTCTTCTTCTTCGTCTTCTTCTTCCTCGTCCAAATCTTACTGTCCTTTATCATTTGTCATCTTCATCCTCGTCTTTTTTTTGTCTTTGTAATTGTCTTTGCCACTGTTGCCTTCATCCTTCTCTTCCTCCTCCTCCTCCTCCTTCTCCTCCTTCTATTCCTCCTCCTCCTCCTTCTCCTTCACTTCCCATCAAGCTTATCCTGATATTT
Source organism: Eriocheir sinensis (assembly GCF_024679095.1). Lineage (NCBI taxonomy): Eukaryota > Metazoa > Arthropoda > Malacostraca > Decapoda > Varunidae > Eriocheir > Eriocheir sinensis. The sequence continues at coordinate 24,755,877 of NC_066513.1, read as the reverse complement.
CTTTTCCGTGTAATCGTCTTCGGTACTGTCGCCGTTCATCTTCCTCCTTCTCCCTTTCCTCCTCCTCCTTCCTCTCCTCCTCCTCCTCCTCCTCCTCCCATTTCTCCACCTTCTGTTCCTTCTCCTCCACCAAGAACCTTCCTTCTCCTTGTTCTCTTTCTCTCCCTCCTCTTATCCCTTTTCCTCCTCCTTGCTCTGTCTGAAAAAAGGCAAAACTTAAATATTTCTTTCTGTCTCACTCTCTCCTTGTATTTCTTTCTGATATTTGTTCCTCACCGCCTCCTATTCCTCCTCCTCCTCCTCCTCCTCCTCCTCCTTCTCCTAAAAGACCAAACATACCCAGACACAAACACAAACACAAACACCAGGTCAGGTTCACGTCACCGCACAAACACAGACAGCATCCAGCCGTGGTCCGAGTCGCCGCACAAACAAGCAAACAATATCAGCCTGGCTCTGCGCCGCCGCTCCGCTGGTCAAGTTGCTGTCGGCGTGTCGCGTGATGGCGGTGATTCTGCCCCAACGATTCGCCCGTCCAGCAATGAGCGGCCAAACGGTGCATATCAGGCCTTCGTTCCGCCCCGGCCTCTGCAAACGAGCTGCTCCATCACTCGGCGTGTTTGTCCGTGCCTGTGTAATCCCTCAAGCCGAATCCAATCAGACCTATTCTAACCTGACCTAATCTAAAAATGCTTAACCCCTTGACTGCGGGTTACCTACAGGAAGACATCACCAAGTTACAGGAAAGGAACAAAAAGTGGCTGCTACAATTCAGTGAAGAAAAGTGTAAAGTCATGCACCTTGGGAAGGGAAATCCAGCATACCAATACGCTCCTTACTTAATTCAACCTTTTCTAATCAAACCTTGCTTCATTTTGTCTTTCCTAATCTAACCTTACTTACTCTAACCTTACTAGTCTCATCTAATCTAACGAGACCTAATTTAACCTAACCTAACTAAACTTTACCTGATTTAGCCTCACCTAATCTGACGTGACCTAATCTAACCAAACCGAATGTAACCTGAATTACTCTAATCTAACCTAACCTTACCTTATTTAACCCCGCCTAATCTGACCTTGCCTAATATGACCTTACCTAATCTAACTTTACCCAACTTAACCTCACCTAATGCCTAACCTAATCTTATCCTACCTAATTTAATCTTAACTAACCTAACCTTACCTAATCTGATCTTACCTAACCTAACCTTACCCAACATAAATTACCCCTATCTAACCTTATCTAACGTAATTTTGCCTATTTTAATCTTACCTTACATAAGCCTAACAGACAGGATCCAGCACGCTGCCTGCTAGTCCGAGCTAATGCAGTCGACAAACAAAGCGATTCAGTCCCATCATAACATCGTCAGGTTCGTCAGGCGTGCACCAGAAAGGGAATCAGATGCCTCACTCGTTCCTCCTCCTTCCTCCTCATTTCCCGTCCTCCTCCTCTTCTCCCTGCCTTCCTCTTCCCTTTCCCCTCCCCTCTTTCCCTCCTCCCTTCGTGTGTGTGTGTGTGTGTGTGTGTGTGTGTGTGTGTGTGTGTGTCGCATGGGGGAACGATAACAAAGGGACCTTGCTCTATTCCTTGATCCGGTTATAATGATAGGTTCAGGATGTTATTTTGGAAGGTACTCGTGAATGTTGTGTTATGATCTGAGTCTGTTAAAAAGAGAGTACAGGGCTCGTCAAAGAAAATCTGATTGCTCCGTATAATAGAGTAAACTTTAAATATTTCCATGTTCTAAGAAATCTGCAGCTCTAATGGACTGGAAATGCTGTATAAGTCCCTGAATCGGCTGCAAGAGAGGGATTTATTCCTTCGTACCAGAATTCTAATGAAGGATAAGACTACCAGAACCTCTTACGAAACGAGTCGAAGCCGTATTAGAGGATCTGAACCTGATTTGCGTGTATCCAACTCCATCTACTGCAGACACGTCGTTATCGAGTCTCTTTTTCTGGCTCGGCGCTAACAACTTGCAACTAACCACCTGCTGCTGCTCCCTCCCTGCCTCCTCCCGCTTCCTTCTTCCTTCCCTCCTTCTTCCTCTTCCTCCACCGCCTCCTCCCCGTCCTCCATTTGTCTTCAACTGCTCATCCTCCATTACTAGCTTTAAAAAAAATGTTATTCTTTTTCTTCATAACTATATTCGTTATCTCCTTCCTCTTATTCAGTTTATTTTTTACTACTACTACTACTACTACAACAACAACAACAACTACTACTACTACTACTACTACTACTACTACTTTTATTTCCTTCTGTATAAGTTGTTCATCATAGCATCATCACCATTGCCATCATCACCATCATCATCATCAGCAACATCGTCATCTTTATCTTCATTAACATCATCTTCATTTCATCTTTTCTTCTTCATTTCTTCCTCTTTCTTTCAACTGTTGCATCTCCTTCCAACCACCTCCTCCTCCTCCTCCTCTTCCTCCTTATCCATCTCCTACTTCTTTTCCTCCTACTTCTGCTCGTCTGCTCGCTCTTCCTAATCCTACTTTATCGCTCTTCACCTGCTCCTCCTCCTCTTCTCTCTCTTCCTCTTCCTTCCTCTCTCTCTATCTCTCTCCTCCCTTCCCCCTCCTGCTCTCTCTTTTATTGGTTTTCTTTCCTCTCTCCCGCGTCACGTGTACGAAAGAAAAAAAAAGTGGAGAAAAGTGGGAAGAAAGTTAAGTTGGGTGGAATGCTGGAAAGGAGGAGAAGGTGGAAGGGGGGTGGACAGATGGGAAAGGGGGGAAAGAGGGAGAGTGGAATAGGAAGGAATAGAAAGGGGACGGAGTAAAGAATGTGAGAGATAGAAAGAAAGAAGTTGAAGGAAAGGTGAAAGAAGGAAGATGAAGGCTGACTTTGAGGTGATTGGGAAAGTTGAAGGTAAAGAGAAAGAACACGAAAGGAAATAAATAGAAAGAACAGGTGAAAAAAGTTGAGCCAGGTAAAGGAAGATTACAAAAAGGGAAAGGGAAAAAAAGAGAAAAAGAAAACGGGAGGAAAGAAAACGAGAAAGTGGAGAGTGAGGTGGAGGAAGGTGGTGAAATGTGGAGAGCCTTGACTAGCTGGCTGGCTGGGGTCGCATTTTTCACGCATAAAGAGGAAGGAGGAAATGAGAAACGCGTAAAAAAAGACGTTAAAACATCACCTGGAAATTAGAAGTGGATGTTACGGCGGCGAAGAAAGAAAGCGCCATTTAATTTGAGGAGACTAACCTATATCACACTCCGTCCCTCTGTGTATGAATGAGTCTGTGTACGTATGTGTGTGTGTGTGTGTAAATAGGTGTATGTGTGTATGTGTCTGTATGTATCATGAATATTGGTCAGAATATTCATTAGAAAGATTAACATGAGGTCTTGGCTGGGTATGAATAGAATGTTTATTGTCTCTGTTTATCAGGAACTGCCATAAAAGTCACTCACTGCTTAAGGATTCACAACACTGCTTCCTTAATAAGAGATCCTGTTTGGCTAATGTGCTGACATTTTATAACGACCTCTTCTCGGTTTATGACGTAACCATATCACTGGACATAGTTTTAATAATTTTTAAGTGGAGTTTCATAAAGTCTCACACCGTAAGTCACATGGAATCAATATTAAGGGCCGCTTTTTCAGTCACTCTGTTTGTTTTGATCGTTACCAATGGCGGCGATCGACGCTATAGTTTTCCACGTGAATTTGTCCTATGGGGTAGTGGTGTCTGCAGAGGAAGCGAGAGTTGTTTAGAGTGTGTGCTAAGGTGCGGTGCTAGGCTAACCCCGCAGCCGCCACTACCCCATCGGCCAGTTTTACGGCGAAATACTATAGCGGCGATCGGCGCCATTGGTAAGGTTCAAAACAAACAAAATGACTGTGAAAGCGGCCCTAAAAGTGTACTCATTTGATCCTCCTTGGAATATTCCGTACAATTTTGGTGTTCTCACAATGCGAAGGACATTTCTAATCTAGATGTTTAACGTAAGGGAATAAAGATGATCTCTTCCTTGAGCAACAAACCATTGGTTGAAAGGCTCTCATCATAACATGTTTTCATTTGAAGAACGTCGCTTCCGAAGAAAATGATTGCATGGTTCATATCATTCAATGGTTTTAGGGGTGTAGACAAATCCATATTGTTTTTGATGATGACACGTTTCGAACGAGAAATAATGGCGTAAAACATAAGCGTAAACAAATAAATTAAGACTGCACTAACTATTTATTTACTAACGTTGTAGTGCGAGAATAGAATAAGCTCCCACCCTCAGTGCTCCGGTGAAACAAGATTAATTAATTTAAAAATAAACTCGACCACCACTTCCTTGAACTTAATACTCGCTAAAGTAGAAATGGAAATACAAATTCTCCGTGACCATTTGATTTGATATAATTTCACTTAGGTCTAAGGAAAGACATCCTAGACTGAACCATATGGTCTGTAGAGTCTGAATATCTATGTAAATTTAAACGTAATTCTCTCTCTCTCTCTCTCTCTCTCTCTCTCTCTCTCTCTCTCTCTCTCTCTCTCTCTCTCTCTGCTATGATTTAATTTGCATATTACAATTGTGGTTTTATATTTTATCTCGGAAATCGAAGAGGCAATTACATATTTCCTGCTCTGCTAATCTTTAAATTATGACCATGTGTGTGTGTGTGTGTGTGTGTGTGTGTGTGTGTGTGTGTGTGTGTGTGTGTGTGTGTGTGTGTGTGTGTGAAGTCAAAATTCTCTTTTTCAAAATCTGTGTTCTTTGGGGGAAGGTTCTAGCGACACCAGATTATCCTCTTCCTTCTTCTCCTCCTCCTCCTCCTTCTTCTCCTCCTCCTCCTCCTCCTCCTCCTGCTCTTCCTCCTCCTCTAAATTGAGGTAAAATGTAAATGAGACGCTGGAAACAACATGATCCGCTGATGACGAGGGAGCGAAACTTAATAATGATAATAAGGTTTTGGCGATGTTTTTTGTGTCTGGCTCGCAGCTCGGGTCGGCGGCGGCGGGGTGTGCATACGATAAGGAAAGGAAAAGTACTGAAGCCAAACATTATTAAGGAAGACGTCGTTGCTCTCTACCTTTTTGCCTTCTTCCACAGGTAACTTTTTTTTTTCTTCGCTTATACATAAACATGCACACTTTTTGTTTCGTTTTCTTTGTCTTCTTAAACATGCAAGGATTTTTTTTTTCAATGCTTCAATACACAAACATTTTTTCCCTCTTCCTCTTTACACATGCAAGCTTATTTTTCTTTGCTTACATACACCGACAAGTTTTTTTTTTTTTTAGTTTCCTTCCACTTTCAAGCTTTTTTCCTTTTCCTTCTTACGCATTCAAGCTTTTTCCTTCGTCTCTTTACACATTCAAGCTTTTTTTTTCCTATGCCTCCTTTAGATTTCAAGCTTTTTCCCTTTGTCTCTTTACACACTCAAGCTTTTTTCCTATGCCACCTTTAAATTTCAAGCTTTTTTTCCCCTCTGTCTCTTCACACATTCAAGCTTTTTTCCTATGCCACCTTTAAATTTCAAGCTTTTTTTCCCCTCTGTCTCTTCACACATTCAAGCTTTTTTCCTATGTCTCCTTTAAATTTCAAGCTTTTTTCCTTTGCCTCCTAAAACATTCAAGCTTTTACCTTTGTCTCCTTAAACTTTCAAGCTTTTTTCCTTTGCCTCCTAAAATATTCAAGCTTTTTTCCTTTGCCTCCTAAAACATTCAAGCTTTTTTCCTTTGCTTACATACACTGACAAGCTTTCCTCCTTTGCATCTTTACACATACAAGCTTTTTTTCCCTTTTCTTTAACATATAAGCTTTTTCATTCGCCTCCTTACACACATAAGCTTATTTTTCCTTTGTCTTCGTACACATGCAAGCTATTTTTCTTTCGCCTCCTAAAAAATACAAGCTTTTTTCGCCTTCCTACACACATAAACTTTTCCTTTCGGTATTACACACATCGACAACCTTATTTTCCTTTCCTTTTCCTTTAAAGCGTAAATGTGACGGAGATGAGCACGGTGGCCAGGTGCAGCTATAGCGTATGCCCCCAGATTTACCTTTACCTTACCTGCCTGCTCTTCATGGTATCGGACTCCAACGAAAGCCATATATTTAGACAAACTGCATTCACTTTCATTTTCACTCAGTTCACTTCACCTTGGTATTCCCTTTCTATCAGTAGAGGTAGGTAAGGTCAGACGTTTACCTGGTGTTGGCTTAGCTCTATTTTTTTTCAACCTTTTTTTTTACCTGTTTTTTCCTCCGGCTCAGACCAAACACTTAGAGAAAATGTACTCCCTATTTTCCGTCCCGCGCAGACTTAAGTATTTTTTTTTTCTTACGGTGGAATTAAGTAAGGCACAGTTTCATTTGGTGCGGCTTTACCTGGGAAAGAAGGAGGAGGAGGAGTGGGAGGAGGAGGAGATAGAGGAGGAGGAGGAGGAGGAAGGAGGAGAAGGAGGAAGGGGAGGAGAGGGAAGAGAAACCAGATGTGGCTTAGGGATAAAATGTAGGAGGATGAAAGTTTCGAGACGAAGAAGACAAGGAAGGAGAAAAGAAGAAGATAAAGAAGAAGAAGAAGAAGAAGAAGAAGAAGAAAGAAAAAGGAGAAGAAGAGGAAGAAGAAGAAGAAGAAGAAGAAGAAGAAGAAGAAGAAGAAGAAGAAGAAGAAGAAGAGGAAGAAAAATAATAACAATAATAATAATAATAATAATAATAATAATAATAATAATAATAATAATAATAATAATAATAAGAAGAAGAAGAAGAAGAAGAAAAAGAAAAAGAAGAGGAAGATGGAGAAAAAGAAGAAGAAGAAGAAGAAGAAGAACAAAACGAAAAAGAAAAACAGACAAAAGAGAAAAAGAACAAAAAGAAGAAGAAAAAAAGGAAAAAGAGGAAGTACCCTTGCCACCACCACCACCACAACCACCACCACACAAGAACAACGACAAAAGAGAAAGAGAGCAGGAAGGAAAACCAAAATTAAGTGGAGTGGAAATTAAAGGAACCCCAAAAACACACCAAACGGAAGGAGACAAAGATGAAAAGCAAACAGAGACGAATGACAAAGGATTAAAAGAGAGAAAAACGAAAATGAAAAACGAGAAAGAAAGAAAAGCGGGAGACGACGCATTAAAAGTGACCGCGGGAGGAAAGAGACAAGAAAAAAAAAAAACGACAAAAAGAAGATAAAATAACACACACACACACACACACACACACACACACACACACACACACACACACACACACACACACACACACACACACACACACCTGCCTACATACCTGCCGGCGTTGGTGAGGTATGTAAGCCTTTTCTAGAGTCGCATCATCGGAAGTTTTAATTAAAAAATGCGCGTTATAACTACCAACTTCTGTTCCTCGTAAATTTGTTGCCTGAGAGAGAGAGAGAGAGAGAGAGAGAGAGAGAGAGAGAGAGAGAGAGAGAGAGAGAGAGAGAGAGAGAGAGAGAGAGAGAGAGAGAGAGAGAGAGAGAGAGAGAGAGAGAGAGAGAGAGCAAAGTGACAGACAAACAGACGGACAGACAGACAGACAGACAGACAGACAGATAGGCAACACAACCTTTTTTTTCCAGTTCTGCGTTAGGTCGCTTGTTTGTTCAGAGAGAGAGAGAGAGAGAGAGAGAGAGAGAGAGAGAGAGAGAGAGAGAGAGAGAGAGAGAGAGAGAGAGAGAGAGAGAGAGAGAGAGAGAGAGAGAGAGAGAGAGAGAGAGAGAGAGAGAGAGAGAGAGAGAGAGAGAGAGAGAGAGAGAGAGAGAGAGAGAGAGAGAGAGAGAGAGAGAGAATGGTTAATTACGGCTGAATTATGCAATCTGTGTGAGTACGTAAGTGCGTTTAAGTATTCGTGTTTCAATAACGTATGACAGTGTATAATTCATTTGTTTTTCCATGTATTTAGGCTTCTTTAGAGAGAGAGAGAGAGAGAGAGAGAGAGAGAGAGAGAGAGAGAGAGAGAGAGAGAGAGAGAGAGAGAGAGACAGAGAGATAGATAGATAGATAGAGAGAGAGAGAGAGAGAGAGAGAGAGAGAGAGAGAGAGAGAGAGAGAGAGAGAGAGAGAGAGAGAGAGAGAGAGAGAGAGAGAGAGAGAGAGAGAGAGAGAGAGAGAGAGAGAGAGAGAGAATCTTTTTGTTCTTTACCTTTAATAATAATCAAATCTGCATTACAGGTAGGAAGTGCATTAAGCTAAACTTTTAAAGCCTTTTGTACACAGTATTCAAATGAGAATAAACCAAGCTCATGGGACGATAACCATTAACATCTGCAACTCACTTCCTGCGTAATAATCTGATACATACGCATTTTTTTGTACATCTGCAATAACGCTTTCCACACTTTTCCCCCGGGGACTTTCCTGCGCCGAGTTTCCGAGTTCTGTTTACGTACCACCTCTATCCTCTGCCCTCAGCTGCCCATTCGTCTGCCTGTGAGTTTCCTGCCTGAGTAAGTTTAACCAAGCTCCGTTTACATGGTACCTTCCTGTCCCTTAAATTACGCTAGCCACTCGTCCCCGGTAACTTTCCTACATGAGTATTCGAGCCTAGTTCATGTACACCTTCATGACTTAACAGTGATGCTGGCCACTCGTCTCCCGCTAACTTTCCTGCGTGAGTATTCTAACTTCATTTATGTAGTACCTTCCTGACCTTACAATTGTGCTAGTCATTCGTCTGCCGGTAACTTTCCTAGGTTGACTGTGAGTTCTGTTCGCGTTAACTAAAGTACCCACTATACCTCTCTCACCTTGCCATTAAGCAGCCCACTCGTCTTTTGGTAAATTTTCTGTGTTATGATGACGTACCTCCTTTATCCTTTACAATAAACTGCCCACTTCTCTCCAGGTAACTTTCCTGCGTCACTATCGGAGCCGTCTTCACGTAGGGTCGTATTACGAGACATTTCGCCGCCCAAGAACACATATTTGGCAAGGCTTTCGTAGGAAGTGTGGGTAGTTTTATGACCCTGGTGGTAGTTTCATCCTTTCTCTGTACCCTGAGCATAAAAAAAACACTTATTAGAACCTGATTGATCCCCCCTTTGACCTTTAGATATAGCTGATGTGAGAAGGCAAAGTGTCTTGTAATACCTGCCTACGTAGTACCCTCCTCGCCCTATAATAATACTCGTCTCCCGGTAAGTTTCCTTCGTGAGTATTCGAGCCGCTTAAAAGTACAGTTCTCAGCCGACCCTAACGCTGCCCATTCGTCCCCCGGTAGCTTTCTGCGTGAATATCCAAGCCGTTGACGTAGTACCTTCCTTACCCTACCAGAACGTTGCCCACTCGTCTCCAGGCAACTTTCCTATTGAAGTATCTGAATGTGTAAGTGGCGATGTCGTTCCTCCTTCCATCCCTCCCTCTCTCTCCCATTCCCTCCCTTCCTCTCCCTCCCTCATCCCTCCCTCCCTCTCCCTCCTCTTCATGATAACGCTGCCCACTCTCCTCCCGCCAACTTTCGGGCGCGTGTCAGCGATTCGAGTTGTGAAAGGTTAGTTAGAGCAATGAGTGGAGGGATGACGTGAATTTCCCGGCTGGCAGTGATGGAGTGAGGGAAGGCTCCGGTCTGGCAGAGCGTTTAGTGGGGGCAAGTTAGGATAAGATTGAAAAAAAGAATATTGTTGACCTCTCTCTCTCTCTCTCTCTCTCTCTCTCTCTCTCTCTCTCTCTCTCTCTCTCTCACACACACACACACACACACACACACACACACACACACACACACACACACACACACACACACACACACACTCTTTTTATTCCTCTTGCCCACCATTCGCCACTTCATCAGCATAATGAAATGAATATCACGTTTCCCCCCAGCTCATTACTCTTGCCGCGGGGACCAAAGTATGCATATATATAGGTCGTGTCCAGCAATTGGTAAGCGTCACTGTTTCAATTAGTGCAAGTGTGGCGGTGTGTGTGTGTGTGTGTGTGTGTGTGTGTGTGTGTGTGTTCCTCAGTTGGCATGTACGCAGCCTTTCATTAAGTACCTACGTCACTAGTCGGAGAGGAAGGGGAAGGGGGGGGGATTGGGGGGTATGAGGCACTCGGAAAATAAATTAGCTGAGTTATAGAAAATGAGTTATTTGAAAATAAATACTGGTTAACATGACTTACTTTGACATTATCATAACAACAACAGCTATTACTACTACTACTTCTACTACTACTACTACTACTACTACTACTCTGTACATTATCGGGCCATCATTGTATACGGGCTTGTTACCCCTTCGCCTACACTCCTCGCACGCCCCCACATAATGAGCCTCCCCTGTAATAATTCTCTTCACACCTTCATAATAACAGGTAATTTATGTTTTCCACGCACACCGTAATCAGGGGGAGCTTCATTCTTATCAGCGCCATAAAGCAAAGCGAAGACATGTTAAGTGATGTGCGAGGAAAATTAATTGAGAGGAGACGATGCCCCGTGGAGGAAATTGTTTTTGACCGACTTATTATATTGGTAACTTCTATGCTATAACGCTCTGAAAGAATGTCCAAAAAGTTGCATCAGGGAAGAAAAGTTTGAAATTCGCACAGTAAAATCAAGTCGAAAATTTGCAGCCTGACGAGCTTGGTTTTCAGAGCCAGAAAGACGCGAGCGGAAGATTGTCGAGCAAAAACGTTGACGATTTTAGCGCCGCGTGTCTTAATAAGCTTGAAGATGCGCCGAGATTATAATTCTCAGTGCAAAAAGTTGACGATGTAAGCGTAATACACATGCCAAGCAACTTCCTAATTCAAGGGAGAACACGATTTGTGAAGATTATAAAGCAAAAAGTTGACAATTTAAGCGTAAAGTATCGTTACTACATCACCTGTTCGAGAGAAAATAAGACTTGTAAAGTTTATGAAGCAAAAAGTTGACAGCATCAGCATAGCGTGGCCCGAAAAAAGAAGAATGTGAGTGGAAATGCAATAAAAAGTTAACATCTTAAGCTCAGTGTCCCCTAACCATCTCGCCAATTTAACAGAAAACGAGGTGCGTGAGGAGCGAGTCTGATGAAGATCGTAAAGCTAAAAGTTGACAATTTCAGCGCAACGTGCGACATCAAGGAAGATGATAAGTCCCCATGCAAAAAAGCTGACATCTCGAACTCAGTGTCTCTCAGTGTCGCCAATTCAAGAGAAAACGAGATGCGTGAGGCGGGAGGGAATCAAGCAATGGCACACGTCCGCTCCGCGCTGCCTTGTCTTCGATCAGCGCCTTCCGTCCTGAATACTAATCCCTCTCAGCGTCAACACATATCTTGGAACATCGGCCCGGGCTGAAAGTGAGTTCATTATCATGTAAAGCAAGGAAGGAGGGGGAGGAGGAGGAAGATGACGCAGGATGAGAAGGCATGAGGCTGACGAGGTGTAGGAAGAGGAGGAGGAGAAGGAGGAGGAGGAGGGTGATAAGTATGAGGCAGGAGAGTGGGAGATACTAAGAGGTAGAAGGGAGATGAAGTGTGTGCATGAGAAAGACAAAGACGGCGTCAAAGTAATGAGAAAAAGTCGAAGGAGTTAGGAAGAGGTAGGCGAGGCGAAAGAGAACAAAGGCGAGGAGTGTAAGTAATGGAACAGGAAAGCTGAAAAAGACAAGAAAGAGAGCGACAGTAAGGATTAGGATTAGGAAGGGGAGGACAGCTCACAATTCCGCGCCCTGTCAGTTCAAGCTGTGCCATGACGGTTGGACTATTGCTGGTCTTGCCTCGGTCTTTTGTACTCGTGTTCGTGGTCGGTTTACCTGTCGTTTCCAAAAGGGGTGACTCGAGGCAACTATTAATAGGAGTCTTTGAGGGTACAGACTCGGGCGTCCTCTCATGTTTTCATACCCTATATTTACTCATGTGGTCCACGGGGTGTATATTTCCGGAATTCCTATTAGAGATGCGAAGTTAAATGTAGCCTTGTAGTTTATGTCCGTATACGTGTGAGGCACAATAATCTAAGGCCTTGTTTTCATGCAGCGCAGGAGTGGTTTAGAATTCTGATTCATCAGATTTAATGGAGCTTTGTTTTGTGGAGGAGGATTGCTTAATGAGGATGTGGAGTTGAATTTAGTCTTGAATATCGTCTTTCTTGATTATGCAAGGCTAAATATAAATTCTGATCCTATTGTGCTTTTGAAGAGGGTTTTGGGTCAACTGTCATGAGCAGTCAGGGGAGCGTGTTCGTTTCTGATGCTCGTTTTTTGGATGTGTCGTTACGTTTAGTTCGTTTAGTGGTTTATGATAACGTAAAACTGGTTCTGACCTTTCGCTGTCAGGATTCAAGAGGGCTTAAATAATTTGACCGCCGTTGCCATATTATCGTATTCCCCACATTGTATTCATCATTCCTAAGCCTCAAATTTTCTCACTTACACAAACAACGAGAGATAATTAAAGTTAGCGTTAAAACTCTTATTTATTGATGTTTTTTTTTATTTGCTCTAGTTATCGTTCAGAAACTACGAAAATGCAATGTGATGAGTACGATAATTCGGCAACTCTGAATTTGACCCTTTCTTGTGTTGGTGTTTATTTTGGGTGTAATGCTTGATTTAGTTCGGTCTCCGTGGGATTTACTCGGGCTCTTCAAACTTGGCCTCGTCTTTTCTCCGTATACGCGATCCTATGTTATTTTAGTCCCGCCTCTAATATTGACAGGGTTCGAGAGGGTTTGCCGGCGAATAACGTGTTGATCCCTCAAGCCGCTCCCCTATGACGCAGGCAAGGGATCAGCGGCCGTAGTGTCATCATCTCTTTAGCAGCTGAAGTCATTGATTGGCGGGGGCTCTGCGTTTATAAATATTCTGAAAGGTCATTGATTGGCGGGGACCGTCGTTTATGGTTCTTTTTTTATTGTACCGCTTAGGACTGATCTGTGTTTCTATATATATCACTTTAAGTGTTTGTGTGTACCCGGAGCTGGATAATGTTTTGTCCTTGATATTTTTTCCGTTTTTGTTTCTGTTATTTTGCTTTCTTTTTTGTACTGAAGGGCTGGTTTGTGTATCTTTGCGTATTTTTAGCTTGTGTTTCTTTTTGAGAGCGTGGGATTGGCCGGTAGTGGATCATGCTTTATCTCCACTCCGACTTACAGATTAGAGGCGACTTATCCATCTCTGTCTGTATAAATCTATCTGCCCTAAAGTTGTATGACCGGCAGGGACTGGGATTTTTTTTTTATTCCGTTCCAGCTTGTAGTTTAGGGCTAACGTGTCTGTGTATATATAGGTTTATTTACATTGGTTTTATTTCTGGTATCGACTGCCTCCACCGCTTCCAATTTCTGTCCTCACCTGTCCTCATTTGTCCATTTCCATCTATTCCTATTCCTGCCTGTCCTTATATGTCCATACCTGTTTCTACATATCCATACCTATCGTTATGTCTCCTTGTCTATCCCAATCTATTCCTATGTGTCCTTATGTATCCCGACCTATTTATACTAGTACCTGTCCCTAGCTATCTCTATATATTTATCTATTCTTATATATCCTCATGTACCACTACCTCTTCTGACTCATACATGTCCTTAGCTATCCCTCTGTATACTTATCTATCCCTATCGATCTCAATCTATCATTATATTTCTGCTTGCCTCTCTCTGCGCGGTGCTGTCCTCGGCCACTTGCATGATGGGTGCGTCCGGACTACTCCACGAAGTCCTAACGAAGGCACTTACTCGAGCTCCCAACACGGCCGCTCCTGGCTGGGGAAAGCTAGGAAACTCTGCACTGAATCTCGGGCCGAGGGATATTTCTTCAAACATTTTCTTTTTGGTGCGTGTTTCCCTCCCCTCAGCCGCCCTAATTAGGTTTAGGGAAGAGAGAGAGAGAGTGAGAGAGAGCCATGTAAATTTGTTGATGCTTGAAACCACATCATCATTAGGAGGAATCAAAAGCCTCCATCAATATTTCAACACCTTTTTTTTCTTCACGTGGATGTGGATGGAAGGTGAAAGAGCTGATGCACCATATTAACGTTGACTAGTGGAATCTAACCACATCTGAATTAAGAGTGACAGTGAGTCGCTATCCATAATTTGTCCTACACAGCCGTTATCAATATTCTTCCTACACAAGAATCCTGATGGGGAACAGAAAGAACTGTAACGCAACTTATAATTGTAAACTGAAAAAAAATCTAACACTACGTCATTAGCAGGAGTAAAGAAAATGTATTTATATGTCTCTAAACTTCTTGCTACACAAAAGTGGTTAGACTAAAAGAAAACTGTAACACACTGTAGTTGAGTAAATTCGGAGATGCTTGAAACCACATCTTCATTAGAATAACGAAAGGCTTCTTATCTCTATTCTGTATATGCTCCTATGTAAATGTTCCGATCGGTCAGCTTAAAAGAGAAGAACTCTGGAATAAAGTAATAGCAGAGAAAAAGTAAATAAGTAGATTGAAAAGGTTCCAATCAAACTTCAGTATGCCAATTGTGAAAAGTTAGATGATATTCACCTTCTCCAGTAAGTAACACAGAATACGAAGCTCCCCTCAACTTCTAAAACTTCGTAAAAAAAGTATTTGTAAGATGACATTTACCTAACTCTTAAAAAAAAAAGAGAACATCGAATCCCTTGTCGTAACCTCAACTCTGTCCCTAATCGGAAATCAGATGATGATGATTACTTTTTTAAAATAATACGGAAAAAGAGTAATGAGTCCTCTTGTTTAATCTCACTCTCATGGGACTCAAAATAAGGATGAGGAAAACAAGTAAAGGTGGAAGAGGATATGAGTGGTGGGCGCGAGAGAGGAGGGAGGGGGTGAGGGAGGAAAGAGAGGAGTGGAGGGTGAAAGGTCTTGGAGGGAAAGACGGTAGAGATAAACAAATAGATAGATAGATAGATAGATAGATAGAGAGCCAGATCGATAAACAGAGAGAGAGAGAGAGAGAGAGAGAGAGAGAGAGAGAGAGAGAGAGAGAGAGAGAGAGAGAGAGAGAGAGAGAGAGAGAGAGAATCAGTAAGCAAATTTAGGTCACATTATCTTCTATGTCACTGAATCGTGCACTTAACGGGGGGAGCAAAGCACACACACACACACACACACACACACACACACACACACACACACACACACACACACACACACACACACACACACACACACACACACTCGGGGTTGGCATTCATATCACGTTAGAGTATGGAGGGAGGGAGGGAGGAAAAAAGGGAGGGAGAGTAGAGAGAGGGAACGGAGGGAACGGAAGAAACTGTAGGAGGGAAAGAGCGAGAGAGAGGGAGATGAGACGAGGAGGGAATGGAGAGGAAGAGGAAAGTGGGTGGGAGTGAGGAAGATATGTGTAGAGCAGGGGGAGAGAGGAGAGGAAAAGAGAAGTCGGAGAGTGAAATGAGGAGGGGAGGAAAGGGAGGGAAGGGAGGGGGAGGTAGAGAGTCTAGTGAGTGAGGAGTGGTAAAGAGAGAGGGAGAGGGGAAGAGATCATTGGGGGAAGTGAGGAAAGGGTGCGAGGCAGAAGAGAGGGAGGGGAAGGAAGGAGGGAGGGGAGGGGAATAGAGAGTTTAAGAGAAAGGAGAGTGAAAGAGGTGAGGGAAGGAGACGGATGGGAGAAGTGAAAGATGAAGAGGGTAGAGGAAATGGGAGGAAGGGAAGGAAGGTGGTGAGGGAGAGAGTGGACAGGGGAAGAAAAAACGGGAAAGGAGAATGAGGAGGAGGTGGAGAAGGAATAAGGATAGTACGAGAGAGAGAGAGAGAGAGAGAGAGAGAGAGAGAGAGAGAGAGAGAGAGAGAGAGAGAGAGAGAGAGAGAGAGAGAGAGAGAGAGAGAGAGAGAGAGAGAGAGAGAGAGAGAGAGGTAATGTCACGAAAAACGAAGTGGAAGGGATGTGAAAGAGAAGGAGGGGAGGAGGCAGAGGGGACCGGGGGTAAAAAAGAAAAAAAAGAGGAGGAAGAGGCGGGGGTATGGAGAGGGGAGCAAAAGAGAGAAGGAGGGGGAGAGAGAGAGGGAGCGTATCAGGAATAACCAATGGCTGCTCAATAAGGTCGCCTCTCCGGGAATATCATTAAGACGAGATATGATAGGAATTACTTTTGACGGATTGCATCGCGCCGGAACATTGGAAAGGCGGACCGGAATAACAGAGTGGAGCTGGAGGGAGTTGGAGGGAGGAATGTGAGTGCGGGGGTGAATGGAGAGGGTTAGGGAGAGGGGTGGTGAAGGGGGGGGTATGATGGTAGGTGTTGAATTGAAAGGTCCTGTGTGTGGGAGCTGTGTAGGTGGGTATCAAAAGTGGAGTTAAATGGAGTGGTGTTATGAAAAGGGTTTATGGAGGAGGATTGAGTGGATGGGGTATATAGGGCTGTGTCATGAGAGGGATTCGATATCGTGGTTGACTATACATGCAGTGGAGTTGGCCGTGGATTTCTGTGGGACTGGATTCCTAGCTTTTAAAACATTTCGTGCATGTCTCTTTACAATGTTTGGGATTGATAGGCTCATTATGAAGAAACTGATTTGCTCTTTCAAAAGTATAGCGCTAAAACATTGCCAGCGCGGCGTGGGGTCAAAGGGGGGGGGGGGGTTGGTGGGGAAAGTGGGGCTACTGGAGACCCTTGAAATATTAGTGACACTTTTATTATTGCTATCCTATACGAGTGGTAGACATGCTGGTTGTGATAAGATTGGCCTGCCCTCCCCCCAACACTCTCTCTCTCTCTCTCTCTCTCTCTCTCTCTCTCTCTCTCATATAAAAATTGACGCAGCGCTACAAACAGCATTTATGACAAGGTTAATAATTCCGTTCTGGGTCGCTAATGAACGATAATTGATCGCTGTGTTGCGCTAAATGAGACTGACACGAGTACTAAAACGCATGAATGTCCTGCAGCGAGTACAAAGAGGCGTGTAGTGGAGGGGGGAGGAGGAGGAGAGGCCTGTGTCATACCCTTACTTGCTTAACAATTCTCAACGATTACACAGGATGAATAAGTAGATTAGTGTATAGTGAAGAGTAGAATTAGGAGGTCGTGCTTTAGGTGAATGGGTGTGGGAGGTTGAAGGGAAAGATTGTGGTGTGAATGTATTTAAATGTCTTTTTATATATTAGAATGTAAAAGTAGTGTGTTGTCAAGCGGTGGAAAGGAAGTTTGTTTCGATGTGGGAGTGTAATCGGAAGTGTATGAAAAATCTGTGTCTTTTTTATATCCCATTGTCAGTGTAGTTAAACGTTTAAAAAGGGAGAAATGGTAGATCGATGGGTTCTATGGAGTAGCTTGGGGAATGTCTTTCGTGGACTTAAACGTTTAAAAAGGGAAAAATGCTGTGTTTCCTTTCCATTCGATTCTTAGTATATTAAAACGTTCAAACAGGGAGAAACGTTAGATTGATGGGTTCTGTGGAGTAGCTGGGGGAATGTCTTACGTGGACTTGAACGTTTAAAAAGGGATAAATGCTGTGTTTCCTTTCCATTCCATTGTTAGTATATCAAAACGTTCAAACCGGGAGAAACGTTAGATTGATGGGTTCTGTGGAGTAGCTGGGGGAATGTCTTACGTGGACGAGTGGAGCAGAGAGAGAATGAGGAATGTGTGGGTCTGTGCCATTCCTCTGCCTTTAGTCTTAATCATGGAAACATAACGCGTAGGAAGAAATACTCTTGTCATAATTAGATTGCATTGTCGTTATTCTTGAGAGCGAAAACAGAAAGAAAAAAAAAAACACACAGAAATATGCGTTGCTGTTTTTATTCAGGTTTATTTTACTTATTATTTTGAGCATGGAAACACGTATTCACTTTAAACACACACACACACGGCTCTCCCCTCCCCTCCACACACATGTACGACCATCATTGCTCTCCCCTTCTTTACCCTTCTCCCCATATACGACTACCACCTCCCTCCCTCCTCCCCCACATACGACTTCCATTGCCATCCCTCCTTCCTACCCTACACGCACCACTACCACCTCCCTCCTCCCCCACACACAACTACCACCGCTCTCCCCTCCTATAACCCCACTCATACACACGACTACGACCTTCCTTTCCCACACACGACTGCCACTGTCTTTCCCTCTTTGACCCCACTCCCCACAGACGACTACCAGCTTCCTCCCCCTCCCCCCACATGGACTTCCACTGTTCTCCCTTCATCAATCACCCCACGTTACTACCATCTCCCTCCCCCCAACACTTGACGGCCACTGTTCTCTTCTCTTCACCTCCCTCCACACAGACGATTGATTTCCTTTACCCCCCACACAAGGGATTTGCGACCACACACTCACAGCGGGAAACAAACCAACACAGTCAACACGTTCACCTGAACCGCCTTACCTGTCACTTCACACCTGTCCACTCCTGCCGCCACCTGTCCACAGGGCTCAGGTGTGGAGGAAAAATGTTACGAGGGTGTAAAGGAATTTAAGTGTTGTAAAAGGTGACAACATATGAATTTAATAAAAATATAATGTGCACAGCCACATAAAAGGAAGATGAGTTTACGAATATTATTAAAGAGGAAATGTTGCTAGGGCATGACACTGATGATTGTTGAGAAAGAACAAAAGATAAGCGGAAGAAGGATGTGAAAGAAACCTGTCATAATTAATGAGGAATATAAAGAAATCAGAGTAATTTTAAGTGCAAGAAAAGAAATAAAAAGAAGTGTAATGGAAATGTAAAGAATCATATTGCGGTAAACGAAGAAAATCCTACGAGAATGTGAGAGAATCAGCAGCAAGAGAATACGATATTACGAGCATGTGTAAGAAGGAAAGTGACTCACATATGCAAGAAATGTAAGTGTCTAGTATTATTAAAGCGGTTACGTGGGTATGAATAATATATCAGTTTTAAAGGAATTCAAAGTTGTAAAAATAGTATGACGGTGTTCTTAGGAGGATCACAGGAAAATATGTTATGTTATGTTAAAGAATTCTAGCGTATTGTTGAAACATTGTTCAAACATATTGGAATATATCTTAGTCATATAGTGTCTAAAAAAAAACATGGGTAGGTGGAAGGATTTTACGTGTAATTCATATATATAAAAAACACATAAAAGGATGTAAAAATAGCTCAGTGCAGGAACAAAAGGGAAGAAAGAGCCTGCAATCATTATAAAAAATACGAAATGATATCAAGGAATGTAAAACTCCTTACAGAAAAGAAGCAAAAAATAAATCTAAGTAGGAAAGAGAAGAGAGGAAACGGACGTCAAAGGAAGGCGAGGCACCGAAACGAAAAAAAGAAACTATCTCGGAATACGAAAAAAAGAAAAGCAAACTTGCAGAGGAAAAAGAAAATGCAAATTGAAGGCATAGAGACAACTGAGCATGACAACGAAATTCAGATGCAATAAAACACACACTGCATAAGACGAGTAAGAGAGAAACGGAATAAGAAAAAAGAAATATAAAACACGGAATAAAAAATAAATAAATACAGAACACGGAATAAAAAAAAGAAATATAAAACACGGAATTAAAAAAAAGAAATATAAAACACGGAATTAAAAAAAAGAAATACAAAACACGGAATTAAAAAAAAGAAATATAAAACACGGAATAAGAAAAAAGAAATATAAAACACGGAATAAAAAATAAATAAATACAGAACACGGAATAAAAAAAAGAAATATAAAACACGGAATTAAAAAAAAGAAATATAAAACACGGAATTAAAAAAAAGAAATACAAAACACGGAATTAAAAAAAAGAAATATAAAACACGGAATTAAAAAAAAGAAATATAAAACACGGAATTAAAAAAAAGAAATACAAAACACGGAATTAAAAAAAGAAATACAAAACACGTAAAAAAAAATAAAACACAGAATAAAAAAAGAAATATAAAACACGGAATAAAATAAACTAAAAATACATCAGACAAGAAAAACACAGAAACAATAAAAAAAACCGGGATATAAAACACGAAATAAGAAAAAAAAAACAAAAAACTAAAATAACTTGCTGTATCTGAAAAAAAAAAGAGACGCAGCAGCAGAGAGGGGAAAGGATCCAACACTAAAGCAGGAGACTCTAAGAGCATCCAGCACTAAAACAGGGGAGTTGAAGGCGACACATGGTACTCACTAATGTAGTCATCCTGTCCTGGGTAACGAGACAGAATTTCCTGCTGCGGGGTGTGTATGGCTTCTCCTCCACCGACCATCACCATCACCATCACCGCCACCACCACCGTCATCACCACTATGGCCTCACACCTCATCCGCGCCGCACACGTTCCCAAACTCATCGTCGTAATTAGAACGAGTTAGATTTTCCTGTTCTTGTCACTCATCGCACTTGATTGGTTTGGATTACACTGGTGAGAAAAAAAAATGTTAGCTGTTCTTTTTCTTGTTTTTGTGGTGGGCGTGGCTATTCATGTTACTGGGGTTAAAGGGAACTCGTATTTCGTGGACGTTCGCTTTTCATTAATTCACCTGGCGGGTATTGCACAGGGAAGGGAATTTACGTTAACTGTTCTTCTTTCCTTTTGTCTTTGGGGTTGGTCGGGTTATTCTTGGCACTGCGATTGAAGGGTTTTTCATATTTAAAGGGCACGTTCACCTTGTCATTGACTCGCCTGCATCTTGTTATTGTTTAGGTGGAGCTATATCATTTAATCGTTCTTTCTGCTGTTCTTGTTTGGGTACCTCGCGACACTTGGCAATGTTCTGATTATTCATGCTTTCATCAACTTTATATTTCCATCGGTTTTTAATTTTTTTTTATCTGTTGACCTCGGATGTGATTTATTTATG
Source organism: Eriocheir sinensis (assembly GCF_024679095.1). Taxonomy (NCBI): domain Eukaryota; kingdom Metazoa; phylum Arthropoda; class Malacostraca; order Decapoda; family Varunidae; genus Eriocheir; species Eriocheir sinensis. The sequence goes on along the minus strand of NC_066513.1, from coordinate 24,735,155 downwards.
TCCACAATCTTTTTTCATGGTGGATGTTTTCCTTGGGTTTAGTCACTTTGTTATTTATTTTTTGTCTTTTATTTTCCTTGTCTTTTATTTTTAATTTTTTTTATATATATTTTTTGTTGCGAGAAGGTTCGCCGGCACGCCTCGTATTTTCTTTCTTTCATGGTTTATTTCATTATCTTTTTTTTCCTCTCTCTCGCTCGTCTTTAGTTTCTTTTATTTTCTCTTCCTTGTTTATTTTCCTTTCTGTTTCATCATATTTTAGAAAAGAGAAAATTTACTTGCTTTGCTTCTACTCTAAAAAAAATATAGTCCCCTCTCCCTTTTTAGTTGCCTCCCTATCTTTTTCTTCGTCACATTTACTTTATATGCTCCTACTGCTCGTCCCTTTCTCCTTGGTTCTTTTTTTCCTTTTACTACATATTATTTTTTTGGCAAGGGGAGTGAACGTCGCATTATCCGAGTCATTTTTCCTCTTTTGGTTAACTTCTCAGCTTTTTCATTTTCTTTACTTTCCTTATATGTTCGCCCTGCTCGTCTCTTCTTCCTTGTCTTCCTTTTCTTTTTACTTCATCTAATTTTTCTGCAAGGGCTGAGCGCGTGATACTCCCTTAGTCGTCTTTACTCTCTTAACTTTAAATTTTTGTCTTTTATTATGCTCATGGTCGCAGTTTTCCCCCTACGCAACACGCATCATCGTCACTATCATTCGCTGCTCCGGTTCGTTGAATAATTAAATGAAGGTAGCAACAAAAAGCTGAAACGGTGATTCGAGACGCAAGAACCTTTGATCTCGAGGCAGCGAAGAAAAAGAAAGCGAAGAAAATAATCCTTTTACTGCACGGAAACCATGTTGTCTGTGTGTGTGTGTGTGTGTGTGTGTGTGTGTGTGTGTGTGTGTGTTCAGAGAACAGAACATTTATACTGTTGGTAGCGTGTGTGTGTGTGTGTGTGTGTGTGTGTGTGTGTGTGTGTGTGTGTGTGTGTGTGTGATTCACCACGACCTGATCACGTGTTGGACTCGTAATCGCCAGCAGGTACCCTCCCGACATGAGCAAGTGCTCTTTATCGTCGATCTGTGGGTACTGCCAGGACCTCACACACCCCATCCCCCTTGCTCAAGTGGGGACAGTAACCACTCCTAGTCAAGGGAAAGAATCCGGCCTGAGCGGGCTCGAACCGCTGCCCTGTCAGACCGTGAAGCCTGGCAGCGCAGCGCTCTGTGTGTGTGTGTGTGTGTGTGTGTGTGTGTGTGTGTGTGTGTGTGTGTGTGTCATATGCGAGTGCGTATATGCCAGCCTGCATATGTTAAGAGAAGGGAATGGGCAGGAAAGAGAGGAGAGGTGATAGTGATATGTAAGAAAATTCATCCCTTCAACACCCTTATCAGATTATAACGCAAACAAAAGGATTCGAGCTCTTAATGAAAGGAGCCGGGAGCGCGGAAGGGTTGGGAAAAACGCCAAGAGCACCTGTGAGGGAATAATGAGGGTAAGAGCTTGATTAATTCTCACGTCACGTCTGCCAAATCGCACCTGGATACCTTCACTCACTCGCTAAGATCAACATTATTAACACTGGATCGATTCTTCATCATCATTATCCGCATTTTCTAGTCCACTGTAGATGAAAGGCCTTTCCCAACGTTCTTCACCATCTGATGTTAGCGTGTTCAATTCTGCTGCGCCGAATGTTCTATTTTTATCTCTCTACCTGGTTCCTTGCCTTTACGAACTCTTACACTGCCGGAAATGTCTCTCTGTGACTTTAGTTATACGCTTGGTGTCGCTTGCTCAAGTCCACTTCTTTCTCTTTTATATTAATGATCCAGCGTCTCTTAACCTGGGGTACTAGAACGCTCCGAAAGGTGCTAAAATCAGTTGAAATGGATGGTATTAAATGGTTTAAGCTTCTAGAAGACTGGCAGATATAATCCCTGCTTCTAGACGTAAAAGGGTGCTGGGCAGCCTGGATGTGACCACAAGGGGTGTTGAATTCGGGAAGGGTTAAGAGACACAGACTAGCGACCATAGTTTCTTTTAGTTTCACTTGTTTAAAGACGGTTTTTGATGTTCAGAAGAGAGTCCAATGACAAAACTCAGATAGAACGCTGTATTTTCCATAAGATCATTTGTCTGGTATGTTTTTGAGAGCACAGAAGGCAGCCCACCGCTAGTTCCCATAAATTTCCTTGTTTGATGCATTATTCAGGGTTCAGAAGACTGGCCAAGGATAAAATTAGATGAAAATATAAGGCCTCTTAAAATTGAAAGCAAGTTGACGATTAACCTTCTTTAAGTCGAGTTTCTTGAAGAAGTCGACAAAACACCATCTTCTCGATTAGACCTTTTCCTTTTCTTCGCATTGTGTTTTATTTCTGTATCTTTAACCTTCGTCTCCACGTAAGAAGATTGATTAAATTTGATCTTTAAAAGTTAAAAGAAGTCGAGAAGTGCCCAGAATTCTTGAGGAAGTTTGAAGAGACACTAAGTTTTCGAAGCGGACATTGGCGTCTCGAAGCACCGAGGATCGCAAGCGTGGGCGACCAAGAGGAATCATCAATGATAAACGACTTGACTTCTCTTGCTAAACCTCCTCCTCCTCTCTCTTCTCCTCGTCTTTGCTCACCACATTAATATTGCGAGAATACCGTCAGCAAGGAACACTCGTAAGAAAGTAATTAACTCTTCTTCTTCATGTTCCTCCGTCCCATCCTCAAAGCGCACTGCATCACCTCATCAAGATTGCAAGCATGTACGACTAAGAAAAAGATGTACCAGTAAGAAATCGCCTTGACTTGCCTTTTCCTCTTCTTCCTCCTCCTTCTCTACCTCCTGCTCCTCCTCCAAGCGCACCGCATCACCGCGTCACCTGAGACACCACTAACCCAATATACTCTCAAAAATAAACCACTGGAGCGAGTAACTTATGGCTTTCCTTCTCGCTAGCTGCGGATAAGGGCCGTGGAGGTGCCTTTGCGGAATGGATCACACGAAAGGTTAAAGGCGCCGAGCCAGGAAAGAGCGAGAGAGCAACGCGAGGGACTGGACGTGTGTCTCTCCCGTGCCGCGACGCTCCACCCAACACTGGGACGCGAGCACGCACCAACCACCTCCCGCTGCCGCCAACGTAAAACTGAAGTCCGTGGGAGCCTCCAGCCTGCCTCTGCCTCTGCCTGACCGTCATGTCACCCAAGGCCGGTTGAGCGCAGGCGCGGATTCCAGACCTTGTGACCACCTGTATGTGTCCTGTATCCCTTGTTCTCTCTCCTAGTTCGTCTTCCCTCCTTTTCCCTTTTATTTCTCCTTTTCCTTCTCCATCAAACTCTGTGACTATCTGTTTGACCCTTTTTTTTCGCCTTCTTCACTCGGCCTTTCCTCCTCTTCCTTCATTATGCACCTCCTCCTCCTCCTTCTCAGTCTCTTTCTTCTCCATTTCCTCCTCCAGACTCTTCGTGTTTTATGTCTGTGTTCCTGTACGTTTGTCTCTGTCCCTTCGTTTGTCAATCTGTCCGTTGGCCCATTTATCTCCTCTCTCTCTCTCTCTCTCTCTCTCTCTCTCTCTCTCTCTCTCTCTCTCTCTCCTTCAGTGCAAATGAATGATTTCTTAGGTCACCTGGTCACCTGTCCTTCATATCAATCTCACCTGTGTGGCTCGAATCGTGTTATCCTTGGTGTGTGTGTGTGTGTGTGGGGGGGGGGGGTATGTGTAATGTGTGTGTGTGTGTGTGTGTGTGTGTGTGTGTGTGTGTGTGTGTGTGTGTGCGGAGGGATTAGTTGAAATGATGCAGAATTCATTTAGTTTCACCTTCATTTTTTTTATTATTAGACACAGACAGAGAAATACTTATACACACATGCATGCCTACATACATACAGAGAGACAGAAACACACACACACACACACACACACACACACACACACACACACACACACAGTGTAAGCTTTTAATCGGAACACTCGACGTGCCGATCAAAGCTTATGTAAAACTATGGCTGCTGTTATTATTGTGCTGAGTGGAAGGACGCGTGTGTGTGTGTGTGTGTGTGTGTGTGTGTGTGTGTGTGTGTGTGTGTGTGTGTGTGTGCTTGCTTGTGTGTGTGTTTTTCTGTTCCTTGGAATAATAGATTAACACAACGAGAGAACAGGCCCGTGGCGACACATCAATATTTGTTTTGGTGTTTTGCAGCAGAGGATCAGATGAACGCATGACCGACGCCCGGCAAAGTAGTCGATGCTCTGGCCGTGTTATTGTCTCTGCCAAAAGGACGTGTATTGGATGAATGGACAGACAGTTTGTTCGGTATAGTAATGTTGATTCGTTTTACGTTTCTGTTCGCCGAAACGACACGTGATAGATAACCGGACAGGTCGATAGGCAGATAGGTTCTTCGGTTCTCATATCGTGATCACGTAAAGTTCAGATTTTGGGTGATGTGGAATAAAGGTCATCACCGCTGCTCTTCCGCAATGTTTAAACATGCAAGAATGTCGGGACTGGTTAACTTTTAGATATATTAGAAAATGAGTCGTGTGAGTTATTGGTGCCTTATGATCAAGTTGAGGGGGACTGGGTGACTTAGGCAAGAGAGGGGTTGGGTTTTGACAGAGATGCATGTAGCTTTATTGATTGGATTTCTCTCTCTGTGTGTCCGTGTGTGTCAGTAAGTAATAATTAAGTACATATCTGAGTGCCATTCTGTGTCAGTGTCCTTTACCGTCTGTCTTACCATTTGTCTTTATGTCTGTTTAACTAATTCACTGTCTGTTAGTCTTTATCTACAGTATCTATATAACCGTCATAATTGTCTGTCTGTGTATCTTTTGTACTGTTAACTGTGTGTCTTTATATCGTCACTGTCTGTCTGTCCGTCTGCCTGTCTGTCTCTCTGTCTGTATGTATGCATGTATGTATGTCTAGTTATACTCATCCATGTCAGTCTTTTGTACTGTTAACTGTCTGTGTCTTTCTATCGTCACTGTCTGTCTGTCCGTCTGCCTGTCTGTCTGCCTATCTCCATGTATGTATGTATGTCTAGTTATACTCATCCATGTCAGTCTGCCTTTCTGTCTATTTTTCTTTGTGTCTGTGTATGTGCTCTTTCGTCTTTTCTGTCTACAAGTTTAACTCTTTCTTACGCTTCTCTATTAATTTTTTTTAATCGCAAGATCTCTGAAAGCATGCTGGTAATCTAACACTTTGCGATGATTGAAAATTGTCAGCGTTTTGCATTTGGTCTCGAATCCGGGTCCTGGAGATCACCACATCCACGCGCAGAACACTCGGCAACCTCATCCCTATCTCTCCCTCTTTCACCCTTTCTAAAGCTTCCTCAATAACATACAGCATGAGAGAGAGAGAGAGAGAGAGAGAGAGAGAGAGAGAGAGAGAGAGAGAGAGAGAGAGAGAGAGAGAGAGAGAGAGAGAGAGAGACCGCCCCCGTTCGTTTCTTTTACAAATATCAATCAAATTCAGCGGTTCATCGCTTCCTACACTAAATGGAAACGTTGGAGACTGTTTGCCGATACTTCCGTTCCGAGGCAGCCCATTGAAAGAATCAAATCTCAGCCACTCTCCTATTTTTCGTTTTTTTCGTTTTTTTTCTCTCTCTCTCTCTCTCTCTCTCTCTCTCTCTCTCTCTCTCTCTCTCTCTCACCACAAACACTTCTCTCTCGCGCTCTCACAGCTTTAACGCTCGAGTGGCGTTGGTTTTGGTATGTCGGTGGTGGCGGTGGAGGTGATAGTGGCGGTGGAAGTGGCAAAGAAAGGGACGGTGGCGGTAGTTGTAGTGGTGTTGGTGGTGATGTGGCCGGTGATACAAACACTGATGGTGGAGGAACAGACGAAACAGCAGTGGCCGTTGTAGTGGTGGTGGTGACTGAGGTGATATACGTGATATGACTATGATTTAAAGGGGTCCAGCGTGTTTGTCTGTGTGGTGATAACAATTTAGGTGATGGTGGCGGGGGTGGGGTGGGTGGGTGGTACGGGTGATGGAAGTGAATACGGGGTGTTATGATTGCCAGGTGGAGGTGGTGGTGGGGTGGTGAAGTGCTAGAGCTTACGCAATGATTTCTGTAATACAAAATTTTGCGTTATTTGTTGCATTTAGATCAGAAACAAAAAGTCTCGGGAGATCTCCTGCAACATTTAATGCCGGCAATAATCATCGTTTTTTTTCAGCACGATTTCCACAAGATTGCCACCAACTCTCCAATACCCTCAAAACAATGTCTTACAGGCAGAGTGTAGCAACGGTGATGGCGTGGTAAACTCTACGGATACCTCAAGTCACATTTACATTACTCAACTGCTTCCGGGATGGACAAAGGAAACATCTGGCCTTTATTCCCAGCACAAGTGTTGATGATGGTGTTGCTGGTGTTGGTGTTGGCATTTTGGGTGAGGATGTTGGTGTTAGTGGTATCGCGGTCAGCTGGGACACCACCAAACACACCCTTCTCTTGTATTATTTGCTATCCTTCTCCTCCTCCTCCTTCGCCTCCTCCTCCTCCACCTCCTCCTCCTCCACCTCCTCCTCCACCTCTTCCTCCACCTCTTCCTCCTCCTCCTCCTTCTCCTCCTCCTCCTCTGATCACGTGGATAAGAAATTGGCTAACCGACAGAAAAGAGAGAGTGCTACTCAACGGACAGGCCTCCGAGTGGCTTCCGGTCACGAGTGGAGTGCCTCAGGGGTCAGTGCTGGGACCCATATTCTTTATCATATATATATCAATGACCTAGAATCAGGACTGAAATCCTCCCTATCGAAATTTGCTGGCGACACCATGGTAGGTGGAAAGGTCCTCACAAAGACCGACTGCGAAATGATCCAAAAGGGCCTTAATCAAATCATCGAATAGTCTGAAAAGTGGCAAATGTCCTTTAATGTTGACAAATGCAATGTCATGTACATTGTATATTCCATGGTAAGACCGCACCTCGAGTATGCTGTGCAGTTCTGGTGTCCTATCTACAGAAAGGACATCGAATTACTGGAAAGAGTTCAACGACGAGCCACGAAAATCATTCCAACCTTAAGGGCTCAACCATACGAAAAAAGACTCAAGCGATTTAATCTCTTTACACTGGAAAAAAAAGATGCCTACGAGGAGATATCATTCAAGTCTTCAAGTACCTGAAAAAGTTCAACAACGTCGATTTCTCAAAGTTCTTTGAATTGCAAACAAACTCAAGAACTAGAAATAACGGCTTGCCCATTCAATCGAATTGATGTAGTACAGACGTTGGCAGGAGTTTCTTTTCAAACCGAGTCATCCGCCACTGGAACAGTCTTCCCTCAGAAGTAGTAAGTAAGAATACCATCAACTCCTTCAAAAATCGAATCGACCGTCACTTCGTTGCGACGGGAGTAAACTGAATATTGAGGTGCTTTCATCTGGTCTGCGGGCACCAAGTGGCTGTCGAGCAGATTGAATCACCAGAGCGGGCGGCCTCGTAATGAGCCGATAGGCTTGCTGTTGCCTGCATTTCCATGTTTCCTCCTCTACCTTCACCTTGCCCTCCCTAGCCACTACACACCTGGTGAGCCGCCGTAGGGGGTGGACACCGTACCTGAGGATGATGATGATGAGGAGGAGGAAGAGGAAGAGAAGGAGGAGGAAGAGGAGGAAGAGGAGGAAGAGGAGAAGAAGAAGGAGGAGGAGGAGGAGGAGGAGGAGATGGAGAAGGAAAAGGAGAAGGTTGAGAACGGGTAAGAGGATTTATATCAGGCCAAAAAAGAGCGATGAATGTCAAAAGGAGAATTGCAGTGTTTGGCGACGAGAAATATGAAGAGGAACGGCGCAGCATCCATTATTATTGAACGTGTCCCGCTCCTCTTATCCTCTTGGCCAGGGAACGTGACCAAGAGAAAGAGGAATGAGGATGATAAGAAGACGACAAGCAGAAAACGAAGACGAGGAGGAGAAGCGGAAGGAGGATGGAGGGTTGAGCTAGGAGGTGGAGAAAGAGAGGGAAGGAAGATGATGAAGTGAAAGAGTTGGAGGAGAAAAAGAACAAAATAGTATTGGAAAAGGAACGTAGGCAGAAGGAAGAGAAGGAGAGGGAGGGAAGCGGAGGTGAAGGAGGGGAAGAAGGGGAAGGAGGATGGAGGGATGGGCTAGGAGGTGGAGAAAGAGAGGGAAGGAAGATGATGAAGTGAAAGAGTTGGAGGAGGAAAAAAACAAAATGGTATAGGAAGAGGAACGTAGGCAGAAATAAGAGAAGGAGAGGGAGGGATGCGGAGGTGAAGGAGGGGAAGAAGGAGGAGGAAGTAGTCGAAGAGGAGAACAGAGAGATAAAAGGCAGCGAGTGGAAATGAAGAAGACGAGGGAGAGAATAAAGAAGAAGAAGGAGGCCGAAACATGAAAGCCTTGAAGCACAGATATATAAGCAACAGATGATCTTTTGGCCCATTAAAAGACTGTCTGCTTTAGCTATGTTTTTTTGTTGTCAGATACGTATGTGACCTGGTGAGCAGATATTGTTCAGTGCAATTTTTATATGCGTTGATCGTTAACATAGTGACGACAATTGTAGCAAGGTTGATGTGTTGGATGGCTTGGGTGTAGACAAAAAAATATATCTGCTGACGTCCATATTGCATCTTTTGGATTGAATCAAAGAACAGGAAATTCCTAATGATCGGGTTAGTTTCGACCTTAAAATATCTTGAAATGATTAACGTTAACGAGCTCCTTGAGGTACTTGAAGGCCATAATGAATAATTTAGGAAAAAAAACAATAAGAAGAGAAAGACGATGGAAAAGTGAACGAGGAAGAAGAGAAGAGAGAAGGAGAATGGATTTGCATGATAGCTTTAGCGAACAAAGCCGTTTGATGCTAATGAAAATATGGAAAACTTGCTGGCATGGCACTGAGGAGGTAATTCAATAGCGGAATGAGAGGCGAGAGAGGATTGGCTGAGGGTGTGAAGAGTGCCAAGGAGGGGAGGAGGAGGATTAGGAGGAGGGGGGAGCAATATCAGAAGGACGATGTGAATTAGCAAGGATGGAGTTCAAGGAGACTAGACACGGCTTGTAAGTGGGAAGGTGGGAATTAACTTGGCTGGAAGGGAGGAAGGAAGAATGGATGGATGGATGGATGCAAGGAGAGAAATAAGGAAAGACTGAAGGAAAGGATGAAAAGGAAGGAAGAAAAGAACCACGGAAACAAAAGAAGAACGATGCGTAAGAAAGGAGGAAGGAAGAATGGATGGATGGATGGATGGATGCAAGGAGAGAAATAAGGAAAGACTGAAGGAAAGGATGAAAAGGAAGGAAGAAAAGAACCACGGAAACAAAAGAAGGACGATGCGTAAGAAAGGAGGAAGGAAGAAAACAGACACAAAGAAAATGGGTGAACGAAAAATGACTAAATGATTTATTTCAGCAAGGAAGGAAATAAATAGTAAATAAAAAAAAGGGAGGAATAAAGTTAGAGAAAGACTGGTTAAAAGAGAACGGGGGAAGAAAAATGAAAGGAAGGAAGAAATTAACTCAAATATCCAAGCATAAAAAAAGAGGAAAAACATCACTTGCCAAAGACCGAGCAAGGAAAAATAAGAGGAGGAAAAAGCAGAAAGGAAGAAATAAAAAGCGGTAAATTTAATGAATAGGTTATGGAGAAAGCAAGGAAAAAAGTGAGGGCAGAGAATAAAGAACAGAGAGAGAGAGAGAGAGAGAGAGAGAGAGAGAGAGAGAGAGAGAGAGAGAGAGAGAGAGAGAGAGAGAGAGAGAGAGAGAGAGAGAGAGAGAGAGAGAGAGAGAGAGAGAGAGATGAGGAGAAATAAGTGACAGGAGGAGAAAGGAAAAAGGGATAAAAGAGAAGAGAGGGTGGATTAAGAGAGAGAGAGAGAGAGAGAGAGAGAGAGAGAGAGAGAGAGAGAGAGAGAGAGAGAGAGAGAGAGAGAGAGAGAGAGAGAGAGAGAGAGAGAGAGAGAGAGAGAGAGAGAGAGAGAGAAGGTACGAAGAGCAGAATCAACACAGATACTTAAGGGAGAGAGAAAGAGAGAGAGGAGTGAAAGAGATAATAAAGCCAAGTAAGTGAAATGAGAAAAAAAAGATATAAAAATAAAGATGAAGGAAGAATAGAGGAAGGAAGGAATAAAAAAGAAGACTCAAATAACACGTAAAGAAGTAAGGAAGAAAATTATTATGACAATGAAGGAGGGAAAGAGGAAAAGGAGAAAGAACGAAAAAAGAGAAAAAAACTAAGAAGAATGATTTAGATGATAATTGAGAGAGAGAGAGAGAGAGAGAGAGAGAGAGAGAGAGAGAGAGAGAGAGAGAGAGAGAGAGAGAGAGAGAGAGAGAGAGAGAGAGAGAGAGATTCAGGTGGCAAGTGGAGAAACGAAAGATTAACAAGGAAGGAAGAAACCAAATGAGTGAAAGGAGAGGAGGAACGGAGGAAGAGAGGCAGGGAGAAAGGAATTTAGGAAGGAAGGAAGGAATTAACTGAGATGTTTAGGAGGGAGGGATACGAAGGAAGGTAGGGAGGTAAGGAAGGGAAGAAGGAGTTATTGAGGGCCGGGACAGAGGAGGAGGAGTGGGTGGGGAGAGTGGTGGTGGTGGTGGAGAAAATGAGACGTGAGGGAAGAGAAGGGAGGAAGGAAGAAATTCACGCAGCAAACCAAAATGCAAAGGAGGAAGGGAAGATTTGGCAAGGAAGAGGGAGAAAGAGGAGGAGGAGGAGGAGGAGGAGAAATACGAAGAAGAGAAGTTTAGGAGACAAGGGAGGAGAGGAAGGAATTAACCTACTTATGGAAGGGAAGTAGGAGGGAGAAGGAGCTTAGGAATCAAGAAGACGACATCAGGAAGGAAGGAGATTGGAAGGAGTCATCTTGGAAAATGGAAAGACAAGCAACAAATGGAATAACAAGGCCACGTAAACAGTTTGCATGAGGACGGAATATAAAAAAAGAGCAAGCGGGTATATTATAATGTAGGAAGTAAATAGAAAGACGAACTCACGAAAAATAGCAAGTAGATAGCTATTATAGGAAGAAAATGGAGCATATAAATATAAGAAAAATCGGGGGGGAGGGGGGGGGGAAGTGAGAATGTAAATCGGATCATTAAGAAGAAAATAGAGTTGGGAAGAATATATTGACAGACAGACAGACAGGCAGATAGACAGACAGAAAGGCAGACAGACAGATTAAGAGATAAAGAAAGACAAGTGCGGACGAAAGCAGACTGATAGACGGAAAGAGATAAACAAGACTCGAAGCTCAGAGGGAGATAAAGAAGAATCGCTCTTAACAAACTCACTTGATGATTAATTGGTGAGGAAGAAAGGAAGAATTACCGCAGAATTAAGATACTTGAGTCAAGAAATGCTTTCCATATATTTACAACATTAGCTTTCGTCATATTAATGATTGAGCGCGTTCCCCTTCTTCGTCTTGCGCTTGTTATATTAATGTGTGTGTGTGTGTGTGTGTGTGTGTGTGTGTGTGTGTGTGTGTGTGTGTGTAGCGAAATAAATAACAAGTTACTCTCTTTCAGTTATGAAGAAACCGAAAAGGTATGGAGGAAAAGAAGCATGGCAGAGAATACGACAGAAATATCTAAAGTTTTATTTTACGGCTCGGGGGCGAAATGAAGAAAAGAATTGAAAAAAAATGCAAAACGTGACATAAAATGACTACAATAGAAACCATGAAAACGTACAGCAAAAATTAAATTGCGATAACAATGATAACTAGAAAATAGACTTTAAGAACCCCCCTTCGCTCTCCATGCAAGGTTAACTCTACTTGCCTCTCCGACCACCCCACAGTAAGACATAACAAAGTACAATGGGATGGTAGTACGCGTAATAATCTTCAGAAACCAACCAATCCCATCCAATCTCCACCCCTTCCCACCCTTCACCCCCCTCACACACACGCACACGCAGTATCGGATGGAACGTCCTCTGGTCTTGTTCCTGGAAACTTTTGATAATCGTAATAAGGGGGAAGCACACAATGGATCGAGGGGGAGAACCACGCAGCAGGAGATTTACGTGGAGGGAGTTCGATTCAATACCTTCTTCTGAGAGGTATTCGGCTAGCTTACCATAATCCTCTGTGTTTATCGGTTGTTTCCGTCTGTCTCTTTTACATTTAGGGAGGTTCATTTTACCTTTAGGAGGCGTCTAACTAGCGTACCCATCACTAATTACTATTTTGACGCTTTTTTTTCAGGTGGACGAAGCTTGATTCTACCTTTAAGAGAGGCATTTAACTAGTGCATCCTCCCTAATTTGTCATTTTTGTAGCTCTTCTAGGTAGATGGAGCGTGATTCTACCTTTTTGAGAGGCATTTAGCTATTATATCTACCACCAACATTTTGTAGCTTTAGTCTTTCACCTTTAGAAGCAAGAGAAGTTCAAGTGTATCCAAATCTGTGTGGATAAGTATAGTGCAGCTTTAGTGTAATGAGTACAATAGAAAGCGCGATTATTTTACTCCCAGTTTTGTTTTCCATCCTTGCCTTGTCTAATTTAGTTTCCACGAAGTTCACTGCGTTTATGAGACTCACTTCACTATGGTATTTACATCCCATTGTAGACATGTATTCTTTTACTTGTCCCTCACAGGTGGAGGCAGTTAATTTTACCCTATGAGAGGAATTCTGCCAAGTCTCTGCCTCCTCAATGTTATTTTGCACCTGCTACTGTAAGCATTTTGGTGCGGTGTTACTTATATCTTCTCGAAAAAAACATTCGTACAGTTATTGCAAGTCTTCTCACCCTGGTTCACGGGAGTCACTCAGTTCTAATACAGGATATGTTTGGCTTGATTAGTACAACGATGCAGCTTGCCTCGAACTAAAGATAACACATGTGTGTATTTATGTATATATGTATGTATGCATGTGTGTATGTATGTATATTTTTTTCTTTTTTTACGTTTCCGCCGATGACACCCATAGGCTTTCTTGGTGGGGCCTGTTGGTCGGCCCCAGACCGTTATGGCGCAGGCAAGTGTTTATAGTGGCGCCATCTTGCTTGCCTCATGCTGCCCCCCGGAGCTCATCATTGACCCCCTCTTTTAGAAAGAGAATGTAGAGTCCAGGTTGATGGGTGGTCTTCTAAACAGCATGTGGGTAGTCTTAGGCCACTCGGCGGTGCTAGAAAATTCCAGCTTGTGGCACCGGGCGAGACACGAACCCGCGTCTTCCTGGACGCGGCGCCGTCGCGCTATCCACTCAGCCACCGCCTCCCCAAGCCACAGCCTCCCGAGATGTATGTGTGTGTGTATGTGTGTGGGAGTGTGTGTGTGTGCATGTGTGTGTGTGTGTGTGTGTGTGTGTGTGTGTGTGTGTGTGTGTGTGTGTGTGTGTGTAAGAATCCTTATCGGTTATCCAAAATCAATATCCTAACAAACAAAGAGTTAACCAGCATCTCTCTTTGATCTCCTTCATTGGTAAGCTCCGGAGCAGCCTTTCTCTTGCTGTCTTCACTCGGTTCTCAAACTAAATATTCTTTCAACATGGGAGAGGAAAGTTACACGGGATCTTTATATGACAACTTAATGGGATAGCCATAATTCATCGTTAATTGAGTCGCAAATTGTAGGTATTTTCATTCATTTTCTAACCTATCTAAAGCTCTCCGGCTGTTTCCTTCTAATGTTTTATGCACCGACAATTTCAGCATCCTCAATCATCAAACATTCGCTGTTGTAAAGCATAAAATTCTCCTACACGTGTTTGCTTTTATGTTTTTGTTGTTTTTCTGCATAAGCCGTATTTTTGGAAGTGTTGCTTTTTTCCCACTTTTACATTCACGCAGATTTTATTATTTCCAATGGTGTATGCGGGATTTTTCTATTTGTTCGTGTTTGTGCATCAGCAAAAGAGGTTTCGTTGGGTTGTTTATTTGCCACTCACCGAAATGGATCTAGTTTTATGGATTGGTGATTTGTCGGTGTTCATTTTGAGCTTGTAATCGTGTGTGTGTGTGTGTGTGTGTGTGTGTGTGTCTGTGTATGTGCGTGTGTGTTCGTTTGACGGCAAAGGAAACGGAACAAGAAAAAATGTGTCAAAAAC
>NC_066513.1:24671114-24718614 GCF_024679095.1 Eriocheir sinensis | reverse complement strand
ACTTTTCAATTATCCGGCGTCCACCTGTAATGTGTTTTTGAGCCCCGAGCGTTTTCCGTAATATTCCTGAGCCACGGGTTCGAAAAGTACGGACCGGCGGGAGTGGGTCGGAGCTTTTTCGTGCGTCACTTTTATTTAATTTTTTTACGTATTTATTTATTCGTGTTTATGCCTATTAATCTTTTTATGATCTTTTGATATTTTTTTATTATTAATTTCACTGACTTCTGTGTATTTTTTTTTTATCTATTTATACATATATCTTTATTTTTTGTTAATTTATAGATTTATTTTATGTATTTATATATGTTTTTTATTCATAGTAAAGGAGGAAGGTTAAGGACAAAAGAAAAATAAAGCTCACAATCACTGCTTCCACAAAAAAAATATATACAACATCAGTGGAAGGCTCATATTTAAAGCTTTATCATCATTGTAATTTATTTCTCTACTTAACCTGTATCGTGTGCACCATAACATTTGATCACGTCCTACACCAACATGTTCTGGACGGTAATGCTTAATTTCGTACCCGAACGCATATTTCTGGGATGTATGCGTGACTAGCGCCGCCCCGAGTCGCTGAGCCGCGGGTGACGTGCGGCAAATCACCTAATCCTCTTCTAATTATATTCAGTGCATTTCCCGCCAAAAAGTTCCTGTGTAAAAACTAACATAATCTAACCTAACCTAACATAATCAAACCTAGCCAAGTCTAATATAACCTAACCTAACCAAACCTAATATAACGTAACCCAACCAAGCCAAACCTAATATCACCTTACTTAACCTTGCCGAACCAATAATACCAACTCCCCTCCTGATACTGACAGTCTCCTACCTCTTAAATTCCGAAGCAGAGTTACATCTGTTTCTATCTTTTACCGATATTTTCATGCTGACTGCTCTTCTGAACTTGCTACCTGCACCTCGTATGGAGTATGCATCTCATGTGGGGGGCTCCACACACACAGCTCTCTTGGACAGAGTAGAGTCTAAGGCTCTTCGTCTCATCAACTCCCCTCCTCTTACTGATAGTCTTCTATCTCTTAAATTCTGCCGCCATGTTACATCTCTTTCTATCTTCTATCGATATTTTCACGCTGACTGCTCTTTTGAACTTACTAACTGCATACCTCCCCCCCTCCCGCGGCCTCGCCACACACGACTTTCTACTCAAGCTCATCGCTTTACTATCCAAATCCCTTACGCACGAGTTAACCAGCATCTTCACTCTTTCATCCCTCACGCTGGTAAACTCTGGAACAACATTTCTTCATCTGTATTTCCTCCTGCCTACGACATAACTCTTTCAAGAGGAGGGTATCAGGAAACCTCTCCTCCCGAAATTGATCTATCTTTCCGCCACTCCTCTGAACGCTTTTTATAGGAGCAGTGAGTAGCGGGCTTTTTTTCATTATTGTTTCCTTTTTTTGCCCTTGAGGTGTCTCCTTTGCAGTATAAAAAAAAAGCCTCCCAAATCTCTTATGCAAGTGCTAACCAGCATCTTCATTTTTTTTTTTTAACCCTCTGCTGGTAAACTTTGGAACAGCCTTCCTTTGTCTGTATTTCCTCCTGCCTGTGACTTGACCTCGTTCAAGACACCTCTTCTCCCGAAATTGACCTCTTCTTTGGCCGCTTATTCTGTCTCATTTTTACGAGCAGCGACTAGCGGGCATTTTTTTTGTTTTTGTTTTGCCTTTGATCTTTTCCCCTTGCTGTAAAAAAATAAAATCTATCTATCTATCTATCTATCTGTCTATCTATCTATCTATCTATCTATCTATCTATTTTTTAACCTAACCTAATATAATCTAAGAAAACCTAGTCAAATCTAATATAACGTAACCTATCCTGGCCACACCTAACATAACGTAACTTAACTAAGCCAAACCTGATATAATCTAGCCTAACTTATCCAAACCTAAATTTTGACCTATCCTAGCAAAACCTAACCTAACCTAACCTAACCTAACCTTACTAAACCTAACGTAATTAACTAACCTAACCTAGACTGGGCCGGGTATTTAACACTGCTGCAGTTCAAGGATATGTCACCCGGACACCTCTCAGTATACGATAATATCAACATTGTACAAAACTGCATCAGCGTCCGTAAGGGAGAAGGGAGTAGCTGGAGAGTCGACTCGTGGAGAGAGGGACCAGCCAAATGGACAGATCAAATAGCCTCTCATAGGGGGATCTGTTGCCTTAATCCTTCCCGCACGACCCTTTGCAGCCTCTTGACGACACACTAAGCTCTCTCTATGGTCCTCCCGCCGCCGTCTGGTACTCCGTCATTTATTCGTGAAGAGGCGGAAACTCTTTGAGGAGTCTGTCGCATCCCAGTGCCTTGATTAATCCTTTATTAGGGGAATTCAAGGTGCCCCATCTGTCTCTCAATCAGTCCCGCGTATGAATACCTGAGTGAGATTACGTAATTTTAGAGGAACCTTTCATCTCGTCTCTTTTTCTCCATACCACTTTTATGGCATTTTTTCTAACACATCACTGCTCCTCCTCCTCCTCCTCCTCCATCTTCTTCTACTCTTCCTCTTCCTCTTCCTCTTCCTCCGTCTCCTAGCGTTAAGAGAGAAGGGAGAGAGAGCTGAATATCAGGGACTCCTACTCTTCCTCTTGCTCTTCCTCTTCCTCCGTCTCCTAGCGTTAAGAGAGAAGGGAGAGAGAGCTGAATATCAGGACTCCTACTCTTCCTCTTCCTCTTCCTCCGTCTCCTAGCGTTAAGAGAGAAGGGAGAGAGAGCTGAATATCAGGGACTCCTACTCTTCCTCTTGCTCTTCCTCCTTCTCCTCCTCCTAGCGTTAAGAGAGAGGGGAGAGAGAGGGGAAAATCAGGGACTCCTACTCTTCCTCTTCCTCTTCCTCTTCCTCCGTCTCCTAGCGTTAAGAGAGAAGGGAGAGAGAGCTGAATATCAGGGACTCCTACTCTTCCTCTTCCTCTTCCTCTTCCTCCGTCTCCTAGCGTTAAGAGAGAAGGGAGAGAGAGCTGAATATCAGGGACTCCTACTCTTCCTCTTGCTCTTCCTCCTTCTCCTCCTCCTAGCGTTAAGAGAGAGGGGAGAGAGAGGGGAAAATCAGAGACTCCTACTCTTCCTCTTCCTCTTCCTCTTCCTCCGTCTCCTAGCGTTAAGAGAGAAGGGAGAGAGAGTGGAAAATCAGGGAAAGATAGAAAGGGGACAGAATAGCGGGAGAGGAAATATACAGAACCGACACAAGTGGAGGAGATAAGGGGAGAGTGAAACGAGAGAAAGAGAGAGGAAGGACGAAAGGGGAGAGAGGACAAGGACGAGGAATGGAGAGGAAATAATTTATGAAGGTGGAATCAGAGAAAAGAGAAAATATATATAGAAGTGTCAGGAAAAAAAAAGTTAAAGGAATTGGATAGGAGAGAGATAATGGAAGGAAATGGACGAGGAGCGAAAAGGCGAAGGACATGAGAGGGAAAATATAGGATTCAGAAAAGGAAAGGAAAGGAGTAAATGAGTATAAAATAAAGAGAAAAAGAAAGAGAGAGGGACGAGAGTAAGGGAGGGAGAGAGAATGCATATATAAATGTATCTACATACGCATATACATTCATACATGCATACATTTATTCATACATACACACAACCCAGCTCGCGAGGGGGATAAAGAGGAAACGAATGGGTGAGATCCTCCTCCGATAGTTACGACCAAACAAATTTTTATGTAAATATTTCAAAAGGCTGAAAGGGGCTTCGTCTCCTGTCCCGAGAGAGAGAGAGAGAGAGAGAGAGAGAGAGAAGAGAAGAGAAGGGAAGGGAAGAGAAGAGAGAAGAGGAGACCCATTTTTATCAATATTTATCTTTCCCATCTGCTCCCCCTCTCCTCTCCCATCCCACTTCCTTATCTTTCTTCTCCTCTCCCTTTAAGCTTCTCTCTCCCGTGTCTGTCTTTCCCGCCTCTATCCCGAGATAATTTCCTGGTAATTTCTAAAGTAATTTCCCTAATGGAGTTTTGCACCTGTGTGTTACTCTCTACTGTTTCCTTCCCCATTTTTTGTAATTAGTACTTGATGCATTAACAAATTAATTCCTGTCTTGGTGTAACACGTTTCCGGGAAGTTAAAGGTAAGTGAAAAGGAAAGCGAAAGTTAATCCATGCGAAACACACACACACACACACACACACACACACACACACACACACACACACACACACACACACACACACACACACACACACACACACACACACGAGTCTTGTGTGTGTGTGAGGCATGAACACAACTCACCTGGAATCTCAAAACTCGTACAGGTGAAAATTGGAGAAAGGCAGATGTGTATTTTTACCCAGTGGAGACAGTACGCTTTAAACATGACACTGGTGGGAGAGGAGGAGAACGTGAAGGAGAAAGATGAAGAAAAGAAGGAGGAAAGGAGAGAAAGTAAAGTAAGATAATTAGAGGAGTATATGGATAGTAATGTGGTGGAGGCTAGAGGAGGAAAGGAGAAGGAGGAGGAGGAAGAGGAGGAGGACACATGGCAACATGGAATGACGGGCAACAGCAAGCTTGTTGGCTAATTAGGATGTTACCAGCTCTAGTGATTTAATCTGCCCGACAGTCATTTCAATGCCTGAAAGCAGATGAAAGCAGTTTGGTACACGCGTTCATTTTACTCCTGACGCAGCAAATTAGCAGTCAATGCGATCCTTAAAGGAGTTGATGGTTCCCGCACTAACTACTTCTGAAGGAAGGTTGTTGCAAAAAGGAAAGAGGAGGAGGAGGAGGAGGAGGAGGAGGAGGAGGAGGAATACATAGGAATACATAGGAAGAACAGACATCAGAAGACCTGTCGGTCTATGGCGAGAGTGTCTGTTTACTACCGCTACTACTAGTAAACTACGTGTGGTAGGACAGGACAGAATAGATGAAGGCTCCTCCCCACCCACCTCTCCCTCCAGCAACGTGCCGGCAGGAAACAGTTAGAAGAGAACACCATGTGCCTTTAAGGAAGAAAGGGACATGGAAATTTTACAGTAAAGAGAGAAATAAGAGGAAATTACTACCCTTAACTTACGCTACTGGTGACCTAAGCGGTGGGGGAAACTAATGTCTTCAGGTTGTACTCGTGCTGCAGGCTGCCTGAGACAAACGAAAAAGGGTCAGTAAACAGTGTATGGAGTTGTCATAAAAAAATAAAAGATAAAAGCTAGTATTAAATTGGACTGCTCACGATGGGGTGAGATGTAGTTTCAGGGGTTACCGGTAGAGGCTTGATCCTCGTTTACCTTCGGTACAGGGGTACGCTCCAGTATCCTGTTAACTTTACTGTTCCCACACCTCACTGCCTGAAACATATGAAAACGGGTCAGTAAAATCTTATATCCCTGAAATACTTATCCAATGAAGACTGGAAGCTATTAATACTCTGTGCGCTAACTACTGACGGTGGGAGTCTATTCCAGTGATCGACGACTCTATTATTGAAATAACTTCTGCGCGCCAATGTGTTACATCGGTTTCCCTTTAACTTCATACCGTTGCTGCGTGTTATTGTGTTGGTGTCTCTCTGAAATAGACTATCTGGGTTAATGTTTTCGAATCTATTAAGGATTTTGAACACTTCAATTAAGTCCCCTCTTACTCTTCGCTTCTTTAAAGAAAACATATCTAAACGCTTTAAACGCTCGTCATACGTCAAGTTACGGAGCGCTGGAATTTGTTTGGTTGCTCGTCGCTGTATCCTTTCTAGCAAAACTTGATCTTTGATATAGTTCGGTGACCAGAACTGAACGGCGTATTCTAGGTGTGGTCTTATAAATGCTAAATATAATCTCTTCATAAGCTCGGGTGATTTATAATCAAAGTTTCTTGAGAGTAATCCTAACATCATATTGGGTTTTCTACTCGCCGCAGAACATTGATCACTCATGTTAAGAGTGTTACTGATAATGACACCAAGATCTTTTTCTTGTTTTACTTCGCTGAGCTCATGTCCTTGAAGCTGATATTTAAAGTTAGGATTCTTTTCACCTATGTGCATTACTTTACATTTATCTACGTTGAAACACATTTGCCATTTTTCGCTCCAATCGGCAAGTCTTATTAAGTCTGATTGAATGTTCTCGCAATTTTTACTGTTCGTTACCGTACCTCCTAATTTGGTGTCGTCGGCGAATTTGGCTACATTTGACAGGAGGAGGAGGAGGAGGAGGAGGAGAAGGAGGAGGAGGAGGAGGAAGAGGAGGAAGAGGAGGGATAGGAGGAGGAGAAGGAAATGTGAATGAAAAGAATACAAAGAAGAGAGGAAATGAACTTAGAGCGTGAAGAGGTGGGAAAAAGTGGAGGGAGAGAAGTGGATGGACAGAAGCAGCAACACGAGGATTTTAAAGTGGATGAAGAGGAGGCATGAAAGTGGAGGGAGCGTATGACGGTGGAGAGCAGCTGTGTAAGAGGAGGAATGGAATTACTCTCTCCATCCCTCTTTTTTACTTTATCTTCCTTCCTCTCTGCCTCTCACCCTCTCACCCTTCCTCCGTCCCTCTCTTCGGCTCATGCACCCTCCTGCCTCGTTTTGGCAGAGGGGGGCGGGGGGGCGTCAGGTGCAGGAAGGGAGGGCGTGTGGGTGGCAGCTTAATCTGTGTGTCTAAAGAGGTCTTGCTATATAGTGTCTTTTGATGTTTGTTTCAGTCTCCCTTGGTTCGAGGCGAGGCGGGGCGGACCATCCCTTCAACCATACTCGCATCTCCCTTCCTGTGATATCTCTCTCGCTTGCTTCTTATAATCTGAGCTGCCTTTTAATTGAGGCTTCTTTTATTGTTTATATTTTGGGCTTGTTGAGTAGTTCCGGCTTTTCTCGTTAATTCTGTTTACTTTTGCTCGCCTTTCTTTGTTTAAATGGTTTCGATTGCTTTGATTTTCGTTTCTTTCATGTTTCTTTTTTTGTCTTATTTCTATTCCTATTGTATTTATATATTTTTTTGTATTATTATTATTTTATCACTTTATTTTGCGTACTCATGTCTTAATTCTATATTCCTTTTTATTGACACTTTAATTCACGGCAGGCAAGCAGACAGGCAAACAAGAAAATAGACAGGTAGGTAGATAATTAAGGTGACAGGAAGATGACAGTCAAACATGAAGGCAGGTAGGCAGAGTAACAAACAAGAAGACAAGTAGGCAGACAGCAAATGATAGAAAATGTCAAAACCTTGCTTTCTCTAACTCTTCCCGTGACTTCTGGCATCTAGCCAAAAACATCTCCTCCAACTTCACTTCTTCATCTTTCCCTCCACTCCTCAGTCCTGACGGCAACACTGCCGTCTCATCTATCTCTAAGGCTGAACTCTTCTCTCAAACTTTTTCTAAAAACTCCACTCTGGACGATTCTGGGCATATTCCTCCTACTCATCCCCCCTCTGACTCCTTTATGCCTGTTATAAAGATTCTTCAAAATGATGTTTTCTATGCCCTCTCTGGCCTCAATCCTCAGAAGGCTTATGGACCTGATGGAGTGCCTCCTATTGTCCTTAAAAACTGTGCCTCCGTGCTGTCACCCTGCCTGGTCAAACTCTTTCGCCTCTGCCTGTCAACATCTACCTTTCCTTCTTGCTGGAAGTATGCCTTCATACAGCCTGTACCTAAGAAGGGTGACCGCTCCAATCCCTCAAACTACCGTCCTATTGCTTTACTTTCTTGCCTATCTAAAGCTTTTGAATCAATCCTTAACCGGAAGATTCAAAAGCACCTTTCCACTTCTGACCTTCTATCTGATCGCCAGTATGGGTTCCGCAAGGCGTTCTACTCGAGATCTCCTAGCCGGATTAACTGACTCTTGGTCATCCTCTCTTAGCCGTTTCGGTGAAACTTTTGCTATTGCGCTGGACATATCAAAAGCTTTTGATAGGGTCTGGCACAAATCTTTGCTTTCAAAACTACCCTCCTACGGTTTCTATCCTTCTCTCTGTACCTTTATCTCCAGTTTCCTTTCTGACCGTTCTATTTCTGCCGTGGTAGACGGTCACTGTTCTTCTCCTAAATCTATTAACAGTGGTGTCCCACAGGGTTCTGTCCTATCTCCCACTCTTTTTCTGTTGTTCATTGATGATCTTCTTTCCAAAACGAACTGTCCTATCCATTCCTACGCCGATGATTCCACTCTGCATTATTCAACTTCTTTTAATAGAAGTCCCACCCTTCAGGAACTTAACGACTCAAGGCTGGAGACTGCAGAACGCTTAGCCTCAGACCTTACTATTATTTCCGATTGGGGCAAGAAGAACCTGGTGTCCTTCAACGCCTCAAAAACACAGTTTCTCCACCTATCCACTCGACACAATCTTCCAAACAACTATCCTCTATTCTTTGACAACACCCAGCTATCACCTTCCTCAACACTAAACATTCTCGGTCTATCCTTAACTCAAAATCTCAACTGGAAACTTCATATCTCATCTCTTACTAAATCAGCTTCCTCGAGGCTGGGCGTTTTGTACCGTCTCCGCCAGTTCTTCTCCCCTGCACAGTTGCTGTCCATACAGGGGCCTTGTCCGCCCTCGTATGGAGTATGCATCTCATGTGTGGGGGCTCCCTCACACAGCTCTTCTGGACAGAGTGGGCTAAGGCTCTTCGTCTCATCAGCTCTCCTCCTCATACTGATAGTCTTCTACCTCTTAAATTCCGCCGCAATGTTGCCTCTCTTTCTATCTTCTATCGATATTTCCACGCTGACTGCTCTTCTGAACTTGCTAACTGCATGCCTCCCCCCCTCCCGCGGCCCCGCTGCACTCGACTTTCTACTCATGCTCATCCCTATACTGTCCAAACCCCTTATGCAAGAGTTAACCAGCATCTTCACTCTTTCATCCCTCACGCTGGTAAACTCTGGAACAATCTTCCTTCATCTGTATTTCCTCCTGCCTACGACTTAAACTCTTTCAAGAGGAGGGTATCAGGACACCTCTCCTCCCGAAACTGACCTATCTTTCGGCCACCTCTTTGGATTCTTTTTAGGAGCAGTGAGTAGCGGGCTTTTTTTTTATTAATGTTTGCTTTTTGTGTGCCCTTGAACTGTCTCCTTTGCTGTAAAAAAAAAAAAAAAAAAAAAAACAAGAGGGGAGGTAGGCAGACAGTCATTAGGTCAGACAAGTAGGCAGACAGTCATTAGGTCAGACAAGTAGGCAGGCAGCAAACAAGAGGAAAGGTAGGCAGTCATTAGGGCAGATTCGTCGACGTGTGTATTGCGTCACCTGGAGGGAAGGAGGTGCGTGGCGTGAGTGCGTCGCGTGTCAAGGAACTCTTAACACTCAGGTGTGTGCACGTGTGTCTCTGAACAGGTGTGTGTGTGCGTGTCTGTTTGTGTGTGTATCTGTGTGTTGAGTCCCCTTTCCTACTCTATTCACGTACATACTCTTCCTTCCCCTGCTGCCCACTCTGCCCACCTACTCCTCCTTCCCTTCCTTCCCTACACGCTTCTCACACCGTCCCCCCTCACACCCCTTCCCTTCCCTTCCCTTATTACCTTTCCTACGTCCCTCTTCATCCCACTTTTCTTCCCCGTGCCACTCTTCACCTCTTCACCCTGCACCTTCCTTCTTCCCATCCCATCCCTATCTTTTCTCTCCACCTCTTACAGCCTCCCATCATCACCTTCTTCCCTTTACACTCCTCGTACTCTCCCTTGTTTTCACCCATTATCTTCCCCTTCACAGACTGCGTTCTCTATTCCATATCCTTCTCTCCTTGCTGTCCTGCCCTACCTCTCCCCTTTGCTTCTTCGACATTCCTCTACTCCCTCCTCTTCTCAATTACCTTTCTACCCCTTCACTTTTCTCTCACTCCTTTACCTCTCCCTTTCCCTTTCACTATTTGCGCTCTGCCTACTCCCCTGCTTCCTTCTCCTTTCCGTTCTCAGCTACCCCGTCCTGTCTTCCTCCTTTTCATCACACCCTCTTTCTATTTTCCTGTTCCCTTCCTCTTCTTTCTCGCCGGCCGGATAGCGCGAAACACGGCAGGTGGAGAAACTCTATGCATTACGTGGTTGTTTTCCTGTTTCTTTCCTGTTTTCTTTTTCCTATTTCCCTCCTGTTTTTTTTTTTTTTTGTTTTTTTTACGTTTCTTTCATTCCGTGGTTTATGTGTTTTTATATGAAATTCTTTGTTGCTAAATTATTTCTTTTTCTTCGTTGTAATTACTATTTTTTTTTTTTTTTAGTTCACTCTTTTTTTTGTGTGTGGGTTTTCATGTTCCATAGCTCTGTTTTTCGTTTTTTCCTCCTTGTTTCATGTTTCTTTTGTGTTTGTTTTTTTCATGTTACTTAATCCTTACTTTTTTTAATTCACAATAAGTATGAATGTGAATTTAATTGTCAACTTTTACTTTATAATTACAATGCTTTCAGAGACCTAATTTTCCCTGCGAGCCAGCTGTCCCCGCCTTCCTATGTCTGTTAAATATTAGGAAGTTTCTGTTTCCTTGCACTTTCACGTAATGCATAGAGTTTCTCCACCTGCTGTGTCTCGCGCTATCCGGCCGGCGAGAAAGAAGAGGAAGGGAACAGGAGAATAGAAAGAGGGTGGGATGAAAAGGAGGAAGACGGGAAGGGGTAGCTGAGAACGAAAAAGAGAAGGAAGCAGGGGTGTAGGCAAAGCGCAAACAGTGAAAGGGAAAGGGAGAGGTAAAGGAGTGAGAGAAAAGGGAAGGGGTAGAAAGATAATTGAGAAGAGGAGGGAGTAGAGGAATGTCGACGAAGCAAAGGGGAGAGGTAGGGCAGGACAGCAAGGAGAGAAGGCAATGGGATAGAGAACGCAGTCTGTGAAGGGGGAGATAATGGGTGAAGAAAAGGGAGAGCACGAGGAGTGTAAAGGGAAGAAGGTGATGATGGGAGGCTGTAAGGGGTGGAGAGAGAAGGAATGTATAAGATAGGAGAGAAGATACGGAGGGGATAGAGAACGTCGTCATCCACATTTATCTATTTCCTCGCACGCAAGACATATTTTTGTATTAAAGCAAATCAGCTTTCCCCCATTTTTTACATTGGTTAATAAGTCGGTTTCTGCATGCATCCTTTTCATTTTCGGATAAGTCGGTTTTCCCACTTTTCCATTTCCCCGCTCGCCGGTTTCCCGCCCCTGTAAAAAACGCAAACCTTTCAATCACATACTTTTACCTGCGTTCGCCCAAAAAGTCAACGAGTCACCTGATGGCCGGAAATCACTCTCAGGTGGGAGTTAATTACCTGTCCGAAACCAGACTCTCTCTCTCTCTCTCTCTCTCTCTCTCTCTCTCTCTCTCTCTCTCTCTCTCTCTCTCTCTCTCTCTCTCTCTCTCTCTCTCTCTCTCTCTCTCTCTCTCTCTCTCTCTCTCTCTCTCTCTCTCTCTCTCTCTCTCTCTCTCTCTCTCTCTCTCTCACACACACCCACACACACACACACACACACACACACACACACACACACACACACACTCGCCCTCTCACATAATTTGCTTTCTTATCCATATGCAGTTCAGCTTACTTTTATTTGCGCGATACAAACCTGTACCACGAATTCATAATGGAAAAATGTAAAGTTCGGAGCATATGCTATTGCTGCGTGTGGCCGCTGTGCTCAATTACGCCGCACTAGCCCTTGAGCCTGTGCTGGGTAGTAACCCTTTAACCGTTACCTCGGGACACAGGGCCGGAGTGTCAGCCGGGTTACCACACTTTACCTTCCCCAGGTTTCCCGAGGTACCCAGTTATTGACCAGCCTGAAAGGGAGGATGAACAGCTGGGTCCGCTGCACGCCGATTGCCCAGGCTGAGATTTGATCCCGGGCAGCGGATTCATATTTAGTCATGCGAACCACTGCACCACGGAGGAGGAGGGGAAGAGCATGGAGACTGGGAACACTATAAAAAACAGAACAAAAAAAACTATGACAATAATTCCACAAAAAATATGGGCAAAGAATATAAAAGAAAGTATTAAAAAGTGTATTTTCTTGAATATCTATCCATTTCCTTGACTAATATTTTGTTGTTATCATTCGCGTCATGATAAAAAACAAAACAAAAAACTATGACTCTGATCCCACAAAAGGACGGGCAAAGAATATAAAAGAAAATATTAAAAAAGTGAATTTTCTTGAATATCTATCCATTTCCTTAACTAATATTTTGTTGTTATCACTCGCGTCATGAATTGTCGGAGTCGTCATTGTGTTCTTGTGTTTATTCCGTTCTGCTTTTGTTCTTTAGTTCTGCTTCGTGCATTTGTTTCTTTCGTTTCTAAATATGTCGTCTTTTGTTTCCATTAGTTATAACTACCAATGTTTCTTTTTCGTGCTCCTGTTTTATGTAACATTTATAATCCTTCCCCATCAATCTTTTTTTTTTATATTCACATCTAGTTTTCCTTTATTTTATTAGGGTTACTCTGTCTCTCGTGTGGTAAATACTTTCTAAATATACCGTCTTTTTTTTTTCTCATTACTTACGTCTCCAACATTTTTTCATTTATATTTTCTGTAACCTTAATCCACCTCACTATTTCTTTTACCTAATCCTACATATTCCCTCACGCTACCCGCCTGGCCTTCTCCACGGTACCTTTTTCTTTTCTTCCTCATTTTTCAATATACTAAAGCAACCTCACATTTCTTATTACCTAACCTAATCTCACATATTCCTCCGCGCTACCGGTTTCTCCTTCACCTTATCAATATTTTCCTTTTCTTTGCCTTTCTTCAATATCCCTAATGAATTTCAGCATATTATTATTTTTTGCTTTATTTTATCTTGCATATTCGTTCTCCCACGTATTTTCTTTCAGGGTAATATTTTTGCAGGTAAACTTACATAATATAATCTTATTTTCTTTGGCATCTCCAGTTCCACTTTCCTCCTGTTGTGTCCACTGTATTATCATCATTCTTTTCGTAATGTTGGTTATAGGCATAATTTCTTTCTCTCCTGCGACACACATTTCAACCTGATATGCCCGCCTGGTCGCCGCTCATGTGTGTGTGTGTGTGTGTGTGTGTGTGTGTGTGTGCGTGCGTGCGTGCCTGTCACTCAACGCCTCTCCTCCCCACTACTCAGCCACAAAACAAGAAAAAGAAAATAAAACAGAAGCGATGCGAAGAAGATTAAAGTTGCTGTGGCCCTGTGGTTCTCTCTCTCTCTCTCTCTCTCTCTCTCTCGCTCTCGCTCTCGCTTCTCTCGCTCTCGCTTTCTCTCGCTGGATGCTGTACTAACTCCATCATTCTCATCTCATAACCCTTCATAAACCTCAACCGCATCATATTTTAACCTCTCAGGTCAATGAATCATTCTCTCTCTCTCTCTCTCTCTCTCTCTCTCTCTCTCTCTCTCTCTCTCTCTCTCTCTCTCTCTCTCTCTCTCTCTCTCTCTCTCTCTCTCTCTCTCTCTCTCTCTCTCTCTCTCTCTCTCTCCCACACACACCCACACCAACACACACACACATCTCTCGATCAACATTTAAAATTTTACACGCTTTCTTCCTTTGTTTTCCTCTCTGCTTATCCTCTTCTACTTTCTTCCTTGCTTCCTTTCTTGTTGTCTTCTCTGCTTTCATTCTCCTTATCTTCCTCCTTTCATTCTTTCTATTCTCCATATTCCTTTATTACCTTCTTTCTTTCGTTGTTTTTTCCTCTAGGGCAGAATAATGTGACCTATTTTGTCTTCCTTTTCTTCTTGTTTTCATTTTTCTTCTTTTCGTCCTCCGTTTCTCTTTCTCTTCCTTCCTTTCTTCCTTCCCTCTATCTCGCTTCCTTCCTCCCTTTTGTCTTTCCTCTAGGACAGTATATTGTTCTTTATTTTATCTTTTTTTCTTCTTTGTATTCTTTTTTCTTCCATTCGTTCTTCGTTTCTTCCTTCCTTCCTTCCATTTTTCCTTCCTTCCTCCCTTCTTCCCTTCCATCCTTCCTTCCTTTCTTCCCTCCTTCTTCCCGCCTTTCTTTCTTCCTTTCATCGTTCCTTCCTTTTGTTTTCCTGATGGGGCAGTATAATGCTATTTCATTTTTTCTTTTTTTTTTCGGTCGTGAGCTCACCCATCAATCTTCCCTTCACTCACCTACTCAGAATGCTTAAAAGTAATGGAGTTTGCCTGAAATATGCAGCCAATTTTCTCTCTCTTCCCTCACATTCTCTCCTAATCTTTCTAAGCCAATTGTCGAGAAGCCTAGAATGAAAAAGCAAGGTGTGTGTGTGTGTGTGTGTGTGTGTGTGTGTGTGTGTGTGTGTGTGTGTGTGTGTGTGTGTGTGTGTGTGTGTGTAATCCACCTCTTGGTCTGCTGCGGGTCTCTCTCAAGACAACCTGCCGTTCCCCTACGGAAGAACACAGAGCTCATAGTACCGATCTTAGGGTAGGGCAAACACTGAAAAAAATAAACACACACACACACACACACACACACACACACACACACACACACACACAAGACCCTGCCCCAACACCCACACCTACACACTTTCCACACATCCTTCACCAGCATCACGAAAAGGCATCTTCCTCGACGGCTATTTATCTTAATCTTTACCCACATAATTAATCAGCCACGCGCGTGCTCCCGTTTTTCCTTCCTTGTTTTATTAATGCTTTTTTGCGGAGTTTGTCAGGCGTTTTTTTTTGTGCCATTATTATTAATCTATTTCACAGCGGACGGCCCCAGAGTAGAATAGAATGCGTTTGAGTTATTGGTTTGGTTTATGCAACGCTAGTTCTGAAACGTGAAATATTATAGTTATCCTAAAAACGGACGGACTGGGGCAGAATAATATATATCAAGCTGCGTTAAAAATTGCAGTAATGAAGGAAAACGGAGGAGAAAGAATTTATCAGAGAGAGCGTAAAAAAGGGGAAAGGTAACTAGGAAAATAAAAGGAAATAAGAAATAAAAGTAACAGAAAGGTTGGAAACATAGGAAAGAAAAGAAAACTAGAAAATAAAGATGAGAGAGAGAGAGAGAGAGAGAGAGAGAGAGAGAGAGAGAGAGAGAGAGAGAGATGAAATATTAAGTCTCGTCCCCTTTTAGAGCGAGTAAAAATCCTTGGGTTGCTTCCCCTTGTATCGCTTTCCTCTTCCTCCTCTTTCTATCTTCCTCCTCCTCCTCCTCCTTCCTTCTCCTTTAGTAGTTTTATTATCTCTCCCTCCCTCCGTCCTTTCACCCTCCCTTATCTCCTTTCTTTCTCTGTTCCTATCGTCTTTATCTTTTCCATTCCTCCTCTCAGTTGACATTTCTCTTTCTTTTTTCTCCTCCTCCTCCTCCTTCTTCTCCTCCTTTTCCCTCTCGCTAAACTTTACTTCATCCTGTCTCCATTTTCACTCTTTTTCTCTTTCTTTTTACTAGTGTGTCTGAGTTGTTGTCTTTCTCCTCTTTCTCATCTCCTCCTCCTCCTCCTCCTCCTCCTCCTCCCTCTCTTCAACGCGACCCCTCCTCCATTCTCTCTCAATTCTTCTTTTCACCCTTTTTCCTCGTCGGTACTTGCATGTGTTTGTCTGTATTTCCTCTCTTTACTTCTCTTTCTTTTTCTCACTTCTATTTATATTCAATCTTTTTTTTTTCTATTTCGTTTGTGATTATGCCTCATTGTCTATTCCCTTTGTTTTTCTTGTTTTTCCTTTATGTATTTTTCTCCGGTGTGTTTGCGTCTTTATCTCTCTGTGTCTGTTTCTATTTTCGTCTCCCTTCTTTTCCTGTTCCCATTCTGTACTTTTACCATTCCCTTTGTCTCTCTTTCCTTCTCACTCTCTATCACATCTCTCTGTCTTTTCTATCTCCCCTCTCTCTCTCTCTCTCTCTCTCTCTCTCTCTCTCTCTCTCTCTCTCTCTCTCTCTCTCTCTCTCTCTCTCTCTCGAACACTCTTCATTTTCACCTCCTTATCCTAACATTTCTCTTCAATCCATTCACATTATCTTTGCCTTCTTTCTCTCTCTTCCTCCTCCCTCCCCTTATCCCCCTCTCACGCTTCCTCTCTCTTCATCCCCATCTCCCTTTCCCCTTCCTCCGAGACTCACTTTTTCCTCCTCTCCTCTCCCTTCCACTTCCATCTCCCAATCTCCCTCTGGCACTCCCTCTCTCTTCATCCCCATCTCCCTTTCACTCCTTCCTCTCCTACTCTCACTTTTCCCTCCCCCACCTCTCCCTTTCCTCTCCCTATCTTCCTCTCTCTTCATCCCATTCTCTCTTCCCTTTTTCCTTCCACAACTCTCTTTTCTCCCCGCCTCTCCTTTCCACTTCCCTCTGCCAGTCTTTCTCTCGCATTCCCTTTCTCTTCATCCCCATCTCCGTTCTCCTCAATTTTTACACTCTTACCTCCCCTCCTCCTTCTCTTTCTCCCTCTCTCCCTCACTACCTCCTCCCTTCGCCACTCTCACTCTTTCCTTCCCTTCTTTCCGTTCCTCTTTCCTCTCCCACTTCCCTCTCGTACTTCCTGTTTATACCGCCATCTCCTTTCCCCTCTTTCTCCGCAACTCTCTCACTATCCTCCCCCCTTCCTCTCCCTTCCTCTCTCTCTTGGTCCTTGTCCTCGGTGTCATCCCGCGAGACACCAGAAGCCCTGAGGGAAGCATCGAGGTCAGGACATGTCTCTAGGCGCTGGGTAACCACGAGATCAAAGAAGAGTTTACTTAAGAGCAGGCGTCACAAAGAGAGAGAGAGAGAGAGAGAGAGAGAGAGAGAGAGAGAGAGAGAGAGAGAGAGAGAGAGAGAGAGAGAGAGAGATATGAGGTAACGGCTCTCATATGTTAACTACCTGGCTGTAAATCGCCTTGGAATCACGGCGCCTAACCTCGCCAGGTATCCGTTAATTAGCTTCGTCTCACCTTCCCCGGACACCTTCCTCGCTTCCTCCCTCCCCTACGCAGCCTCGCCTCCTGCATTCCCGGCCGCTGCAGTGTCTTGTTCTGTGTGTTGTGTGCTATGTGTTATGTGTCATGTTGTTCTTTCTGATTATGTGTTTCTATGTCTCTGTTTTTCTTTAGATTGGTATGTTGGTATGACTTCTTATGATTCTGTGTGTTTGTTTGTCTCTGTCTTTCTGTCTCTTATCTATTTCTCTCTCTTTGCCTCTGATTTTGTACGAATTTCTCTGCATCTGTCTGTGTCTCTGTACCTATTTCTCTGTCTTTGTATCTGTTTCTCTGTCTGTGTCTCTGTCTGTGCATCTGTTTCTCTGTCTGTGTCTCTGTCTGTGCATCTGTTTCTCTGTCTGTGTCTCTGTTTCTCTGTCTGTGTCTCTGTCTGTGTATCTGTTTCTCTGTCTGTGTCTGTCTCTGTATCTGTTTCTCTGTCTGTGTCTGTCTCTGTATCTGTTTCTCTGTCTGTGTCTGTCTCTGTATCTGTTTCTCTGTCTGTGTCTCTGTCTCTGTATCTGTTTCTCTGTCTGTGTCTGTCTCTGTATCTGTTTCTCTGTCTGTGTCTCTGTCTGTGCATCTGTTTCTCTGTCTGTGTCTCTGTCTGTGCATCTGTTTCTCTGTCTGTGTCTCTGTCTGTGCATCTGTTTCTCTGTCTGTGTCTCTGTCTCTGTATCTGTTTCCCTGTCTGTGTCTCTGTCTCTGTATCTGTTTCTCTGTCTGTGTCTCTGTCTCTGTATCTGTTTCTCTGTCTGTGTCTGTCTCTATCTGATTCTCTGTCTGTGTCTCTGTCTCTGTATCTGTTTCTCTGTCTGTGTCTGTCTCTATCTGATTCTCTGCCTGTGTCTCTGTATCTGTATCTGTTTCTCTGTCTGTGTGTCTGTCTCTGTATCTGTTTCTCTGTCTCTGTCCATGTCTCTCTATATTTTTCTGTGTCTGTCTTTTTATCTATTTCTGTCTCTTTCTCTGTTTATTTTTCTCTCTTCCTCGTCTATTTTGTAATTATTCTCCCCCTCTTCCTCTCCGTGTTTTCTCTCCACTCGTTTCCTCTTTCTCTTTCTCTCCTTTTATTTCTGTTCTCTGATCCATTACTCTCCCTTCACGCTCTCTTTCCTTTTCTTAGTTTAGTGTGTTTTATCTTTCTATGTCCATGTTAGTGTGTTCGTCTTTCTCTTTCTTCCCTTCTTAAGCTGTTTTCTGTTTCATTTTGTCCTTCTTCTATCAAGTGGAATGTGACATGTTTTATTTATTTCAATTTTCCTCCTCCTCCTCATGTTTCCTGTTGAGCTGGTCACGGTTTTATTTGATCTCTCTCTCTCTCTCTCTCTCTCTCTCTCTCTCTCTCTCTCTCTCTCTCTCTCTCTCTCTCTCTCTCTCTCTCTCTCTCTCTCTCTCTCTCTCTCTCTCTCTCTCTCTCTCTCTCTCTCTCTCTCTCTCTCTCTCTCTCTCTCTCTCTCTCTCTCTCTCTCTCTCTCTCTCTCTCTCTCTCTTGTGGTGATTTATTTTAGGATCATCTTTTTCCTTTCACACCTTTGCTTTTTATACGATATTCCTTTGATCTTATTATTCTTTTTTTCTCTTGTTTTTCGTTTTCTGACTCATATTTTACTTTCTTCCCTCTCCCCTTTCTCGAGGGTATATTAGTATTATTTCATCTTCCTTCTTCTCCTCCCGCCACATCATCTCCGATCTTCTCCATCTTTTCCGCCTCCTTTCTTCCCTCACCTCTTCTTTTGGACTTGTGTTTTTCCTTCTTCGCCTCCTGCACACAAATTACCTTCGTTATCTCCTCCCCTTCCTTCTCCGGCTCCTTCTCCTCTTCTTTCTCTCTCTGCAAAACTCTTACTATGTTATTTATTTCCCTTTTTCATTTTTTAGGCAACATCATTATTATCATCACCTTTCTTCTTGTTCTTCTTTTTCTTTTTCTTTTTCTTTCGTTTTTTCTTTTTCTCTTTATTATTATTCTACTTCTTTAAATTTATCCTAGCCTATTCACGAACACAAAACACCCACTGCACAACACCATATCCCACAGCCTATTCACGAAAGATCTTGCCTCATATATATATATATATATATATATATATATATATATATATATATATATATATATATATATATATATATATATATATATATATATATATATATATATATATATATATATATATATATATATATATATATATATATATATATATATATATATATATATATATATATATATATATATATATATATATATATATATATATATATATATATATATATTTACAACTACGAAAGTGGGCCTGCCCGAACCCAACTACACAGTCTGTCCGCCGACTCCAATTTCCGCAACAGAAAGCACGGCTGCAGTTGCGAGCCGTGCACTTAGTGCCTGAGTCCAGGCTCCCTAGAGGAACAAGATAATTTTCTCTCTGCTCTGGGCAGCAAGGGGAAGAACTGGCCCGCCTGCTTTGATACATGAAGCGGTTCTATTAACGTTACTCCAACCCTACTCCATGTCAGACGCTCATTATCCAGGTTATTCGAAGAATACCGCCCACTACGATCCCGAACACACCGGGAAGGGAAAAGACTCGCCAGAAAGAGGCAACTGGACTTTCCTGCTCACTCTCCTCTTAAGTGTAAAAGGCTCTGGATGTGTAGTGTGTGTGCATGTTATAGCAGGCCGAGAACTGATGCCGCCCTCCACTTGCGAATCTTCCCCCTTCCTCTCTCTTTGAGCGCTAACGTGTTACAACATACCGGCCACGCGACCTTGAGTAGCCAGCCGCCGCCTCAAACCCTCGCGTCGTCCTAAACTGACACTCGTACGAGCGTCCTCCACAAAGTGCCAATAGCCCCTGAATTAACACTGGTAAAGTAGCATAGCCACCCTCCAGACTCAATAACTTACTTAAGGTACGACTCTCTCTCTCTCTCTCTCTCTCTCTCTCTCTCTCTCTCTCTCTCTCTCTCTCTCTCTCTCTCTCTCTCTCTCTCTCTCTCTCTCTCTCTCTCTCTCTCTCTCTCTCTCTCTCTCTCTCTCTCTCTCTCTCTCTCTCTCTCTCTCTCTCTCTCTCTCTCTCTCTCTCTCTCTCTCTCTCTCTCTCTCACTGAAGGACTTACATTAACTCTAGCACCTTTAAGTAATTAGCACTCTCATTTTCCATCACTTTCACTCCCATTACATGAGTTTTGCGTCGCCTCCCACGCCGCGAGCCTCGTCCCTGATCCCCAGCACTCCCACACACTGCAGCACGCCGTCTTTTACTATCTGACCCTTAATTTTCTTGTTTTTCTGTCTGCCATGCTGTTTTTGTTACTATTACGACCGTTATTACTAATGCTTTTACCACCACTACTACTACTACTACTACTACTACTACTACTACTACTACTACTATACACACACGTAACCTTGGGATGTTACTTTTTCTTGTGCCGTCCCTACTCTGCTCCTCGTCAGCAAGTGGCTCTTGTCAAAAACACCGCTCACCTTATGGCAATAGCTGTCCACACGCCATTCTTTTAAGCTCTGATGAAATTTTTCCCACAGAGTAAAAAATAATGCAACCTAATGTACTTTCCATCATCAGCGTGTTATAACTGATTGATGCCCTCTCTTCCAGTCCCCCTCTATCCGTCCCATTCTCCTATTCATCCATTCTTACCTTTCCTTTCTCCCTTTCTCCCTCTATCCCGTATACCACTTGGACCTTTGCATGTGTGATTGTGTATGTATGTATGTATGTATGTATGTATGTATGTGAGTTGGTGGGTGTGTACGTATGTATGTATGTATGTGAAACCAATTTTGTGGGACTAAAAACGCGGTTAAACTCATGAATAACTAATGAACGCCAGGAACAGCACTATTCCAAGTTTTATATCGTCGCTTAAGTTGGTCACACACCTTATTTACCTGCGAAATTACCTCCTAAAATGTGATTCAGGACTCAAAGAAGTATTTTTAGGGCCCTCCAATGTCATTTACTTCCCTTTATTCCCTGATCGTCCACGGCAACGCAAGGAAAATACGGATAATGGGAGAGGTAATGGACTCGGAGGGTTATTGGGTCAGCTAAAACAAAAGTGATGGATGAGTTACGACATGCTGATTATTTTTCTTTTAGCGTCGTTCATAGCCTCTCCTGTGCTCTCCATAAATGAAAAAGAGTGTAAGAAAATAACAAAAAAGAATTGCATAATTATAATGGGCTTAAATTTTCTTGATGCGATGATCGAGAATGATTTGAAGCATGTTGTGTACGTAGTTTTTTTTATGCATGTACCTCCAAAGAGAAGCTCTACCTACTTCTGCTACTGATACTGCTACTATTAATACTGCTGAATAAATCGACTTTCATCCTTCCATATGCTGATGTATACCATATATCCTGCTGACTCACCTGTTCTTTAATGAAAAAGGTAAAGTAGAGGTAAACGCTAAAGCTGCACGTGACCTCGATGCGCATCTCTCTCCTTGGCCCTAGAGCCTGTGGTGGGTAAGATCCCATCACCCCGGTACTACAGTCTACCTTTCCCTGCTTTCCCCAGGTACCCATTTATCACCCGAGAGGTAGGATTAACAGCTGTGTGAGCCGTACGCCAACTGCCCACGCCGGGATTTAAATCTGGGGTTTTATTTTTGCTAATTATATTCCTATTAATTATATAGATAGCCTTATTTTTATGTGCTGCCCATAGTGCTGGTAGGGCTGCTGTGATACATATGACTCATGTCGCCGTTGCTGCCCTCCGGTGCTCCTCTTGACATAAATCGCTGAAGGGTTGCTTGGTGATCTGGACGCCATGTGGGTAATGTGGAGATGGTTGAGAATTGTCATCGTCCTGCGGTGAGACTCAAACCCGAGGCCCCAGCGTCACCACGACCGCACGCTGACCACTCGGCCTCTCTAGCCTCCCTGTATACGCTGAACTTTACCTACCTGTCCCCTCTCCCTTACACACTCACACATACACCTTACTAATTAGGCGGGCCAAAATCGAGGCACGTAGGAACAGGTAACATAAGTTGGTTTATTAAAAAGTCTGCATTTTTTTCCTTCACTTGGAACTATTTGTTGTCACGTAGCATCGTTCACGGCATTAGTTTTCACCATAATTTTTCATGTCATTGTTCGCGTTTTCTTTTGTTCGCAGGTTCATTTTCAGTGTTATTAATTCCGAAAAGTTGGGAGCTGCATTTTTCGCTGAATTTCAGTTACCTCTCATATGCTTTTTTTATTTTCTTTTATTTTTTTCCGTGTTATAATTTATAAGAGGACTGAAATTAGTTTTACTGAAGCAAGCGTGGTAATTATAAATATAGTAATAACAACAGTAATGATAGGCACGATAATATTAATTAAAAATGATCATACTACCCCCTCAACTACTACTACTACTACTACTACTGCTACTACTACTACTACTACTACTACTACTACTACTGCTACTGCTACTACTGCTGCTACTACTACTACTACTACTACTACTGCTACTACTGCTGCTACTACTACTACTACTACTACAAATATATGTACTACTATTTTTCTACTACTATTCTACTACGACTACTACAAATATATGTACTACTATTTCTACTACTACTACTACTACTACTACTACTACTACTACTACTACTACTACTACAACTACTGATGATGATGGTGATGATTAATGCGAACTTTATGATTAAAAGAATAAAACGCTTAAGCCAAAGACAAATAGTAAAAATGATAAAAAATGCTTAATATTCTGCTTGAGTGCATATATTTTTCCATCAGAGGAAGGAGCATTTTGACAGAAGAGCAATTCCAGATGATTAATACGAGACCTTTAATGGTGTAAGGAGGGAAGAATGCGGCATATTTGCTCATAATTGCCTTAATGAGCAGTAATATTCCCTCTTTGATCACAAAACTATTCGAATCATTGTTTCTGATGACATTTAAAAGCATCCTTGTGCAATTGCGTTTGTCTCGTATGCAATTATTTCTTGTTCGCTATTATTTTTCGTTTACTTTAGTCTGCCCTTTTTTTCTTAAACATCACTATTCTTCTGCATATTCTTTAGTCTATGTTCTTGTTTCCTCTTTCGTGTTCTGTTTTCGCTGTATATTGACGTGAACTTCTATATGTTATTTTTCTTTACCTCAATTCTATTTCCCTGTTATCTGCCGCACCTATTTCATCAAGCTTATATCACTGCGTTCTGTTTTCCCTGCATTTTAAAGCTTTGTCTCTGCTTCGTACTCTGAGCCGCTTTATTTATCTTCACTGCGTTATTTTCTATGGTTTAATTTTATCTCTATTTCCGCATTTTCGGTGTTTTGATCCTCCTCTGATAGATTACTTTGCACTAGTTTGTTTCTCTGCATCTCAAAGTTTCATTTTTGCTTTTATCTACATTGTGGTGTTTTATGTAAGTGTTTTTTTTTTTTTAGTGCATTTCATGATCTCTATTTCAAACCCGTATCATTTTCTTCTCCATATACATTTTTTTTCCCTTTTCATTATTTCTTTCTTACCTTTTTCTTGCTTCTTTCTTTTTTTCTTTTTATCTTTCCTCTTTTTCATTCTTTTTTCTTTCTCTTATTCTTTCATTCCTTCTTTTGTCTTTCTTTCACTTTTTCTTGCTTGTTTTTCCTTCTGTTTTCAATCTTTCCTTCTTTCTTTTGTTTTGCCCTTCTTTACTTGACTTCATATTCATTTAATTTCACTCTTCCATTTTTTCTTTCCTTCTTTTCCATATTTCTTTCTTTTCTCTTTCTCTCTTTCTTTACGTGACTTCATGCTCGTTCTTCTATTTTAAACTTTTATATCCGCACGTATTTTGTAGGTTTCTCTTGTTTCATATTCTGTCTATTTTTATCTCTCTCCATTTTGTAACACGTGACACTTGTTAGTTTTGACTTATCAAGGCTTGTTATTGGTGCCGGTGCCAGAGTGTGTGTCGGCAGCTTTCATAAAGGGAGGGTCAGCCAATATGTACCCCGATGAAAAATTGAACGCATAACACCTTTACGTACGGTTGTTGACACCTGTTTCTTTGTTTTCACCTGTTTTCACTCATTTTCTGCTGACTTACCTGTTCGGTACCTGTGTTTGTTAGGTTTTATTCATCTGATTCTGGTTTTTGTTTATTTATTCTTTATTCATATATTTTTTTTTTTATTAATTTCCCTTTGATGTGACAAGCTCGCTTAGCTCAACATTTTGTAATCTCTCATATGTGTATCAGTCTTTCTATTTCTTCTATTTCTTTTTTCTTCTCATCAGGTATTCTTTTCTTCCTCTTTTTCACTTTACTTCGTTTTTCTCTCTTTTTTTATTTCTTTTATCAGCGGTAACGGAAACAGCTGAAGGGCAAGAAACAAACAAACAAACAAACAAAAAAGCCCTCTGCTCGCTGTTCCTGCAAATGCAAACAGGATTGGCCAAAAGAGAGCTCCCTATTTAACTCTTATTCTCCTCCCTGTTCTTCCAAATTGAGCCTCTTAACACTGTACCGCCGTGCCATTTCCAAGAGGACAGGTGTGGGCAGGGAATGGCAGTGACCGACGCACATGTGATAGTTAGTGGAGGTAAAGGTGAGCATACCAAGGAGGAGCTAAATGTATGTGGCCGTGGCTGTGGCAGACTATTAAATCAGATGTGTGGCGTTGCTTCGTGCTCCGAGTCAAATATATTACTCTGCTCTTTTGCTACACAAGTTAATGTATAGCTCTGGATGTGTTACTCTCGAACAACTAACACGTGTCGTACTGTATACCAAGAAAGAACTAAATGTACGAGGCCGTGGCTGTGACAAACTATTAAATCAAATGTGTGCCGTTGCTTCATAGTCTGAATCAAATATATTACCTCCGCTCTTTTGCTACACAAGTAAATGTATCGCTGCGGATGTGTCACACTTCAACAATTAACACATGTCATGCTATTGAACCTAAAATATGGCAGAAGTGTCCATCTATAATAAATCAGATTTATGGCTGCAAATCATAATATGGAATAAGGTATATGGCCGCTTCATCATACAATTTGGTGCCTCCTGCCTCGACCCAATAACCAAAATATCAAAGTAAAACCGCTTACGTAGCCGTATGAAGAAATAATTGATGAATGCATCATATTTCGGCAAAAAAGGTTATGTTATGTCATTCCATTCTCCAAACAACCACCGCCGCCACATTGCGTATGGTTAAAGGTGAGCGTGTGCCCGGGGAGGCGTAGGCTGAACCGGCGCGACGCTAACAGGACAGGTGATCCCAAAAGGGTGAAGCACAGCACCATGATAGCAAGAGTTGTTTCACGCTTTGCTATGGATAAACAAATGGTTTATACAATGCAGGTGTGCTACAGTAGAGGGAAAAAATGCCGCTCATACACAGAGAACAGCGTGTCTTGTCATATTAGTCATTCGCTTCAAAACGCCAAAGTCATGGAGGGTAATAATATTATGACGTTTAGCCTTCGACGGGAAACCAAACATGTGGCTCATAATAAAATATGAATAAATGAACTAACTAATTAGCTAACTAATTACCAAACTTACAAATGAACTCTGACTAGCTAAAAAGATAACTGTCCGACTAACTCACTGAACAACTAAATGACTAATCAAATAACATCAATCAATCAATCAACCAATCAATCAATCAACCAAATAATCAGTTTACCTGCCAACACAAAATCTAAACAACACACAAACCAACTCACTAACTAACTAACTAACTAACTAACTAACGAACTAACTGGCTAACTATCTAACCGACTAACTAACTATTTAACCAACGCACAGACCACAAAACGTGATATTCGCAGTCGTATCAAACCTCACAATGGACGCCAAACAAACAGTCGGCCCGTGAAAGTAAACAAATTTGTGAGTGGCTATTAAAAAAGTGGCTTATATGTAAACAAACTCCTCATTGCCTGAATACAATCGGGATTATATGTAAATAGAATTGTCACAGGTTAGGAAAAAAAATCTATCGACGATGCGCTATTCTCCAAAGGTTTATTATTACATTCTGCGTTAATTAACCTGTTACCTGGGACATATTTCGTACCTGCGAGCAGAAGGCCTCCGCTGTGAAATATAGAAATTAAGTTATTCTCTTGGTTTATTATTTTTTATATTTTAGTTTCGTGCTTTTTTCGCTGTCCATTTTAGCTTTTATACATACTAAATTCGTTATAGCCGAGAGAGAGAGAGAGAGAGAGAGAGAGAGAGAGAGAGAGAGAGAGAGAGGATGAAAAAAAAAAATCGCAGCCGCAAAAGTTCCAAAACAAAAATGAAATGAAAGATATGAACATAATTTTTCTTTTCCTATTTTTTTCCCTTTCTTTTTTCTTTCATCCTTTCTTTTTTTCACTATTTTTTTCTATTTTTTTTCTTTTCCTCTCTGTCTTTCCTTCACCTCCCCTTTCTTCTTCCCTACATTTTTCCGTTCCCTCATTTTGTGTTATTTCGTTTTTTTTTCTTTCTTTCCCTCCTTCTTTTCTCCTCCCTTCCTTCCTTCTTTCCTTCCTCTCTTCTCTTCCTCTCTCATATCTTTTTACGGCATTCATTTTTTTCTTTTTCTTTCACGCCATGTACTTTCCCATTTTCCTTTATTTTATTCCTTCTTCCGCTATTTCATTATTTCTACTAATCTCTCTCTCTCTCTCTCTCTCTCTCTCTCTCTCTCTCTCTCTCTCTCTCTCTCTCTCTCTCTTCTCTTCTCTTCCCCCTCCCCCCCCCCCTTTAGACTCACATTCAGCACACACTACAACGTTCATAACAAAAACGAAATAAAAAGAACAAAATAGCAGTAAAAAGAATAGGGAGAAACACAACGAGGCAGACAAAACCATAACAGAACAAAAGGCACGGATACACACAAACTAGATCCCAGAACGCTGAACCAACAAAACTCTGAATAAACGATTTGAATGTATATATAGAGACACGAACTAGAAACAAAAACAAAAGAGAAACAATCAGGAAAATAACAGTAATAAGCTGCCCGTTCCTGCTGGTCCCTCTGAGTCTGTTGTGTCCCTGAGTCCTTCCACACAGCCTC
Source organism: Eriocheir sinensis (assembly GCF_024679095.1). Taxonomy (NCBI): domain Eukaryota; kingdom Metazoa; phylum Arthropoda; class Malacostraca; order Decapoda; family Varunidae; genus Eriocheir; species Eriocheir sinensis. The sequence goes on along the minus strand of NC_066513.1, from coordinate 24,691,706 downwards.
TTTTCAGGGGAGCCGAAGAATGGAAGCAATTCAAAGAGACAGAAAGAAAGAGAGGAAAAACACCATGAAAGGGACATTGTGTGTGTGTGTGTGCGTGCGTCTGTGATTGGGCCGACGCAGGAACGGAGGAAGAAGAGGAGGAGGACGAGGAAAATGAAAAGGAGGAGTAGGAAGAGGAGGATGAGGAAGAAAAGTTTTTGGAAAGATGAATAGAAGGAAACTAGGTGGAGGAAGAAAAAGAGCTAGTGATAACTGAATAGGAGAAAGAGGACGAGGAGGAGGAATAGGAGGACTTGGAATGAGATGGCGCCTTATTCGTATAATGAAGGAGAGGAAGCAAAAATAGAGGAAGGAAAAATACCCCGAATGCTCAGTCAAAGGAAGGTAGGACAAAGAAGAAGGAGAGAAGGAAGAGGAACAGGAGGGAGAGGTAGCGGAGAAAGAAAAAGAAGAGGGGGACAAAGAAGAAGGAGAGAAGGGAGAGGTGGCGGAGGAAGAAAAAGAAGAGGGAAGAGAATAAGAAAATACAACGAAAATGGAGCAAAAAAGGAAGAAGGAAGAGAAATAGAATTGGGTGGTGCTGGAGGAAGAAAAGAAGAAGAGGGAAGAGAAAAAGAAAATACAATGAAAACGGAGAAAGGTCTTTGGATGGCTATGGTCTTTGATAATAAAGACGACAAATTGGACGTAAAAAAAGATTGCTGTGTGTATAAACTTTGACTCCTGAGAAAAGAAAGAAGAGGGAAGGGAATAGGAAAGTGCAATGGAAATGAAAATGAGTGGTAGTAGGATGGCCATTGTGTTTGAATATTGAAGAAAAGGAGAACGCAAAAGAAGCTTATTTGTGTGTTTATTCTTTCTGTTAACCACTCGAAGACTCACACTACTAGACTCTATGGAAGACTCATGTAACCTCTTGTCGCTTCCAACACTATTTGAACTTATTCTGACTCCACTGAAAATCCTCTTGATCCTCTCTGTCCTCACCTCTACACCCCTGAACCTATTGTTTTGTTTTTTTCTTTATCCCTTTTGAACTCTATGAAACTCCTTTACCTGGTCTTGCTCTTTCCCTTCTTCTTTTCATCTGTTCTTTTCAAACTTCAAGTGTAACGTTTTTGTATGTATTTACACAAGAAGTCATAAGCTATAAGAAAAAAAGGGTGTTTGTGTATATTTTTGGTAAAACTTTTGATAACTTACCCTTGAAATTCTCTCTCTCTCTCTCTCTCTCTCTCTCTCTCTCTCTCTCTCTCTCTCTCTCTCTCCCCAACCTTTAGCGACAATGAAACCGGATACTGACGAGTAAAAAGAAAAGGGAAACAGCAAAAGAGATATAAGGAAAGAAAAAAAAAAGGCGACAGAACATAGCACAGAAGTGAATATTAGAAGAGAGAGAGAGAGAGAGAGAGAGAGAGAGAGAGAGAGAGAGAGAGAGAGAGAGAGAGAGAGAGAGAGAGAGAGAGAGAGAGAGAGAGAGGATATATTGATGAAGGGCTTAATTAATTAGAGGTACAATATTAAAGATAAACTCGCACACACGCACATCTTAACTCCCGCATCCCTATAGCCTTTTCTTCTCCCCTCCCCTTGCCTCTTTTCCTCACGCCTTCCTCATGCATAACATACCCGCTGCTCACCTGTTCCACTTGCTTAATCATTCAGTCTTTATTTTTCCTTCCTTTCCGTCCTTTCGTTAACTCTTTTGTTCTATTTTTGCGATGTTGGCTTTTTCTTCCTCTTCCTTTTTGCTTTATATTTTTTTTTTCCTTCTGGGGCTTCTTTTCCGTTCTCTTCTTTTTCCTTTTATTTTTTCTTCCTTTCCTTTGTTTTTCTTCCTATATTTTTCCCTGCCGGAGCTCAGAGTCGGGGATGACAGATTTGCGGTGACTTTCATTCGCGTTCCTTTGCCGATGACTCACCTTTGAAGATGTGTGGCTGGCAGGGCGTTTGATGCCATCCAAGAGGCCACCCAGCTCTCTCTCTCTCTCTCTCTCTCTCTCTCTCTCAGCTTTAAAACTTGATTATGGCCTGATTTTGATTGCCTAGACAGTACCGGCCGTCGCTAATTAGGTGTATTTGATTACCGCTCCTAATGAACCTCCCCGCAAGCACAATGCCAGGCACGGCTCACTCGATACAGGTGAGTTCACAGAAAAGAGGGAATTTGATCCTGGTGTACTACTCATTTTGTGGTTCTTATTTCCTCACTCTCCCTGGTGACCGTACGAGGTTGAATACTCCCAGAATCCCAGTTAACTGAAAAGAGGGAATTTGATCCTGGTGCACTACTCATTTTGTGGTTCTTATTCCTCACTCTCCCTGGTGACCGCACGAGGTTGAATACTCCCAGAATCCCAGTTCACAGAAAAGAGGGAATTTGATCCTGGTGTACTCATTTTGTGGTTCTTATTTCCTCACTCTCCATGGTGACCGTACGAGGTTGAATACTCCCAGAATCCCGTTACGCCGAACCCCTCGTGCACAGAAAAGTGTTGTCGTTAGAGGAACCAGACACTCGAAGCAGCCGCCACAGGATAGGACGAGCTCTTCCTCCTGCAGCTCTGTAAAGACCACATTAAATCCAAGACATTACTTAATTATAGTTATTTTTTGTTTGTGTTCTTATATTTATGTTCTGTGTATTGTGAATGTTTACAGTATGTTATTGCTATTGTACGTGTAAGTTTCAATAAGAAATATGATAATAATCCTCATTATAGTAATAACTATTAGTACGACTTTTTTCATATTTATCACTATTGTGAATATTTATCGTTATATTTTTTTTCATTATAATTATTACTTTATTATTATTATTATTATTATTATTATTATTATTATTATTATTATTATTATTATTATTATTATTATTATTATTATCACTATTATTGTATCTATATTTTATCTATATTTATTGTTACTACTGCCATGCCCACGCCACACACTCAGCCTGTCAACAATGTCAGTAAAGTTAGGGCCGTGTTGGCGCTCCGGCTCACTGGACCTACAATGGGCTACAACAGTGTATTATTTAATTCTAGAAACCAATGAAAAATATCAAATTTCAAATCCTCTCTCTCTCTCTCTCTCTCTCTCTCTCTCTCTCTCTCAGATGACGGTGTTGCCTAGAGAGGGCGTGCTAGGGGAGTGAGCGCCCCTTGTTTGCTACGGACGATGAGGTAAACACAACTCTTTACATCGTTGCAAGAAAGCTCCGTGTTCATGTATTATCTCGCCCTCAGGGGAAGGTATACACACAGTGCGTTGCCTAAACACTCTGCCATGTATAAATAATTTAGAAAACATAAATCATCGTTAAGTGAAATAAATGGTGAAGAGAATTATTGTTGTAAAAGCTCTTAGCCATAATAGGCTGGATTAAAATTGTTTTATCATTGCTTCCCTTCTTTGACAAGTTATCAGAAAATGGAAAAAGTGGATCTTTGTCTCCAAACTGCTTACACGAGGGAATGATTCCCAGCCAATATCATAAACATAAACCAGCGAATTTCTTATGAAAAGTCATGTTTACGACGCAGCAGATTTCCCCGATTTATAAAAATGGTTTCGATTCGACAAATTTAGAGAATTGGATCAGTCTCTCGACCGTCTTCGTAAGCTAATTTTAATTGAACTTATGAAAACAAAAGCAATATTAATAAATAAACAAAAATGGATCATTATGACGATAATGATTTATTACAATTAATCAGCTTTTCCTGATGTAGAACACCAGTTTTGGTCATAAATACTTATAACTAATGCGTTCGAGACTCCGAGACGCTGAGTCGAGGCAACACCAGAATCCCTCCCAGCCTCCTGTGGTCACTGGTCAGTACGCGGAGGACCGTCGGCGGTGATGTGTGAGGTGTGGTATTTGTGAACTAAAATAGCGATATTGAAGCGTTACGCGTGAACTGGCGACTGTGACAGATACAAGTGGTAGGTGAAGACTAATAGTGTGACTGAGTGTGATGAATGGACAGAAAAGGAATACATACCGTCACAGGAGCCAACAGTGACGTGGAAGATGACCGCCACCATCTCGAGCCTCCCTTGTAATGGCCGACGACGCGGAAGGTATATAAAGACACTGAATTTTGCTTTGTTCTTCTCACATAGGGTCACTACTTGGCAAATCCACATTATATGCTGATTATTCATTGGTCTGTTAATACCTCGGCGCTAAGAAAAGAGTGGATGCGTATTTTATTTGCTCGATAAAGATGGATTTAATTGAGCGCATGTGCAAGGTGAATTGAGAGAGAAAATGAGATGAGAGAGGTCCAGGGCTAGAAATTTTACCTTTTACAGTCTGATTATGTATGCCTTGATTAAACTCCTGGTGCTGTAGATATCAATGGATGCATGCCTCGCACCCTGGATGGAGGTGGATTAAGATTAGCGCGCATGCATGTGACAAGTCCTAACACATTGCTGCTCACACGGTTCCAGATTAGATTTTTCACCTCTTATGCTGGTCATTCACGCCTTGATTATAACCTCGACTTGCAGATTAAAGTGAATAAGTGTTTTGTGCTTCGGATGTAAGCGGATTAAGTGTAGCTTGTGTGCTTGTAGTTGTGGAGGTCAGAACAGTGTTGCCGAGTGGGTGTGCAGTGGCGGCGGTGGTGCTAGCGAGGCGGTGCAGCTGCGAGAACGATGTCGTGTGGGTGGACTGCGGTAGCTGGTGGCGGAGGAGGGTGTGAGGAGCTTAGTGAGTGCTGCCTGGATTAATTAATGCCTGTCTGGTGCAGATGTTACAATTATAGTCAAGTTATTATGACGAGTGTGTGAGAGGAACGAGAAAGAGGATGATGGAAAGTAATCAAGACAAGAGTAGGAGAGAAACAAGAAAGAGCATAATGAGAATTGCGTACGAGAGAGAGAGAGAGAGAGAGAGAGAGAGAGAGAGAGAGAGAGAGAGAGAGAGAGAGAGAGAGAGAGAGAGAGAGAGAGAGAGAGAGAGACGAACAATAACACGAAGACAGACTAGGCTACTGACGTCACAGGCTCACCAGAGAAAACGAGACCCATGCATCACAAACCGAACCAAACCGGCAAGCTGCCCACCCGTCCACCTCCCCACACTCATACATACTACAGGCACGCGCTCCTCCCTTGTCGAACATTCCCGCGTTAATCACGTTACCCCGTACAGTACTTGATTTTTAAGTGACACTGAACGCTAAAGCAATGATGTATGCCGCCACGGAGAGCTAAACGAGCCATTATGTACGTCGGTTTGCGTGTAAATACTGATGTTTATGTGATGGAGGCCAGTAGCTGTGGCGAGGGTAATAAATACGGGCCATTGTTTCTGCTATTTGTGAGGGTTTAGGGGGAGAGAGAGAGAGAGAGAGAGAGAGAGAGAGAGAGAGAGAGAGAGAGAGAGAGAGAGAGAGAGAGAGAGAGAGAGAGAGAGAGAGAGAGAGAGAGAGACAGACAGACAGACAGACAGACAGACAGACAGACAGACAGACAGACAGAGAGAGAGAGAGAGAGAGAGAGAGAGAGAGAGAGAGAGAGAGAGAGAGAGAGAGAGAGAGAGAGAGAGAGACGATTATCAATAGTAAAGAAATTTGTAGGAGAAAATAAAACCTGGTAAACAGTATGATTTACGATACGAACTAGACTTCAAATAGTTTCAAAATTTTCTATTAGAATTTAAATGTGACAAGAATTATATGTTAAGCTTGTGATAAGTTCTTTACTTTTTCAAACTCATAAGAACTTTTCGAGACTGCATATTTTCCTGTAATATTTTTTCCCCAAGAATCGAGATCTTGTTTTTTCCCATGCAACTTGATTCTCACGAGGATCTAACTTGCTCTTCCTTCATCACGTTTTTGCCTCATCTGCACTTGCACGGACACGACCAGCTGTAAAATTTTCATTAATTCTCTCTCTCTCTCTCTCTCTCTCTCTCTCTCTCTCTCTCTCTCTCTCTCTCTCTCTCTCTCCTCCTCTATCCTGATTAAGCTCTGGCTGTATGAATCTGTCTGTGTCCTTCCAACTGTGCTGTCCATGTGCCTGCGTCTGTGTTTCCATCTGTTTATTTGCCTGCATTTGTTTCCATGTGTCTGCGTTTCTATTTATATGCTTGCGTGTTTGTAAGTGAGCTTGTATATGTGTGTTTGTATCTTTCTACCTGTGTGTGTGTGTGTGTGTGTGTGTGTGTGTGTGTGTGTGTGTTCGGGGACCCGTTGCGTGTGGGTACGGCAGCGATGTTTCCTAATTACCTGCATAAATGTAAGAAAAGCCACCTGGCGTGAGATTACTCCTGAATAAATTACAAACTTCCTCCTGTTAACACGGCACGAGATGGATTCATACAGTCATAATAATAATGATAATGTGGGAGTTCGAGAGAGAGAGAGAGAGAGAGAGAGAGAGAGAGAGAGAGAGAGAGAGAGAGAGAGAGAGAGAGAGAGAGAGCAACGTGACATTGTTGATGGTGGTGGTGGAGGTGATATTGGAGGTGGTAGTGATGGTTGTAGTGCTGGTGGTGATGAGAGAGAGAGAGAGAGAGAGAGAGAGAGAGAGAGAGAGAGAGAGAGAGAGAGAGAGAGAGAGAGAGAGAGATGAGTGGTGGTGACATTGTTATTGGAGGTGGTGGTTGTAGTGCTGGTGGTGATGAGAGAGAGAGAGAGAGAGAGAGAGAGAGAGAGAGAGAGAGAGAGAGAGAGAGAGAGAGAGAGAGAGAGAGAGAGAGAGAGAACCAATCACGCATGTAGGAGAACTGAGAAATTATAAATAAAGAAAAGGAAAATGACGAGGAGAAGAAGAAGGACGAGAAGGGAATTAAGTAAGCAACCCATCTTAAGAAGTTGCATTGTGTAGGCCGTCTGGTCCTTTGTATTCTCCTTATGTCCTTATGAGAAGGAGGAGGGGAATGGCGGGAAGAGGAGGAAGAGAAGAAATAGGAAAAGGAATAGGAGGAGGAGGAGAAAGAGAAGGAGGAGGTGGAAATTGTATGAAGAGGGAAAAAATAAGATGGAATTCAAACAAGGGGTAGAAGGGAAAATGTGTGTTTGTGTGTGTGTGTGAGAGAGAGAGAGAGAGAGAGAGAGAGAGAGAGAGAGAGAGAGAGAGAGAGAGAGAGAGAGAGAGAGAGAAATATCAATCACACTAAGAAATGTAAGGAGATTATAGAAAACAAATAAAGAAGAATGAGGAGGGTGAGGAGCAGGAAGAGGAAGAGGAGACGGAGGAGAAAGATTTAATTAGATGAGGAGGAAAGAAGAATAAGAGGAAATTCAAACAAGGGGAAGAAGAGAGAACTAGAAACACACACACACACACACACACACACACAGAGAGAGAGAGAGAGAGAGAGAGAGAGAGAGAGAGAGAGAGAGAGAGAGAGAGAGAGAGAGAGAGAACAATGCCTAAGAGATATTAAAGTGAATAATGGATGTGTTTCTGGGAAGTTGAGGAATAAATGAGCTCTTTTGGCGTGTGTGTTTACCTTGTTTGGCCTGCCTGGCGCGGGGCTGCGGTTTTTGTGTTCTGCCGCGACTAACTTTTTACGCCTGACTTTCTATTTAAGTGTAGGCTACGTACATGAGACAGCTGGATCGAAATAACACTCTGTACAATAATAATAATGATAATGAGACTACTACTTTTTTTTTTTTTTTTTTATAGCTATTGCGCCCGGGCTTCTTCTTCCTGGTGGATCTGATGGTCGGTCCAAGGCTGTTTTTTCCGGGTCCTGATGATGGTCGCCGCCCGTTCTGGTGCAGGCAGAGTGTTTATGGCGGCATCATCTTGTTGGCTCTGCTGCCCTCCCAGAGCTCATCTTTCCTAGAATCTAGAGTCCGGGTTGATAGGTGGTCTTCTGGACAGCATGTGGGTAGTTTTTAAGCCACGCGGCGGCGCTGAAAATCCAGCTTTGTGGCACCGGGCGGGGATTGAACTACTACTACTACTACTACTACTGCTACTACTACTACTACTACTACTACTACTAATGAAGACTTAAGTAATTCTCAGACTATGATTGTGAGAAGTAACTTAAATTGACTGTAAAGAACATAAAAAATGAAGAAGAAAATGAAAACAATTGTGACGGGTGACGAAGGAAAAGATTATTGAACAAAGGGAAGATAAGTAAAGGTAAGAAGAGGGAAGGAATTTTTAACAAAGAATGTGATGGTGCTGGAAATAAATAAATGGGAGAGAAAGGAGTATAATGAAGGGAAAAAAATAACAGGCGTGATGGAAAAGAAAACATGAAAGGAATAGGTGAAGGAAATGAGGATATAAAATAGAAAGATCGAAAGTGAGAGATGAAAGCAAAAGAAATAGGAAAAAGGTTGGAGCAAAAAAAGAATGAGGAATGACTGAGATGATTGCAAATACGAGGAAGGAAGAGAGTAAATGAAGTAGGGAAAGGGAGGGAACGAAACGGAGAAATGGAAGAAAAAGTAAATAATTATCTAGATGAAAGGAAGTTCACTGAAGGAAGAAATACGAAGAGCAGGAGTAGGAAGGGAGAGAAAAAAATACACTGGAAGAAGGTTGGAGGAAAAAGGTGAGGAATGAGAGAGTTAGTGGCTGTAAAATGTAGTGGTGGTGGTAGACGTGGGTGGTGGAGGAGGTGGGTGGAGGTAGCAGTGGGGGCGGTGGTGGTGGTGGTTTTAGTGGCAGTGAAGGAGAGATCTATGAGGTTGGAACGTGACATTGTTGATGGTGGTGGTGGAGGTGATAGTGGAGGTGGTGGTGGTGGTTGTGGTGGTGTTGTTGGTAGTGGTGTCGTGGTGATGGTTGGGGGGGTGGTGGTGGTGGTGGTGGTTGTGGTGGTAGTGGTGGTGTGGTGGTAGTGGTAGTGTGGTGGTAGTGGTGGTGTGGTGGTAGTGGTGGTGTGGTGGTGGTGGTGTGGTGGTGGTAGTGGTGGTGTGGTGGTAGTGGTGGTGTGGTGGTGGTGGTGGTGGTGGTGGTGGTGGTAGTGGTGGTGTTTTAAGTTTGATATATTTTTAACAGATATTTAGTTTTGGTCTCACGTCTTACTAATACCTTAATGAATTGAGATAGATAGATAGATAGAGAGAGAGAGAGAGAGAGAGAGAGAGAGAGAGAGAGAGAGAGAGAGAGAGAGAGAGAGCAATATTACAACGTTAATACAGGATTTGGGTCAAGAAAACACAGGTTATCAAGTTCAAGCTGCACCTGACGTATAACCGAAACACTTAATAGATATTTGCGTGCCATATCTTATAAATTGATCCCCATGGTAGTGTCATGTCTTTTCTCATAGTTATCCATATTTATACCTCGTTTTTTTATTTTAATTTCAAAGAAAACGTAATTTTTATGGTAGACTTTGTTTATATTTTGTTAGCACTTGCTGCTTGGAAGGGTCATAATTTCTTGGGGACTAGGGGGTTATAGCCCCCCCCAATGTTTTCTGTATCGTCCTTAAAGTGCCCCTGAATTTTGTTTTACTTTTTAAAGAATTTCCCCCACCTGCGTATCCTCGCTTTGCCCCAGCACCTCATGAACCTTGAAAATGGTCTCTAGCCCCCCAAAAATTGCCAAAATTACGGGCCAGAAGGTAATTTAAAAAATTACATTAGCAATAATAATTTATTTTCATTTTCCCAATTTATCACCACTTTGTTTCATCCCATACCATTCCCTCCTCTCCTTTCAAATCTTATTGCTACAGTTACCGATCCTTGCCCACACATTAACGTTACCTGGATTATTTTAACCTGTATCATCCTCCTTTTTCCAAGTTTTCTTTATTAGCCTCCTCGTTTCCTTCCGGGTAGTAGTAGAAGTAACAGTAGTAGTCGTAGTAGTACTACTAGTAGTAGCAGTAGTAGTAGTAGTAGTAGTAGTAGTAGTAGTAGTAGTAGAAGAAGCAGTAGCAGTAGAAGTAGTAGGATCATCATTCGACCTTTAAAGGTTCGTATCTAGTTAAGACTACATTGTAGATTGCTACGGATTGATTCGAACAAATTTATGAAGCCTGCGTGAAAAAAAAAAATTACGATACAAAAAATGTTAGCATTTACTTTAACAAATAAACGTCGCGGGAAATTTTCAACCATATTTAACACAATCAAGGTGATCAGCAGAAGCTTTTAAGCAAGATTTTCACCAGCTTTTCATTAACTTTCCTTTGCGTACAAGAGAAACGATGTGTTACGGGTGGAACGTGACCGAGGTAGTGACGAGCATAAGTCTACGGATGCAGAAGGCCATGTGTCATTTATCAACGGCTTCCATGCTGGACAATGACAACCTTTACCCCTGTATGTAGCACCGTTCTCCTTCCTTCTCCCTGTCTTCCTTAGCAACTCTCTCTCTCTGCCCTTTCCCTTTTTGCTACAGTTTTCCATCTTTTCCTCTTCTCTCGTCCGCCGTACCCAGACTGACCTCTTGCCTACACCACCACAACCACCTCCACCCTCACCACCTCCCAGGGACCAGCCATTCTCCCAATTTTTTCCCTCCTCCTCCTCCTCCTCCTCCTCCTCCGTCTGCGTCAAATCTACGTGACGAGACAGCTCACAGACTTTTGCAAATTTTTACCTGTCACTTCCCACCTCTCTCTCTCTCTCTCTCGCTTTGTCTCTGTCTTTCCATACGCCCCGCCTTCAGAACTTTCTTTTACTCTTTCTTTTCCTCCACTTTTACCTTTTCCTCCTTTCTACACCTCCATTTGTCTTTACCCGCGTCCCTACATTCTTCACACCTGGGTAAGCCGCGCCAGGTAAAATATGCTCCCTAAAATCCGCTACCTGGGCCGCGCGTGTGAAGGGGAGACGGTTGGGAAAAAGAAGAAATGCATAATATATCTACAGGAACATGTTTCTCTTCTTTTTCTTCTTTTTTAATATAAGAAGAAATGTCTGATATATAAATCTCAGTATTTCTTTAGTATTAGATTGTATTGTGTATCTAAATCACCATATTTATTTTCGTTATCTCTCTCTCTATATATATATAAGAAGATGAGCATTTTATTGGCAGTGTTCCAAGCTCTCCCATACTAAAAGATAACAGTTATTAGCGACTCCTAAATCATTGGCAGCTTTTAAACTGTTTTACGTAATAGTTAAACTCCACATATATACTCCACTTCCAAGTGCTTGTATCTTAGCTCAATGTCGTTATATTACTACCAAGAGACGATAAACATATTGATTGCAGTCATTATCCTGTATAGCATAATTATCTATAGGGTTTTAATATTATAGCAACAAACAGTGAAATGAGTTTTGTAGTACTCTGGTGTAGAAGGGAGAGAATATATTTATGCAGATATATTTCGGCTTTAAACCCTCGGAGGAGGAATGGGATATGCAAGACAGGCATTTCAATCCTTTTCAATATTATAAGGACGAATAAAGAAATAACGATCCACTTTGTTCTCCTGTCAATCTGAAGGTCTTGAAAGTCTCCTTAGCCTCGAAATTTCCAAACGCCGAAAGAGAAGAGAGGTTGATAGGCATAGGTAAAAAATGTAGGAGACGTCTGCATCTTCTTCTTGAGCCGCTGCCTTGAATAAAATAAACAAGTCGTCTAAATAATTGAATGCGGTGACGATTTAAAAAAGAGAACGAAAACGAAAGCCGTGCGAGAGGATAACAAGAGAGAGAGAGAGAGAGAGAGAGAGAGAGAGAGAGAGAGAGAGAGAGAGAGAGAGAGAGAGAGAGAGAGAGAGAGAGAGAGAGAGGAGAAGGAGAAAGCTAAATTCTTGATGTTGCGGGAGTGCAGTCTTGGCGTGGCGAGGCTGACGACCATTTTTCTGTTAATATTCCAGAGTCTGAGTTTGTCTGTCCGTGAATAATTCTGTTCCCTCACGCCTTGACCCGTGAGAGAGAGAGAGAGAGAGAGAGAGAGAGAGAGAGAGAGAGAGAGAGAGAGAGAGAGAGAGAGAGAGAGAGAGAGAGAGAGAGAGAGAGAGAGAGAGAGAGAGAGAGAGAGAGAGAGAGAGAGAGAGAGAGAGGGGATGACACGGAGACAGACAGAGACAAATAGAGACATAGCCACAGACAGCCAGAGACGTAGACATACATACTTACATACATACAGACAGACAGACAGAAAGCAAGAGAGAGAGAGAGAGAGAGAGAGAGAGAGAGAGAGAGAGAGAGAGAGAGAGAGAGAGAGAGAGAGAGAGAGAGAGAGAGAGAGAGGGGATGACACAGACAGATAGAGACAAATAGAAACATACACAGACAGCCAGAGACATAGACATACATACATACAGACAGACAGACAGAAAGCGAGAGAGAGACTGACAGGCACATCCAAGGTTAAATAAAAAATAGATATAGATAAATAAATAGACAGGGGACATGCACAGATGGACAGACCCTTACTCGCCCTCCCCTCTCCCCCCACACACACATAACAACATGTTCCGCCTGGTCAGCCTCCCTCCCCTTCGCTCGGTCAGGTGTGTTTAGGCGGCTTAGCGGACGAAGAGAAAAAGAAACACGCATAAAAATAAGAATGCCGGGGCCGCGCCTGCTGTAAAGGATTGGCACTTCCACGCTTTACGAATTGTTACGCTCAAGTCGTTTGCTGAGAAAAGGTAAAGAAAAGAAAACGAAAGGATGGATAAAAAGAGCGAGAGAAAAATGAGGAGATTCGATCAAAGGTAAAATATATATCTTGTTGGAATTGTTGATGTGCAGAAGTAAATATTTTGTATTAGATTTATTTATTTATTTATTAGATGTATTTAGGAAACGTGTAGTATGTCAAATTAATATAAGTTAACGTGTGCATATACATCGATGTTAAATGTGTTAGTAGATGCATATAAACACCGCTATTACTTTTATAAGACCGCTGGGAATCATAAATGCAAGTAGATAAGGTGACAAGTGGAACCTCATGGAAATAAAACATATATATTCTCAAGAAAGTTTTTATTAATGTCAAAAGGAAGAAGAAATGTGTATACGTATTGATATAATTTTTAGATAAACTGTGATTGTAAACAGAAGAAAATACGTGGGAAGTTTGAAAAAAAAGATTGATATAACTCTAGAGATATAAAAGAAGCCCTAGTATGAAGGGAAAAAAATGGTCCGTATCTATCCATCTCTCTCTCTCTCTCTCTCTGTGTGTGTGTGTGTGTGTATCTCTATCTATGTACCTATATATCTAGTAAAGCAAAGTTGCAAGTGAATAGGGATAAGAAAAATGACGAAATATAAACATAAAAGTCAATTCTAGTAGATCAGTAAATGAAGATATTCCAGGAAATTGCCACAGGAATGAGAAAATATGGTACCTCACTAAAACAATGGTGTGGATATATTTTAGCAAAACCATAACATAGCACAGTTGCAAAGAAGAACAACAGTTAAATAAAAAAAAATGGTCTACCAAACAATTAGAGGTGAAACAAAAGAACTAATAAAATAAAGATAAGGGTTTGCAGCGCCATATTGAATACCAGACCGATGGAGCCTCACACGTGCCGTCAACCTTTGCACTCACCAGCGACGCCGACCACCTGTGTGCAATTACCTTTGCTTAGTTTTTAGTCTCACGGCGACGCCACACACCTAGAGAATCACTGTAATGCTGAGTTGGAAAGTATAGGTCACCATAATATCAATGTTGCGGATGATGGAACAGGGAAAGAAATACGAGGTGGCGTTGTATGACAATATAAAAAAAATATTAATTGTGTTAGATTTACAAGTACCTGAATAATCTCCAGCTAAGCCGTAATAAATCTTTCACGCGGCCCCAGAGAACAAGGGTATGTTTCCGCGTCGGAGGCTGTAACATATTCATGGGCGTGCCGCTATCTGAAGGGCGCAGAGTGGCACCACCTTTTTTAATTGGTTAGTAGGGTGCCACGTCCGCAGAGCCTGGAAGATATATGCCGTGTGTAGCTAATGGCACTCCCTTCTGAACTCTCACTCTCCCTCCCACTCTTTCGTGACGCCTAGCCTTTTTAAGAGACGAGAGAGAGAGTAGAAGCGAGAGGTCTAAGATGTATATTGGATGATACTGGTTACGACATGGAAGGTTAAGTGGAAAGAATTGGTGACGGCGAAGTGTTTGGAGGAGAGAGAGAGAGAGAGAGAGAGAGAGAGAGAGAGAGAGAGAGAGAGAGAGAGAGAGAGAGAGAGAGAGAGAGAGAGAGAGAGAGAGAGAGAGAGAGAGAGAGAGAGAGAGAGAGAGAGAGAGAGAGAGAGAGAACAGAAACTAACAGTCAGATTCACACAAAAGACCAACGAACATTGAAAAAAAAAGTGCCATAGACATAGAGGAAAAAATGAGGAAATTAGTGAAAAAAAAAGAAGAGAAAAATAACTAAATAAAGGGAATGAATGGTGCTGAGCAGGAGTTAATGAAGCACTGAGAGAGGGGAAAAGGACGATTAGGGGAGGGGAAACGCGGGCACTAAGTGAAAGGGGAGAGGGGAAGAGTAGAGAGCCGGGAAGAAAGGATGAAGGGAAGGGAGGAGGACGGCAAGGGAAGGACGGAAGAACGAAAACTAGGGAAAGGGAGCTGGAGAAGGGAAAAAAAGAAAGATGGAAGAAAATTAGGAGAGAGGAGAAGGAAAGAAGGAGCGCAAAACGGGGATAAGATGGAAGAAGATGAGAAAGAAAGAAAAGGTTGAGTAAAAGCGATAAGTAGGGGTAGGCGGTGGCTGAGTGGTTGGTGTGCGGGCCCCACATTCACCGCGTATGGACGACGGAGGTTCAAATCCGCCGCTTCCACCTGGGATTTTTCAGTGGCTTAAGACTACCAACATGCTGTCCTGTAGACCACTCATCAACCCGGACTCTAGAGGAAGCCGTCCAAGTGAATCAAGAACCAGCTCCGGGGGGCAGCATGAGCCAAGAAAAGATGGCGCCACTATAAAAAAAACTTGCCTGCGCCATGACGGACTGGGGCCAACTACCATCAAGGGTCCTCAAGAAAGCCTACCGGCGCTATAGGCTGACACGTAAAAAAAAAAAAGAGGAGGAAGGAAAGATGAAAGAAGAGAGACAAAAGAGGAAAGAGCGAGATAAGAGAAGGGTAAAAGAGGAAAGATGATATGTTAAAGTGAAAGGAGAGAGTAGATGGAAGGAATGTCCGCAAAGGGAAAGAAAGAAGGAGAAAAAGAGAAAGGTGGAAAAAGAAAGAGCGAAAAGCGAAAAGAGCAAAGTTAAGAGAGGGAGAAAAGATTAAAGGTGGCATGTTATAAAGAGATGAGAGAGAGGAGGGAAGGAATGTAAAGGGAAAGGAAAAGGGGAAAAGGTGGAAGATAAAAGGGAAAGAGAAAAGAGGAATGAACGAGGTCAATAGGAGAACAGGAAAAGAGGAGAGGAGGTATATCAAAAAGAGGGGAGAGAGGGGAAGGAAAGAATATAAGACAAGGAAAAGGGGGAAAAGGTAAAAGAAGAGGGAGAAAGAAAAGAAGGGGAAAAGAGGAAAGAGGAGAGAAAGGAAGAAGGAATGTCAGGAGGAGGAAAGAAAAAAAGATTGGAAAAAGTTGAAAGAGGAGAGAGAAAACAGGATATGGAAGGGGAAAAGAGGAGAGTTGGAATGTTAAAAAGAGAGGAGAGAGGGAAGGAAGGGGTGTCAGGAGGGGGAAAAATGATGTTATGTATGGCGCCATTGAGAGTGTCACACGAGGTAAAGGGCATAAAAAGAAGACCGTATGACTGTGTGTATGGATTTGAATGAGCCGGAATCGAAGGTGGACCGGAAGGGTTAGGGAGGAAAACGCTTGAATGGATGGGGTAGTTACGGCTGGAGTTGAAATTTTTGTTGTTGTTGTTGTTAATCTTCCCTGTTATTTTGATATTATTTTACCGTTTCTTTCTTTGTTTTTTTTCATTGTTTTACTTTTCTTTTCGTTTTTGTTGTTGTTTGTGGGTCATTGTTAAATATTTGTGATCCATGAATGTTTTTTTTTTTTTTATGTATTGAAACCGTGTGTGTTGCTGTTGTTTTTGTGGCTTGTTGTTATTGCGATCTTCCGTTTCTTCTTGATCTTTCAATTTTTAATCTCAATTTTCTCTTTAATTCTTCTTCTACTTATTATTATCCTTCTTCTTCTTCTTTTTCTTCTTCTTCTTCTTCTTCTTATTATTATTATTTTTCCTCTTTTCCTTCTTCTTCTTCTTCTTCTTCTTCTTCTTCTTCTTCTTCTTCTTTTTCCGCTTTTACTTCTTCTTTTCCTTCTTGTTCTTGTTCTTCTTCTTTTCTTGTTTTTCTCTTACTTTTTGTCATTATTTCTGTTTGCGTGGATTTGTGAGTGAAATATTATAAAAATGTTTCGTGTTTGCCGTTGCAGTTTTTTTTTTTTTTACAGTGTGGAGGGCATCTGACCCGTGTGTGTGTGTGTGTGTGTGTGTGTGTGTGTGTGTGTGTGTGTGTGTGTGTGTGTGTGTGTGTGTGTGTGTGTGTGTGTGTTTACTATGATATCGCACGCACATTCCTTCTGCCTTTCCTCCTCCTCCCAACTTCACTCTTTTCTCTCCTCTGCTTCCTCCTCCTCCTCCTCCTCCTCCTCCTCCTCCACCTCCTTACTATTTTTCTGTCTTTCCCCGATAGGCTTTCCCTTCATCCTATATTCAATTTCTTTTTCCTATTTTTTTTAACACACACGCCATTCCTCTCTCTCTCTCTCTCTCTCTCTCCTCCCCCGCGTGAGAGTCGCCGGGATAATCAATCACAGAACACGGCAATTATATTATCCACGAGGGGGAATTCCCGAGCGGCGGCAGATGTACCAGAGAAAAATGTGTTTCTCTGCAACGCTGCGACACACACACACACACACACACACACACACACACACACACACACACACACACACACACACACACACAGGTATACTCAGCCCACTATCACCCGCATGTACACACGCAAAAAGTACACATCACAGCCCTCCTTATCACACACACACACACACACACACACACACACACACACACACACACACACGCACACACTCCAATAACCCGTAGTCACACCGCGACACCGACATTCCCAGGCCATCTTGTGACATGAATAATTTCCGATGCGAGTATTGGAGACGGCGAGAGCTTAGGAGACTTGCCACCCCGGAAGCCCAGGGGATGAAGAGGAGGAGGAGGGTGAGGGGATGGAAGATGGGAAGGAGGAGGAGGAGAGTAAGACGGAAGACTTGGGTAAAAGGTTGGAACAGAAGGAGGGAGAAGAGAAGCAGCGGGAGGAATAAGACAGGAGAAGAAGGAGGAGGAGGAGGAGGAGGAGGAAGAGGAATTGGCGATCCAGGAAAAAAGAAGGTTAGGGCAACAGGAGGAGGAGGAAGAAGAGGAGGAAGAGGCGGAGGAAGGGTAAAAGTTGAAGCGAATAAAACAGTAAGAAATGAAATAGAATGACCGAGAGGAAGACGAGTAAAAAGAAGAGAAGAAAGCCCGAGAGAAAAAAGATACAGAAAGAAAAAAAAAAGGAATGACAGAGGAAGAAAAAGAGAACAGCACACAAAAAAATGTACATCACCTACTCTTTTGTTATTTGTTTTCCATCACCAAAAAAAATAGCCATTCAGTATATTAAAAAATGTGGTTTCATTAAGATATATACGTACAGAGGTTTCCGTGTACGTGTGTGTGTGTGTGTGTGTGTGTGTGTGTGTGTGTGTGTGTGTGTGTGTGTGTGTGTGTGTGTGTGTAATCAAGTAATGTGTGTGTACCTATGTCGACCTTTCTCACCTGGTCGATAGCTCACCTGTTCTTAGCCACAACAGGTATTGGTAGATCAGGTGATGAGGAGGAGGTGGAGGAGGTGGAGGAGGTGGAGGAGGAGGAGGAAGAGGAACAGATGGAAGCAGTGGTTGTGGTGAAAACGTGATGAAGAGGAGCCCAATACTCTCTCTCTCTCTCTCTCTCTCTCTCTCTTTCTGTTCTTTTATTTCTTTTGGTTAATACTTTTTTTCCGATATCTTCTTGACCGGTAAAAAAGGAAGAGGGGAGTGGGAGGAGGAGGAGGAGGAGGAGGAGAAAATATGCTCCTGAAAACCTTACCCTACCTAACCTCATTATCCATGACCTTAGCTTATCTTCTCTTGAATGTATTTGTCATATTAGCATTGATAACATGCCTGCAAACCCTGTGCCCTCACCCACCTCTTCTTGAATGTATCTATCCTGCTGACACTCACAACAGCACTGCCAAGCCTGCTGCACTCGTTCGTTACTCAATTGGTTAACTTATTCTTAAAATGCCTGTTGAATCTGATCTTGCCAGAGAGAGAGAGAGAGAGAGAGAGAGAGAGAGAGAGAGAGAGAGAGAGAGAGAGAGAGAGAGAGAGAGAGAGAGAGAGAGAGAGATCTGTAGTAGCCGGAGGGAGTGACTTTGTAGGGAGCAAAAGGTAGGAGGAAGAAGAGGAAGAGGAGGAGGAGAGGAGGAGGCATTGAGCTTTGCCAGAGTAGCCCGAGGGGTTGACTTGTACAGAGAGAGAGAGAGAGAGAGAGAGAGAGAGAGAGAGAGAGAGAGAGAGAGAGAGAGAGAGAGAGAGAGAGAGAGAGAGAGAGAGAGAGAGAGAGAGAGAGAGAGAGAGAGAGAGAGCCAGAGCGGTTGTGAGTGGTGGTGGTGGTGGTGGTGGTACGTGTGATGGTAGCGGTGGCGGGGTGGTGGTGATAGTGGTACTTCTGGTGGTGGTGGTGATGGTAGCGGTGGCGGGGTGGTGGTGATAGTGGTACTTCTGGTGGTGGTGGTGATGGTGGTACTTCTGGTGGTGGTGGTGATGGTACTTGTGATGGTGATGGTGATGGTTGTACTTCTGGTGGTGGTGCTGATGGTGATCGTATTTTTGGTGATGATGGTACTGTATTTTTTTGAGGGGGTGATGGTAGGTACTTGTGGTGGTGGTGGAGTTTCGTTCTTGGAAGTAGATTAATTAAAACTAATGTATAATATTTAAATCTTTTAGTTGGGTCAGATGGGGTCGTCTTTCAAGCTGTTAACCTGGTAGCTACAGGGATCATGTTTCTTAAAGGTCCCTCTAAGCTAGAAAAAATGAGAAAAAAATCATCACTCACGCAAACCATTTCATAACATATATCAACGCATTTGTGATCAGTTTATGCATCATCTATTTTTTGGGGTTTATATCATGGCAAAAATGTGGCCCGTCGCTGGTACACGGTAAAGCCACAAAATTGGCCCGTCGCTTCTACCGGCTTAATCTCCCTTACTAAGAAACATCCCCTTATATAATTTTCACCTCCGTTAGATTAAACATCCTTCACATCCAATCCCTTGACTTTGAACTGTTTGCGGCTTTAAGAGAGAAGAATGGATTAGCTTAGTACAACCGTAACAGGGGTTCATAAAAAGCTTGAATAGGGAAAAGAATATCACACCCCTTTCTTAATAGGTGAGTTTACGATTAGAGGGAAAGTAAGGTGGAAAAAAAGTCTTGTTCGATGTTTTAATAATGGTTTAACAGTCCCCATTGTAACAAGTTTTAATATAAGATAGCCTGTTTTGTATCATGGAAGGATCTCTCTCTCTCTCTCTTTGAAGGCCGTTACAGTGAAATGGAAAATAAAAGCAAGTTAAAAGTGGGCGACTGAAATAAAACGATTACGGAGAGATGGCGGGAGGGGAGAGAGAGAGAGAGAGAGAGAGAGAGAGAGAGAGAGAGAGAGAGAGAGAGAGAGAGAGAGAGAGAGAGAGAGAGAGAGAGAGAGAGAGAGAGAGAGAGAGAGAGAGAGAGAGACCTTGAGGGAGTCATCTCATCATTCTAAAGAGAGGATAAGAGAGGTTTAACTTTCCTCTCTCATCTTATTATGCTATTCGCACACTTGATTGCGAAGAAAACTGACTCAGGATAAGCGAAGAAAATGAGAAGCGAGATCCGGGCGGTGCGAGGGGAAACTTATGAGAAAATAGAAATAACGTAAAAGCAAGTTACTATGTCTGTCGTATAAAATAGAAGAATAACGAAGCGGTTGATGTTGAAGAAGGCGAGGAAATAGAAATAACGTAAAAGCAAGTTACTATGTCTGTCGTATAAAATAGTCGAATAACGAAGCGGTTGATGTTGAAGAAGGCGAAGAAATATATATAACATCATAGCAGGTTACAGAATACTACAATAACGAAGATTGGTTGTTGAATAAGTTGGAATGGACGGAAAAGTTGATCAGTACAAAGTCTTAGAAGAGTACATCAAAATACAATAGAATACGTAAAAACAGTTCGTACAGTTGATATGTCTAGTGGTATAAGGAAAGGGTTCACGGTGTTTGAGGCTCAAGTCGTTGGGTCGTATTCTCAAAACTCTCGGGGCTTAGACACCCACGTTCGATAATGTTTTCGCAATGGTTGTGGGTATTTGCATGGGTAGTTTTATAAGCCTAGTGATAGTTTGACAAGGCTTCTGCATCATGAAGGCAAAAAAAACAACTCATAAGAACCTAACTAACCTTTGTAGCCTTTGAAAATGTTATGAGAATCGAGATTGTCTGAGAATATGAGTCCTCAAACATTTCGAAACTCACACACTCACATTTGATCAGGCTTTCGTAGAGATTGTGAGTATTTACATGTGTAGATTTATGAGCCTAGTGATAGCTGGACAAGGCCTCTGCACCATGAATACAAAAAACA
>NC_066513.1:24658614-24666114 GCF_024679095.1 Eriocheir sinensis | reverse complement strand
TATGACCATCAGGTCTGCTGTTGTTTGTTCTTCCATTATGTTTCTTTGTGTTCCTCCTCCTCCTCTTCAAAGGCGCACAACGGTTAGTTACTCTCCCTTTCTCCCTTCCGTTCCGTTCTCTGACCTCTCCCCGTCCCTCTTTCTCTCCCTTAATCCGCCCTTTCCTATCTTCATCCCCTTCCCTCTCGTTTCCTCCTCTTTCCTCATTTTCCTCTCCTCCTCCTTCCTTCTCTGTACTTACGCATTTCCTTTTCTCCCTTCCTTCTTGTCTCTCCTCTTTCTCCCCTCCTGTAACTTTCTCCTTTCTCCATTTCCTTTCTCACTCTTCTTTTTCTTGCCTTCATCCATCTTCTTCCCTCCATCATTCACTCTCTTTCATTTCCTTCCTTTCCTCTTTCCTTCTTTCTACCTACTCTTCTTTTTCCCTTTTCTATTTCTATCCTTCACCCCTCTCCTTCCTTTCATCATTCACACTCCTTTCTTGTTCTTCCTCACTTCTACCTCTCTTTCCACCACCTCATCTTTTCCGCTCTCCCTTCTTTCCATCGTCCATCTTTTTCCTTCGTTTTTCCCTTATTCTTCTTCCTCATCACCTCTCGTTTCCTCCCAGATTTCCTCTCCCCGTTCGCCAGTCAGTCAGTCTCGGGTATTTTTCGTCAGCCGCGTTTTAGGAGCAGTTGGCGACGCAAACTTCGGAGCCTAGAAGTTATTTATCTCGTAATATACCGTGATTGAGGCCCCAGAGAGAGAGAGAGAGAGAGAGAGAGAGAGAGAGAGAGAGAGAGAGAGAGAGAGAGAGAGAGAGAGAGAGAGAGAGAGAGAGAGAGAGAGAGAGAGAAGGTGCAGGTAACTGAGAAAATAGAATTGTTTCCCCCCTCGACAGAGCAGCTTAGGTCATATATACTCAAGGGAGGCGAGGTCATGCAAAGGTCAAGTGCCCCGTGGCCGAACATGACCTGAGGCGAGGCGGAGAAAAAGTGAGGAGAAAATGATGGAAGGTGAGCAAGGTTGACAAAAAAAAAGTGATATGGGAAGAAAAACGTTCGTGTCGGTCCTTATTGCTTTTCTGTGTTTTTATTTATTTTACTATTATTTCGTGTTTTATCTTGTGTCTCGATCTGATCATTTTGTTTTCTCTCTTCTTGCGTTTCTTCCATTATGTCTCTCCCTGTTTGTCCGTCTATCGTATGCAACTGCTTCTTACTTTTTATTTTTTCGTGTACGTTCGTCCGTGTCTGGCTGTCGTTTGTCTGAATGGGGGTTGGGGGGGTGGGGGGGGGAGATGGACAGGATGTGAATTGGAGTTCCTGTGTGATTATTGAGTGTGTGTGAGGGAAGGGTGGGTTTATGCTTCAGTGTGTGTGTGTGTGTGTGTGTGTGTGTGTGTGTGTGTGTGTGAATGAGGCGGAAATATACACACGTTCCGGTATACGATGAGAAATACACAAAAAAAGTAGAAGAATTAAAAAGAAAATATATTTATGTAGAAAAAGAAAACGAATGAGAGGTATTAACTAGATGGGAAAATAGGCATAAAAAATAAGAAATAAAAGAGGAAAAAAAGGTAAGGGAAAGAGCAAAGAAGACAGGAAGAGAGAGAGAGAGAGAGAGAGAGAGAGAGAGAGAGAGAGAGAGAGAGAGAGAGAGAGAGAGAGAGAGAGAGAGAGAGAGAGAGAGAGAGAGAGAGAGAGTCGAGAGGGTAAGAAAAGAAGGGAAAGTGAGAGGAAAGGAGGGAAAGAGACTTATGGGATGATACATAACAAGGAGAATAGAGACCTGAGGGGAGAGACGAAGGGAGAGAAGGAAGAGAGAAAGAAATGAACAGTAAAATATTTCTCACTAAATACAAAAATAAGGAATGTCATTAATAAAAGGCTGAATTAAGGCAGAAAAAAATGGTGAGTAAATTATATCATAGACAAGAAATAATACGAAAACAAGGAATTTTTGAAGATACACAAGCATTTTAACATGATCAGGAGAGAGAGAGAGAGAGAGAGAGAGAGAGAGAGAGAGAGAGAGAGAGAGAGAGAGAGAGAGAGAGATAACAAAGAGGAAAAGTCAAAAGCCAGCACACTACTACGTTCGTTCTCCACCTCCTCCTCCTCCTCCTCCTCCTCCTCCTCCTCCTCCTTACCAAACGAAGCGAGAATCAAATTTTGCAGCGAATATCAGAGATGAAAAAGAGGAAATGCAATAAAAAGAAAGAAAGAAAGAAAGAAAACTGCAACTGGAGGCCAAGGGGATAAAAGGTGGGCGTAGCCTGTGTGTGTGTGTGTGTGTGTGTGTGTGTGTGTGTGTGTGTGGAGACAGTGACTTTTTGAGGAGTATGGAACACTTTGTCATAACTTTTTGGAGCAGGAAGAGGAGGAGGTGGGACTGAAGGGGAAAGAGGAGGAGGTAGATAAAAAAGATGAGTAGGATGAATATGAGAATTAGGATAAGAAGAAAGAAAAGAATGAGGACGATGCGGAGGAGGAGGGTGAGGAGGAGAAGGAGGAGAAAGAGGAGGAGGAGGAGGAAGAAGAGGAGGAATGAGAATTGGAGCGGAGAAGTAGCACAATGACTTAAACGAGAAAGAAGGAATGTGACGTGTTTTGAAATTTCAAGAATATGAGGAAGATAAATCTAATAAAGACACAAAAGATGAAACATGGAAACATTATACAGCAGAGGGCAGAAAACAGGTGAACTTGTTATAAGGCGAACTGCATTAGTGATTTGATCTATTCGTCTGGCACCGCGTCACCAACAGAACACATTGAAGCACCTGACGCACTGTAACATTCAATTCTCTCCTTCAACTGCAGTAACGCCCAGTATGATACCTGAATTAATTGATCGTTTTTCCATTCATAGTTTCTACAGGAAGGTTGTTTGTTCGGTCTGAAATAAAAACTCGAATCGCCTGAGTCGTTCTTCATACATTCTAAGATGGTATAATTTAAATGAAGGACCAGAGGAGGTGGATGATGAGAAGGAAAAAGAAAATAACTGAAATATAAGTAAATGAAGCCAGCATATAAATGACACAGAGAGAGAGAGAGAGAGAGAGAGAGAGAGAGAGAGAGAGAGAGAGAGAGAGAGAGAGAGAGAGGGAGGGGGGGCGGAAAAAGTGGAGTTTGCAGGAATGTCACGCGTCCATCACATTCTTGGCATTCTCACCAACGAAGATCTTCCCTGCTCTTACCCATTTCCTCACCCATTTCTCTTAACTTTTTATCCTTCCCTTTACCATTTTTTCATACCCCCCCCCCTCTCTCCTATCCCTCCGCGGTGCAGTGGCTAGCATCTCTACCCACGATTCTGCGAGCCGGCGTGCATCTCACCCTTTTCATCCCTCCCTTTCGGGCTAATCGGTAAATGGGTACCTGGGGAAACGTGGGGAAGGTCAACAGTATCAGGACACCTCTCCTCCCGGAATTGACCTCTCTTTTTGGCCACTCCTTTGACCTCTATTCAGGAGCAGTAAGTAGCGGTCTTTTTTTTTTTTTCTTTACGCCCTTGAACTGTCTCCTTAGCTGTAAAAAAAACAAAAAAAAACTATGGTAACCCGGACATTTCCACTGGCCCTGTGTCGGGTTAGTTAATTGGTTCTCTCCCACCAGAGACTCAAAGGGCCAGCGGGACGGAGATGTGCACCGCCGCCACGCGCACCTATAGCGTATGCTCCCAACTTTACCTTATCCATTTATTAATCCCCGTTGCCAATGTTTCTTATCCATTTATTCATCCCCGTTGCCAATGTTTCTTATCCATTTATTCATCCCCGTTGCCAATGTTTCTTATCCATTTATTCATCCCCGTTGCCAATGTTTCTTATCCATTTATTCATCCCCGTTGCCAATGTTTCTTATCCATTTATTCATCCCCGTTGCTAATGCTTCTTATCCATTTCCATTACCCATTTCCTTAACTTTTCCCATTACCTACTTTTCCTTAGCCTATTCCGTTGACCTTTTTCTATTACCTATTCATATATTTCCCTTACTTCACCTCTTCTCTCTCTCTCATATCCTCTCCTCTTCTCTTTCCTCGCCTTCCCATACCTCTCCATCTCTTCACACTCCCCTATCGCGTTTTCTCCTCCCTCCCCTCCTCCGTTTCACCTCCCCTCCTCCTTTCTATCACCTCCCCTCCTCCCCCTCTTCCCCCCTCCCCCCCCTAAACCAGGTCACAATATCCGTCGAGGTCACCAGCGATCACACAGGAAATTGGGCTTTAAATCGCTATTGCCAAGGAGTCACGTGACCTTTCTTGGCACTCTCGACCCTGGCACTCCCTCTCCTGATCACCCTTCCCTCCCCCTCCCCTTACCCGACCCTCTCTGCCTGGCTCCACTGACCTTTTCCTTGCACCCTGTCGCCTTTTTTCTATCACCCTGTTTTTGGATGTACCCCCCTCATCTCCCTTTCTGGCTCATCTCCATCTGTTCTTCTCTTGCACCCTGCCATCCACACTTAAGCCTCTGTCATCTCCCTTCTCTCTTTCCCTTGTAACATCCTTTTATTTTCCTTATACCCTGCCAGCAAGATTTTCAGCTACTATCATCTCCCTCCTTTCTGTCCTGTGTCATCTGTTCGTCTCCTCTTTCTCTCAACCTGCTAGCAAGATTTTCGACCTCTGTCATTTCCCGTCTTCCTTCTGTTCCCCGTAACCTCCTCCTCTCCTTTTCCTTGCACACTGTTTAGCCTGTGTCATCTCCCTTCTTCTAACTGTTCCCTGTAAACTTGTTCCATCCTTATTCTTTCGTTCTGTCAGTAAGATTTTTAGCCTCTGCCACTTTCCTTCTTTTTGTTTCCTGCTGTCAATTCTCCTGTCACGCCCGTCTTCCCTTACGTCTAGATCCTGTTACCCTTCCCTTCCTCTGTTCCATGTCACTCCTCTTCTCCTCCACTTCCTCTTCCTCTTGTCTCCGTTCCTCCCTTCCTCCCACTTTCCCTCCGTGATACCCCAGTGCCGGGTAAAACATGGCTCTGTGTCTTGGCCCTGAGAAATGACACTCCTTCCTCCTCCTCCTCCTCCTCCTCCTCCTCCTCCTCCTCCTCCTCTAGCATGCCCCTTTCTTTCCTCCTTTCTTTACTTTCTCCATTTTCCTTCCTCTGCGTCTTCTTTTTTTTTTCTCTCATTTTCTCTTCCTCATCCACTAGTTGCTTCTTCCTTTTTTAACTAATCCCTTCTTTTCTCTTCCATTCTTTCTCTTTCCTTTATTCTCTTCTTCCCGTTTCCTTCTTCTCCTGCTCTGCTCTTTCCTGGGTCTTTCCTCCTCTCCTCCCCATCGCTTGCCTTCTTTCTCCTCCTTCCTCAACCTCCTCCCTTTTCCTCCTCTACCTACTTTTCTTCTCTCCCCTTCCTTCCTAATTGCTTCTCCTGCACTTCTTACCTTTCCCCTGTTTATCTTCTCCTTCCTTCCTCTTATTCTTCTCTCCACTCCTCTTCTCTTCTCTTCCCTTCTCCTGATTATCCAATTTGCTTCTTTTTCTATTTATCTTTTCTCTCTTTCCCTGCCTTCTTTCCTACTCTCTCTCTCTCTCTCTCTCTCTCTCTCTCTCTCTCTCTCTCTCTCTCTCTCTCTCTCCAATGGCTGCCTATCGTTTCCTAAGCTCTCTCAAGTTCCTTTCCTTTCCCTCTTTTTATCTTTCTCTCCCTCCCCTTGTCACCTCCTGCCCCTCCCCCTCCTCAGTCGCTTTCCTTCCTCCCGTATGGCACTCTAAGTTGGCACTCTGTCTAGGCACTTCTTTTTAGGCCATTTATCTTGGTTTCTTGCACCCTCGTACCTGGATGTCTGTGTCTGTCTCTATATGTGTGTGTGTGTGTGTGTGTGTGTGTGTGTGTGTGTGTGTGTGTCTGTCTCTCTGTCTGTCTGTCTGTCTGTATGTGTGTGTATGTATGTATGTATGTATGTCTGCGCGTCTTTTCTGTGCTTGTTACTGTTATAAGTCCATGTCTTTCTAAGTCTGTCTATCTATTTTCTGTTTTTTCAATATTGCTGTGTGTCTGTCTGTCTTGATATCACGTATGACAGCTGTGTGTGTGTGTGTGTGTGGGTGTGTGTGTGTGTGTGTGTGTGTGTGTGTGTGTGTGTGTGTGTGTGTGTGTGTGTGTGTGTGTGTGTGTGTGTGTGTGTGCGTATCTCTCTCTCTCTCTCTCTCTCTCTCTCTCTCTCTCTCTCTCTCTCTCTCTCTCTCTCTCTCTCTCTCTCTCTCTCTCTCTCTCTCTCTCTCTCTCTCTCTCTCTCTCTCTCTCTCTCTCTCTCTCTCTCTCTCTCTCTCTCTCTCTCTCTCTCTCTCTCTCTCTCTCTCTCTCTCTCTCTCTCTCTCTCTCTCTCTCTCTCTCTCTCTCTCTCTCTCTCTCTCTCTCTCTCTCTCTCTCTCTTCCCTGCCTGTCTTTCTTTCTTCCTGTTTTCACGCTCACACTTTCCCTGTTCGCTTATGCTGATGATGGAGGAGGAGGAGGAAGAAGAAGAAGAAGAAGAAGAAGAAGAAGAAGAAGAAGAAGAAGAAGAAAAAGAAAAAGAAAAAGAAACAGAGAGAGAGAGAGAGAGAGAGAGAGAGAGAGAGAGAGAGAGAGAGAAAGGTTACAGGGCTGACTCATAATTGAATGCCTCGCTGAGTTTGCTGAGTGTTGACATTGCGAAGAGGCGGCGATGGTGGCGGCGGCGGATAGGGGAAGGAAGGAGGCAAAAAATATATAAAAAGGAAGAAAGAACGAGAGCTAGAGGAGGAAAAGGGAGGGGAGGAGGGCAAGGGAAGGAGGGATATGGAGGGAGAAAGAGGAGGAGGAAGGCCTGAGGAGGAACGTAATGGAGGAAGAGGGAGGAAAGGGAGAGGAATAACCGGAGGAAAAAAAAAAGAAAACACAGGAATCAGGGAGGGGGAGAAAGAGCGAGGAAACGAGAGAAGGAAAATATTTAAAAAGTGCCCGTGGAGAAAGGAGGGAGGAAGGACTCCGAGGAGGGAGGGAAGGATGGAAAGAAAGGAGAAAATGAAGAAACTTGAAGAACAATAGATAAAAAGAAAGAACATGAGAACGAACAGTCAAATTAAATATCATGTTTCTCTCGTCTCATTCTTACTCTCTCTTCCGTTTATTTTTCTGTGTTCTTTTTCTTTTCTTCTCCTTTGTCCGTCTCGAGCATAAGAAACCGTCTAAAACTTCTTCTCAGCTTCATTTGCATTCGTTTCTTTGTTATTATTATTCCTTTTCTTATTGTTCAGTGTAATGTTATCCTTCTCTTCCTCCTCTACCTCCTTCAGCTCCTCCTTCTCCTCCTATTCTTTTATTTGATATCCTATTTTTAGCTTCATCTGTATTCGTCTTGTGATTATTTTTTTCATGTTTTTATCGTTATTTTTATTTGAGCACTGTTATGTTCTTCTTCCTCTTCCTCCGCTACCTCCTTCAGCTCCTCCTCCTATTGTTTTATGTGATATCCTTTTTTTAGCTTCATCTGTGTTCGTCTTGTGATTATTTTTTTCATGTTTTATCGTTATTTTATTT
>NC_066513.1:24628614-24646114 GCF_024679095.1 Eriocheir sinensis | reverse complement strand
ACTTCTCTCCTTTTTCTCCTCCTTTGTCCCTACTCCCTCCCTTTCCTTCTCTCTCTTCCCCTTCCTTCTCTCCTAACTCTTGCCCCCCCCACCCTCTCTTTCTCCTCCCCCTCTCCCTCTCTCTACCCCTCCAACTCCACGTCTTTCCACCCATTCCTCTCTCTCTTCCCTTCTCTCCTCCTTATGTTCCCTTCTCTCTCTATCCCTCCCTCTCCCCCTCTCTCCTCCTTTCCCTCTCCCACTCTTTCCCAACCCGTTTTTCTCTCCAGTCCCCCTCTCTCCCCCCCGTCTCTCGCCCTCCTTCCCCCCTTTCCCCCCGTTTATGCAGTGATATTTTTCCAAACTTCCTCAAAAATCCACAAACATGAGAGTCTCCTGGCTAATGAATCACCTCCAGGAATCAAGCTCCAGGTGTGCATACTAGAGCAGGTAATAGACACACCCTCTCTCTCTCTCTCTCTCTCTCTCTCTCTCTCTCTCTCTCTCTCTCTCTCTCTCTCTCTCTCTCTCTCTCTCTCTCTCTCTCTCTCTCTCGCTCTCTCTCTCTCTCTCTCTCTCTCTCTCTCTCTCTCTCTCTCTCTCTCTCTCTCTCTCTCTCTCTCTCTCTCTCTCTCTCTCTCTCTCTCTCTCTCTCTCTCTCTCTCTCTCTCTCTCTCTCTCTCTCTCTCTCTCTCTCTCTCTCTCTCTCTCTCTCTCTCTCTCTCTCTCTCTCTCTCTCTCTCTCTCTCTCTCTCTCTTATGCTGTCCTTCCATTCCCCTTTTCTTTATTCCTCATACCCTCTCTCTCTCTCTTTCCCTTTGTTCTGTTCCTCTTTTCCATCACTTTTCTTTTAATTTCTTCCTTAATCTCCTTTTCTCTCTTTGTCTCCAGCCTTTGTCTCTTCCGCCCTCCTTTATATGTTCCGCTTATTTTTTCTTTGTCTCTCTTATTCTCTTACTCCTTTTTCTCTGCTCTTCCTTTTTTTTATACATTTGTTACTTTTCATTTGCATTACCTCCTCCTTCTCCTCTTTCTTCTACCTTCCTATTTTGTCCTTTCCCTACATACAAGAATTTACTCTTTTCACGTTTTTCTTTTATCTTTTCTGTTATATCACAAACTGCTCATCTCTTCTTCCTTTTCCTCCTCCTCCTCCTCGTGCTCCTCCTGCTTCTTCCATTTCTGCTTAAAAACACACTCCCTCCCAACCATTGTCATCCTCTCCTGCCTGCCCCTTCTATATACTTATTTCGTTACCCCTTAATTAAACAAACATTACGTCTCCCCGTTTTCTTTCTCCTCTTCCTAACCTCCGTACCTCGAAACAAAAAAAACTCCCTCCCTTCCTCTCTCTCCCTCCTGCCTGCCCCTTCAATGTGCCCCACCCTTCCCACACAGTACCTTACCCCATCTCCTCCTTCTCCTTCTATCCCTCCTTCCCCTCCTCCAGGTACTGATGAAGCGAGAGGCAATCCAGCTCCCTGCTTCCCTTGATGAATTAGTACGTTTCCACAGATGAATCGAGGCCACCTTCTTTGTGAGGATTCTGGCGTTTCTAGTGATTAATCTGAGTTCTTTCCCACCCTCCTTCTCCTCCTCTTCCTCCTCCTCATCTTGTTCGTCTTGTTCTTGTTCTTCTTCTTGTTCTCCTTCGTCATCGTCTTGTTCTTCGTCTTCGTCTTCGTCTTCTTCTTCTTCTTCTTCCAATGTGTAACTCCTCCTTTTTTATTTCTACACTAACTGTCATTCTTCCTTTTCTCCTCTTCCTTCCCCTCCTCCTCCTCCTCCTCTTCCTCCACCTCCTCCACCTCCTCCTCCACCTCCTCCACCTCCTCCTCCTCCTCCTCCTCCTCTTCTTTCCGTGTAACTCCTTCTTCCTTATCCATGTGCTTCAATTCCTCCTCCTGTTCTTGTTCTTATTCTTGTTGTTCATCTTTCAAGTCTTGTTCATAATATCTAAAGGTTATAAGCCATAAATCTTTTCTGTTATTGAATGATGATTTTTTTGTTTGTTTATGGCCGTAAGAAAAAAAAAAAAGTATACACGATAAGAGTTGAAAAAAAAAAAAGAACAGAAATCAAGAATATTCATGACCTCTTAATTCCCTTTCAATCGGCCATCACTAACTTTATAAATCTTCGGGAAAACTTCACTCAACTTCACAAATTCAAATCGTATTACAACTTTCACGCGATATTTTTGCGATAGTGCTGAGGTGGATGCGGAGGAAGAGACGGTGGTGGAGGAGGAAGAGTAGGAAGAGGAGGAGGAGGAGGAGGAGGAGGAGGAGGAGGAGGAGATAAACAAAATAGGAACATAAAGATAGGAAGAAAAAATGAGATGCATGATTGTATTAATAAAAGAGAGAGAGAGAGAGAGAGAGAGAGAGAAAGGAATGGATAGTCGGTATATGACTTGCAAATTCGGTTAATCGGATGAAGGTTCCGGATTGGCCGCCAGGGGAAGGCAAATTGGAGAAACGCCTGAAAAAGAATCAATAAATGGAACCTTTCTCCTAACTCCTCCTCCTCCTCCTCCTCCTCCTCCTCCTCCTCTAGAGCTACATATTTCGATTTACCGTTTCTTGTTCCAATTCTTTTCTTCATTCTTCTTATTCTTGTTTTCCATTGTCTTCCCTTTCTGCTTCAGCCAACACCTCGCACACTTAATTGTATTTTTATTCCTTCCTCGTTCCCTTTTTCCTCTTCTCTTTTTCTCTTCTATTCCTTTAACATCATTCTATTTCTCCTCTCCCTCTTTCTCGTTTATCATATTCTTGTTTATTTTTCCCTTTTCTCTTCGCTTCCCGTCAACTAACACCGCTTACGTCTTCTTCTATTTTTTCTTTTATTATTCCTGTCCTTATTCCCTTTTTCTCCCCTTCTTCTTCTTCCTTGTCCTGTTCCTTTCACATCTATCTCCTTCTCTGTTTTTTTTTCATTTTTTTTTGCCAATTTTTACATTATTCGTTCTCTTCCCTTATTTCTTACATTGTTTTCTTTTTCTTTCTCTTTTCATCGCTTCGTATGTGTCTTCTTCTACTCCTATTTTTCTTTTCCATATATTTCACAGCGTCTCTCTCTCTCTCTCTCTCTCTCTCTCTCTCTCTCTCTCTCTCTCTCTCTCTCTCTCTCTCTCTCTCTCTCTCTCTCTCTCTCTTCCTCCATATTTCTCTTCTCTTCCGTTCCGAGAAGAGTTTCGTTTTAAGACTCCATTTATTCTTATCGGGGAAGGAGGAAAAAAGGAGGAAGAGGAGGAGGAGGAGGAGGAGAAGGAGGAGGAGGAGGAGGAGGAGGAGGAGGAGGAGATGTAGATAGTAGGGTAGTTGGACAAGGATGAATGCATGAGAGAAAAAAAAGGAAAGGAGAGGAAGCAAGAGAAGGGAGAGGAAAGGAAAAGAGAAAAAGGAGAATAGAGAAGAGAAAAACAGGGAGGGAAAGTTGATATATAAGACAAAGAGGAAGGAAACGGGAAAAAAAGAAAAATATGAAAGAAAAGAAAGTATACATAACAAGAATATTAAAGAACAGGAGAGAAAGGCTGGCAAAGGAGGGAAGAAAGGAAAAGAGATATGAAGGATAGAGAAGAAGCAAGGATGAAATAAGGAATAAAAAGGAAAAGTAAACACGAGGAAAGAAGATGTAAAAGGAAGAAAAAAGAAAGCATGGAATGGAAGGAATAATCTTGGAAATTTTATATTCATGATGTGACTGAGGAAACTGACCCGAGGAGGAGGAGGAGGAGGAGGAGACGGAGGAGGAGGAGGAAGCGAAGGAAGAGGAGTCGAGATAGTGAAAAAGATATGTAAAATGAATGTTGATAAGAATAAGAATGATATTAATGATTTAATAATAATAATAATAATAATAATAATAATAATAATAATAAGAAGAAGAAGAAGAAGAAGAAGAAGAAAAAGAAGAAGAAGAAGAAGAAGAAGACAACAATGATAATAATAATAATAATAATAATAATAATAATAATAATAATAATAATAATAATAATAATAAAACCTCAAAACTTAGTAAATATAACGAGCAAAAAACAAACAAACAATAGGGAGAGAGAGAGAGAGAGAGAGATGACGTCGCAAGCGTAACTTTGCTGCGTCAACCTCGTCGGGAGAAAAGGAGGAAAAAAAAGGGGGAGGAGGAAAGAAAGGAAGAATGAGGGGAAGGAAGGGAGGAAACTGCTCCATAATGCTGAGGAAGGCAAGTGGGACCTGATATTGGGAGGAGGAGGAGGAGAAGGAAGGGAAGGAAGAGGAGAAGGAGGAGGAGGAGGAGGAGGAAGGGAAGGAGGTGCAGAACATGAAGAAAGAGGAGAAGAAGGAGAAGAGGAGGAAAATTATGATGACTGACTGAACGAGAGTGACAAACTATTGAAAAAGAAGATAATTACAAATAGGAGGAGGAGGAGGAGGAGGAAGAGGAGGAGGAGGAGGGGGGAGAAGAGAAAGGTGAGACTGAGGAAGAGGAAAACTTGAAAAAAATAATATTCATACGACATTGATTAACGAGAGAGAGAGAGACGTGGACAGCTAATGAGAAAGTGGAAACAGAGAATATGAGAACTTATTGTGCCAAAGTTTGTGTTGGGGGAAAATAATAAGGAAAAAAAAGGAAGGGAAGAAAGAAAGGAAGGAAGGGAAGAAGGAAGGAAGTTGGAGGAAGAAGAAGCCGCCTCGGGAGTGATTTTTTTTCTATATATAACTTTAGATATTAATATGCAAATCAAGTTAAATTCACTCAATCTTGCCCATAAAACTTCCTCTCCTTCCCTTCCCTTCCCTTTCTCTCTCTCTCTCTCTCTCTCTCTCCTGGGTTAAAAAAATAAAAATAATAACACGTATAGAACTCAGAGATTTTTCTGCACAAGCGATTTGACGAAAGATGACTGATCCTCCTCTTCCTCCTCCTCCTCCTCCTCCTCCTTCAGCTGTCTTTCCTCTTCCATGCACAGGGCAGGCTTTAGAAGGAGGAGGAGGAGGAGGAAGAGAATAAGGATTGGAAGAAGGAAGAGGATTAAGAGGAGATTGGATATTTGTGGTGATCTACACACACACACACACACACACACACACACACACACACACACACACACACACACACACTCAAACAAACAAACACATACATAAACAAAACTCTTTTCTTGATATAATTAGAACTTTCTGCACACACACACACACACACACACACACACACACACACACACACACACACACACACACACACACACACACACACACACACACACACACACACACACACGGGAGTCAGCCCAATAAGACAGCTGGAAGGCGATCTGATTCCCTTTCCGACTCGTCTTCCCCCAAAAGCGATTATCTCAATTTATTTTCTGATACACTGACAGAAACATAATCCCTAAAGCAGATTGGGATGTGTATTGGAGGGAGGGAGGGAGGGAGGGAGGGAGTAGACAGGGAAAGGGTTGTGATGAGGGAGGAGAAAATTGGGAGGAGAAAATACGGATGGAAGAGTATTATGTGAGAGAGAGAGAGAGAGAGACTACACTCCTTCGTTGGATATGGAAGGAAAAGGGAAGGATTGAGTGAGAGAAAGGAATAGAAGTAAATAGGAAAAGTAGATTGGTAAAGGAGGAGAAGGAGATAGCATGGAAAAGGATAAAGGGGATGGAGGAAAGGGAAGGAAAGTGGAGGGAAAATAGGAGGGAGGGAGGGAGAAGAACATGTATAGCATTTTCTTCTCTCCACCGTTCTCAAGACTTTAACATACTTTCCTCTTTCCTCCGCTTCCCTCTTTCCTTTCTTTTCTCTCCCCTTACCTCTCATTCTCTCATGTTTCCTCCTTCTTCCCTTACACATTAGTTTCTCTACGTTTTTCCTCCTCCTTCACCTCCTCCTTCATCTCTTACTTCTCTTCCACTTCTCCACTTCCCTCTTTCCTCTCCCTTTCTTTTCCTTTATGTCTTATTCTCCTGTGTTTCCCTTTTTTTCCCCTTCCTATTTGTCTCCCCTGCATTTTCCTCCTCCTCCTTTTCCATCTCTTACTCCTCTTGCTGCTCTTCCTCCTCCTCCCCCTCCTCCTCCTCGCTGGCCTCTTCATCACAACACAAAAGAATAAAATAACTCCTGCTCTCCACTGCTCCTCTCCTCTCCCCTCCTCTCCTCTCCTCTCCCTGATGCCTTTGTTAGGGCTGCTCCATCTGGTACTGTTCATCTCGCTCTCCTTACTCACGGGCCGTCACGGGAGGCTGGGCCGGGGACGCTGTGTTATGTTAGCGTACAATGCAAAGCCGAAAAAAGAAGGCAGAAAAATATTGTTAAGTTTAAAAGGAAAGAGAAAATGTAAGGAAAAATAAAAGGATGAAGGAAATGGAAATGGACACGGGGAAAGAGATGAAAGAGAAGGAAAATGGGAGAGAGGAAAGGAAACAGAGAGAGAGAGGAAAAATGAGAGAATGAAAATACGAATGAGGAAAAAGGTTGTTAGTGAATGCATGGACACAGACATACAGACACAACACATTACAGACAATTTATATACACAACAACATTATAACCAGTGAAATTATAAAGCAACACAAAATTAAGAAAGTGTTAATAGACTGAGAATTAATCACTAAATAAAATCGTGGTAATCTTCTTGTTCATATTTTTCCTCACATAATGACTTCACATCGCACTAATATCCTGTTTTGCGACTTTTTTTGTTGTTTTTATCCTGTACTTGTTTTATCCTCCTTCACCTTGACAAAAAGAAAATGTGTAATGGACGGAATACTAAAAAAAACTCATCACACTCATCATCATTTTCACACTCACGAGATAACCTGTTTTTTTTCCTCTCCTCACTCGCTTCCTCTTCCCCCTGACAGTAATACGATAATGGACTTTTCATACTTATCAAACGTATTTTCATGATTCGCCGTTAATTTTACTCTCTGCTTAAGTTGCCTCTAAGTGACAAACAAATAGGAACTGAATATAAACTTTATGGCTAAAACCTCTTAATCATCATCTACAGTTTTTAGTTTCATCTCGTCTCAATACTTCACAAACACGTAATCTTCTTTTTTTTTATACTCTACTCCTTACCATTAGCCTTATTCCTTCATCTTTAGCTTCTTTTCTGTCATACTTCACAAATAACCTTTCGTTCCCTTTCCTCCCCTTTTTTTTTTGCACGGTAACTTAATATCTTTCTTTTTTCCTTTTTTTTCCTCTCTCCCCGCTCTCCCCTTGACGCCTCACTCGCCTCTTCCTGTTGCTTCGCGTCCTGGTAAATATATCAGATTATGTAGATGAGTCACTTAATGCGGGAGAGGAGGACTTTCTCTCTCTCTCTCTCTCTCTCTCTCTCTCTCTCTCTCTCTCTCTCTCTCTCTCTCTCTCTCTCATTTCCTCCCATCTATGCCTTACCTCTCTTTTCCTCTCCTCCTCCTTCCTGTTCCCTTCTCTTATTTCATTGTCTCTCTCTCTCTCTCTCTCTCTCTCTCTCTCTCTCTCTCTCTCTCTCTCTCTCTCTCTCTCTCTCTCTCTCTCTCTCTCTCTCTCTCTCTCTCTCTCTCTCTCTCTCTCTCTCTCTCTCTCTCTCTCTCTCTCTCTCTCTCTCTCTCTCTCTCTCTCTCTCTCTCTCTCCACTCAGTTCCTCCTATCTATGCCTTACCTCTCTTTTCCTCTCCTCCTCCCTCCTCTTCCCTTCTCTTATTTCATTGTATCTCTCATTCGATTCTGGCTCACTCAGTTAGTCATCTTCGCTTTATTTATCTCGTTACATCGCCTGTCTTCCTTCGTCTCCCTCTATTGCGTTTCCTTCCCCTTCTCTTTATTAACTTCTTCCTCTACCGCATCTTTCAGTCCTTCCATCCCTAACCTGCATAACTCCAATGATATTAAACTCTCCAGTGCTGTCAAAGGAAGTCTCCAGTGCTATCAAAGTTACTGTCCAGTGGTATCCATCTAAAACCTTTAACCTTTTTTATTAAATCTCTCGTCCTCTTTCTTCCCTACAAGCCTTACTTCTTTTTACCCCTCTCTTTTAGTTTTCCTTTTTTCCCTATGAACTTTTCCTATATCTTTGCTATTTCTTTCTCTTTCACCTTCATGTATCCTCCTCCTCCTCCTCCTCCTCCTCCTCTGGTCTGGAGCGGGTCGGTGTCTTCAATTAGTGGTTTCCTTTTCTGTTTTCATTTTCTCTTTCGGATACAAAGTCTCTCTCTCTCTCTCTCTCTCTCTCTCTCTCTCTCTCTCTCTCTCTCTCTCTCTCTCTCTCTCTCTCTCTCTCTCTCTCTCTCTCTCTCTCTCTCTCTCTCTCTCTCTCTCTCTCTCTCTCTCTCTCTCTCTCTCTCGCATGCAATGTGGGGAGGAAAACGGAAAAGTGAGTGTTCTTTGAGAGGAGGAAGAGAGGAGGAGAAGGAGGATGAGGAGGAAGAAGAGGATGAGGATGAGGAGGAGGAGGAGGAGGAGCAGGAGCAGTTAAACGGGTGAGTGCAGAAAGAGGTTTGAGAGAGAGAGAGAGAGAGAGAGAGAGAGAGAGAGAGAGAGAGAGAATATACGCATTACTTTTCGTTCGTTTTTTTTTTTTTAACCTTTTTTTACTTTTATTTTTTGTTGGTTTACTTTTTACTGTTTTCTTTCTTTTTATTTCCCTTCATTTTCTTTCTTTTTCTTTCTTAATTTATTTTTTTACTTTTCTTCGTGTTACTTGTTTTATTTCTCCTTAATTGCTTATTTTCTTGCTTTTCACTTGCTTTTTTTTTGTTATCCTCTATAATACTCCTTTTTCTCTCCCTCCTGTTTAATCCTCCTCCTCCTCCTCCTCCTCCTCCTCCTCCTCCTCCTCCTCCTCTTTCTTTTTTTCCTCCTCTCTCTCTCTCTCTCTCTTCCTCTCTCTCTCTCTCTCTGATCTCTCTCTCTCTCTCTCTCTTCTCTCTCTCTCTCTCTCTCTCTCTCTCTCTCTCTCTCTCTCTCTCTCTCTCTCTCTCTCTCCTCTTCGTCTCTCTCTCTCTCTCTCTCTCTCTCTCTCTCTCTCTCTCTCTCTCTCTCTCTCTCTCTCTCTCTCTCTCTCTCTCTCTCTCTCTCTCTCTCTCTCTCTCTCTCTCTCTCTCTCTCTCTCTCTCTCTCTCTCTCTCTCTTTCTCTTATGTATTCGTATTTATTTTAGTTTTTAGCAATCCTCCTCCTCCTCCTCCTCCTCCTCCTCCTCCTCCTCCTTCTCCTCTTCGTCATCCTCCTCCTCCTCTGTCTTCACACCTGCGTCCGGTCATTTATAAGGCCATGTAATAAACAGCGACAATATTATGCACTGTTAATATTTACTGTTATATACTACACACACACACACACACACACACACACACACACGCAGTTCGTGACTTAAGTACCACTGTTGTATCTCTCTCTTTCTCTCTCTCTCGTGTGTGTGTGTGTGTGTGTGTGTGTGGGTGTGGGTGTGTGTGGGTGTCTGCTTATTGAGCATTGAGAACACAGGAAACTCGAACGAAACACAAACACTATTTGAACGTTAACTGGAAAGAGATAGAACAGACAGATAAAATACACACACACACACACACACACACACACACACACACACACAGACCTCCATCTCCCTTACTTCCCCCCACACACACACACTCAACCCCCCCCCATCTCCCCTTACCTCTCCCCCCCCACACACACACACAGACCCCCTTCTCCCCTCTCCCCCCTCCATCCCCCCCCCACCCACCCACACACACACCCTCCATCTCCCCCCCCCCACACACACACACACCCGGATAGCAAGTTTGAAGCGCGGAGAAAACATCGGCGTGTTGACATAGACTTGCCACCGCCACACGCCGTCTGTCTCTGTTTTTCCGTGTCGCTGTGGCCGTGTGACAAAGATCGCTGGGACCTTTGACGCTTGTGGCCGCGGGTGAGGGAGGTAGTACCAGCCTATGCTAATGATGGGGAAGCCAGGGAGAGAGAAAGCGGTGAGGAGCAAAGGCTAAAAAGTACAGGAAAGAAGCGACGTTCATAAGAGGTAGGAAAGAATTCTGAGCGAAGGAGTGAATGCGAGGAAGTGAGTTAACGAAGGGCGAAGGAAGGAAAATAGTAATGTGTGTGTGTAGAAATGATACTGAAGGAATGGGAGGAAGGGATTGAAAAGGTATTAGCAAAGGTAAGAAAGCTAAGGAGTCCTAAGAAGGGGAAAATAGCTA
The DNA here is from genome assembly GCF_024679095.1 of Eriocheir sinensis. Classification (NCBI taxonomy): domain Eukaryota; kingdom Metazoa; phylum Arthropoda; class Malacostraca; order Decapoda; family Varunidae; genus Eriocheir; species Eriocheir sinensis. The sequence goes on along the minus strand of NC_066513.1, from coordinate 24,635,946 downwards.
TGCGTGTTTAAAGGTTATTGTGAAGGAATGAGATGAAGGGAGTGAAAGGGGAGGAGCAGAGGTGAGGAGGCTAAAAGGAGATTCTAAGTGAGAGCAAAAGACGAAGGAAGAAAACAGCAATGTGTGTGTAGAAATGACAGTGAAGGAATGAGAAGAAGGGATCGAAAGGGAAGGTGCATTGGTACGGAAGGTAGAGAGTCAAAGTACTGTTATGTAAAGCGCCGGTAGACTTTCCTGAATGGGCCTGCTGGTCGACCATAGCCTGTTAGTTGCGCAGACAAGTGTTGTATAATGGCGACATGTTTCTTGGCTCTTGCTGCCCCCGGAGTTCACTTGATCATCTTTTTAGAGTTTCGCTGGAGTCTGGTTTGATAGGCGGTCATCAGGACAGAGTAAAGGACGAACTGGAATTTAGCCCGGAAATTTGGGACACCTGAGAAAAAACTGGTATTAAAAGTCGTAATGCTGATGGCTTATTGAACAGTGGTGCTTGAAGTGGTAATGGATATGGGTGAGTGGAAAGTATTTATAGTGATGATTATGGAAATGGCTTAATAAACAATGGTATTAGTAATGGTTATGGTTGCCTGGTAGGTGGTGTAACAGACGACTGGGTGAAAAGATGAGTGAGTGGCATGTTATCATAGATGGTAATGGTGACAGATCAATGGGAGTGTAACACATGAATGGGTAATTGTGTTAGTGATGGACGGGCTATGTTTGAACGTTGAATGGGTGATCGCGGTGGTAGTGTTGATAAGGGGCGTGTTTGAGTGGTGGCCTGGAAGACTAATGGGCGGTATTGGTAGTGATGAATGAGTAATAGTGAGGGACAGCGGGGATGTTTGTCGTTGTGGTGATGTTTATGTTGGCGGTGGTGATGAAACACAGACGGAGGGTAAACACACACACACACACACACACACACACACACACACACACATACACACTCACACACACACATACACACACAAAGAGCGAGCGAGCTGTGGTTTCTGTTGTTTGTTACGCATGAATTACTGTTGCCCATAAATACACACACACACACACACACACACACACACACACACACACACACACACACACACACACACACACTCAATCATCCCTTGATGTACGGTTAGATAAAAGGAACGGCCTACTTGATAAAGCAAACACACACACACACACACACATACACACACACAGTCTATATCTATCTATTAACTCATATCTTTCCCTTACCAAAGTAGAAGAGAGAGAAGGTTATGTAAATCCGCAGCGGACGAAGTCGTTAGTGAAAAGTATAAATCACAGTAATATTACAGGAACAGCCGGCGATACAGTTTTCCAGAGCGTGAGTCAGTGAGATTTGTGACCAATTCCACGTACACAGACACACACACCCACACACACACACCCACCCACACACACACACACACACACACACACACATACACTGTTGTTCTACTTATACATCTATTTTTTTAATCTATTTGACAGCAAATAACAATATCCCTTATGTTTTTTTCTTACTCCTGTTCTGTAAAAATTGCTGTACTTCTTTTTACGTATTCGCTCGACGGCGCAGGTAGGCTTGCATGGTGGGGCCTGGTGGTCGGGCCCAGCCCGTTGTGGCGCAGGCAAGTGTTTAAAGTGGCGCCATCTTGCTTGGCTCATGCTGCCCATCGGATCTTTTCCGTGATTCTCTTTTCGAAAGAATCTAAAGTCCGGGTTGATAGGTGCTGTTCAGGACAGCATGTGGGTAGTCTTAGGCCACTCGGCGATGGCTGAAAAATTGCCAGCTTTTTTTCGCAGCGGGCGAGACACATATCTGTGTTTTTGAACGCCGCGCCAGCACGCTGACCACTCAGGCTCCGCCTCCCCCGCGAACACGCGTAAATTGGTATACATACCTAGACAGACAAGTAGGTAGGTAGGAAACAGGGACACGGGGTTGAAAGAAAGTAGGAAAAAAATGGAGAGGTAATGTTGAAGTAAAGCACTGAGAAAGTCAGGGGAAAACGAAGCAAATAAAGGAAAGAAGTAAAAGAAAGTAAATGGAAAGGGAAGGAGGGAAATACAAAGACAGAAAGGGGAAAAAAGATTCAGAGATGATAAACTAAGTGAAAAACGGAAATAAGAGAAAAAATAAAATAGAAAAAAGAAAGTAAAGTAAGTACGGAAATAGAAGAAAAGAGAGAAAAGAAGGTTAACAATATGAAAAATGGAAATAAAAGAAATATAGAAAAATATGATTGGAGAAACGGAACCTCAAAGTAAATAAAAAACGGAGGGAAACGAAAGAAAGAGAACAGGACATGAAAGAAAGATAGAAAATAAAATCAGAAAAAGAAAGCAAACTAAATTTGGAAGGAGGGAAAAGATAAAAAAGAGATAACAAGATGAACAATGTGGAAAAGGGAAATAAAAGAGAGATAGAACAGCACTGAAAAAAAAATGACACTAAAGTAAATGAAAACGGAGGGAAATGAAAGAAAGAGAACAGGAAGGAGGGAAAGAATAAAAAAGAGATAACAAGATGAACAATGTGGAAAAGGGAAATAAAAGAGAGATAGAACAGCATTGAAAAAAAAATGACACTAAAGTAAATGAAAACGGAGGGAAATGAAAGAAAGAGAACAGGACATGAAAGAAAGACATAAAACCGGAACTAAGGTAGGTCAAAGGCAAGCCAGGTAAAAGAAACAGAGCGAACAAGCAGGCAAGCAGGCAGGTAGGAAGGCAGGCAAGCAGGCAGGTAGGAAGGCAGGCAAGCAGGCAGGTAGGTAGGCAGGCATGCAGGTGATCCAACAGGTAAGTCAAAAGGGAGCACATCACGATCAAGGAGGCGAAATATTTCCCCTCCGTCTCAGGGCGTCAGGAAGGAAGGTGAGAGGTCATGAAAGGTGTCTCGGGTTTGTATGCAGGAGACTATCAGGAAACACAGGGAACACTTTTTTTTGTTGTCTTTTTTTGTGTGTTTCTGTTTATTGTGTGTGTGTTTGTATTTGGCTGACATATGACACTTTTTTTTTTGTCTTTCTTCGTGTGTGTTTGTTTATTGTGTGTGTGTGTTTGTATTTGGTTGACATATGAGACGGCTCCTTTCTCTCATTTTCTCTCAATCTCTCTCTCTCTCTCTCTCTCTCTCTCTCTCTCTCTCTCTCTCTCTCTCTCTCTCTCTCTCTCTCTCTCTCTCTCTCTCTCTCTCTTTGCGATATTGGATTTTTGAGACTTGAAGCGATTCGATTTTGATTTCTTTTCGGCTGCTGATCCTTTTTTTTTTTCTCTTGCGACATTTTTTGTTTTTTTTCGATTCCAAACTTGACATGTGTTCTTTGGTTTCAGAAATTCATACGCAACCTTTTTTCCACTCTTTCTTTCTAGGCGCTATTTCTCGGCTGTTTTATGATGATCACACACACACACACACACACACACACACACACACACACACGAACAAGCATACACACACACACTCACACACACACAATTTTACATTTCCGGTTCTTGAAGATGTTAAAATAGTTTCTCCTCTTTGAAAATGCAATATTGTAGCAGTAAATATTGTGTTGCATATTACTTACTCCCGTCATGCAGTGTGTGTGTGTGTGTGTGTGTGTGTGTGTGTGTGTGTGTGTGCGTGTGTGTGTGTGTGTGTGTTGCCTTTTAATGCCTGTGAAAAAAACTTGGGAAACACTTTTTACAGATTACGGAGGAGGAGGAGGAGGAGGAGGAGGAGGAGGAGGAGGAGGAGAGGCAGAAGGAGAATGAGGAGGAGGAGGAGAGGGAAGGGGAGGGGGAGGAGGAGGAATAAGAAAGAGGAATAAGTGGTAGGTGTTCGAGGAGAGTGGAGGAGGAGGAGGAGGAGCAGAAGGAATAGGAAGAGGAGGGAGAATAATGATATACAAAATGATGTCAGAATAGGAGGAGGAGGAGGAGGAGGAGGAGAAGAAAGAGGAGGAGAAGGAGATGTAGGAATAAGAGGATGCTATTGGAGGAATAGTGATGGAAGAGAAACAGGATACAGAAGAAGAGGAATAAGATAGAATCGAAAGAAAGAAAAGAAGAAGAAAAAGAAGAAAAGGAAGAAGAAAGAGGAGGAGGAGGAAGAAGAGGAGGAGTGTTAGTGGGGAAAGTCTAAGGAGGAGGAAGGAGAGGGGTAAGAAATTGGATGAGGGGGAGAAGAGGAGCAGGAGGAGGAGGAGAGTGAGGAAAGGACGGGGTGGGGGGGGGGGCAGGGGGGGTCCTGCAGGATCGTAACTCGGAGTCCTAGAGTCCTAAGGGTGCAAAGGACACGAACACCACCCTCGTCCGTTTCCTCCGCCGCCGTCTTGTCGCCTCTCCTCCTCCTCCTCCTCCTCCTCCTCCTCCTCCTCCTCCTCCTTCCGAATCTCCCGCCGTCTCCATACTCTATATCACCTTCCTCGTTCTCCTCCTTCCTCTCTTCTTTCTTCTCCTCTTCCTCCTCTTGCTTTTATTCCTTCCTCTTCCTCCTCCTCCTCCTCCTCTTCTTGCTCCTCCTGATTTCTATACTTCTTGCTTTCCTCTTCCTCCTCTTTTTCCTGTCACTTTTCTCGCTTGATCATTCTTCTTTTGATCATTTTTCTTCCTCCTCCTCCTCCTCCTCCTCCTCCTCCTTCTTCTTCTCCTTTTCCTCTTTTTTCCCTCCTTTCTCGTTACTTCTCTTCCATTGTTTAACTTCCTTTATCTCTGTGTCGCCATTGTTATTGTTTTTTGTCATCTTGCATCGTAGTTTTGTTGTTTTATTTCTTTACTTTGTCTCCTTTTTTTCATATTTTTCTTTTCCTTTTTTTCTTATTTTTTTTCTGGTGTTTTTTGTCACGCTATGTTTTATGCTTTTCTTGTATTATTCTTTTCTTTTTTTTCCCTTTTCTTTCTTTCATTCTCTTCCCCTCATTACTCTCCCTCACTCGACTTGCCTTTCCTCCTCCTCCTCCTCCTCCTCCTCCTCCTCCTCCTCCTTTTCTTCTTCGTTACCCTTTCTTCTCCCGTCTCGCTGCTTCCTTCCTTCCTTCCTCCTCACATGTCTTTTCTTTTTTATTATTTCCTCATCCCTTCGCTTCCCTTTCCCCTTCTTCTTCATCTCTTCTTTCTTCCCTTCCTCCTCCTCCTCCTCCTTCTCTTCCCTCTCTTCCCTCGCTTGAAATAGAATAACAAGCTCTCTAATATTTTCATGTTTTCTTATGTCTCCGCTTCGTTCCCCTTTTCTCCTCCACGTCTTTCATCCTTTCTTCCTCTTTCGTAAGCTCTCTCTTTCTTTCTTTTATTTTTCTTTGTTTGTCTTTTTTTTCTGTCTTACATTCACTTCGTTCTTTCTTTTCTTATATGATTCCTTCCTTCCTTCCTTCACTTATTCACGTCAATCTTTTCTTATATGATTCCATCCTTCCTTCCTTCATTCATTCATTCACTTCAATCTTTCCTTCTGTGCTTCAGTGTTTTCGTTGTTTTCTTCCTTCCTTTCTTTCTTCTCTCTTACTTTCTCACCTTCGATCATTTATTCTTACTCTCTTCCTTCCCTCTTTATTTTCATCCTTACTTCCCTTTTTATCTCCTTCCTTCCTTCCTTCCATTCCTTTCATCCTTTCATCCTTCCTTCCTTTCATTCCTTTCTTCCTTCCTACTTTCCTTTCATCTTTCCTTCCTTCCATTCCTTCCTTTCTTCTTTCCCTCCTTCCTTCTTTCACTCCTTCCTTCCTTCCTTCCTTCCTTCCATTCCTTCCTTCTTTTCCTCTTTCTTTCCTTCCTTCCTTCCTTCTTTCCGTCCTTTCTTCCTCTCTACCTTTGATATCTTCTCCCTTCCTTCCTTCCTTCCTTCCTTCCCTCCTTTCTTCCTTTGTCTTCCTTGTCTTCCCGCGGCGTGATTCTGCACCGAGAGAGGACAATAAATAATTCTCTGGAACCATAACTGTGACAAAAAGGATGAGAGAGAGAGAGAGAGAGAGAGAGAGAACGACAAACGGATAGACAGACAGAGACAAACACATGAAGACGTTTAGACAGACAGACAGACAGACAGACAGACACGCAGAGTAACCCCGACAGACAGATACAGACAGAGACAGGTAGGAAACACACACACACACACACACACACACACACACACACACAAGAGCCAGAGAAACATTAACCAACAAACACAGACAAATATTAACAGAGAAACCGAGACAGACAAACACCAACACAGACACAAACAGAAACACAGACAGGGATTAACAGGCCGGGAGAATAGAGGTGGGTAGGCAGGTAGGTTGGCGGGTAAATATTGTAACACCTGTGAGAGCTGTAGCCCAGAGCACACCTGTTACCTTCAAGACGATGTACCTGCAGTTAACACACAGGTAACACAATGCCCTCACCTGCCTCCCTCCCTCCTTCCCTGCTCGGTACGTTAGGTGGGTATTAAGCATGTTGGCTGCCCTTGTGTGTTGCTCCTACGTCTGCTCTTGCTTCGTTTCGGCTCTTATTTATTCTTGCTTGTCTTGGTTAATTTGGGTTACTTTAAAAGGATTGCTGTTTTTCTCCTCCTTTCGTTTTCTTTCATGTAGTTGCTTGGCTCCTTTTTATCCCGTTTCCTTCTTTTCCTTTGCTTTTCGCTTCTGCTTGTTTGTTTTTTCGGCTTGATTATTGTTACTTTTATTTTTGTTTGTTTTTCTTTTGGATGTCTTACTCTTCTTCCCTCATTTTCTTTCCTTTCCGTTTCTTTCATATGCCTTCTTTTCCTTTCCTTTCCTTTTCTTCTGTTTTCTTGTTATATCTTCCATAACATTTTACCTCTTTCCGTTACTCTTTCTCCTCACCCTCACAATTTTTCTCCTTCTCTTTCCCATTGCTACTGTATAATCCTTTTCCCCTCGAATCTAGAATTCCTCCCTTAAGAGAGGTTCAAAGATGAGTTCCGTGGGACAGCATGAGTCAAACAAGATGGCGCTACTATAAATCACTTACCCACGCCAGAGCGGATTGGGCAGCCATCATGCCCCACCAGGAAGGTCTACCGGCGCAATAGACCTAGAGGTTCATTTTCTTTTTCTTCTCTGTACAAACACATATTGCTGCCAACAACCACCATCATTCTACACGGTTTCTCATCAACAGGACACCTCTCCTCCCGAAATTGACCTCTCTTTCGGCCACCTCTTTTGAATCTCTTTTTAGGAGCAGCGAGTAGCGGGCTTTCTTTTTATCATTGTTTCCCTTTTTTGTGCCCTTGAGCCGTCTCCTTTGTTGTAGAAAAAAAAAAAACTTTCATAGCTCATCTTTCTGTTTCTTCCCGTTTCGCTCCATCACCAGCCAACTCGGTCATCTCCTTTCCCCAACACCATT
>NC_066513.1:24583614-24623614 GCF_024679095.1 Eriocheir sinensis | reverse complement strand
AATTTCAAGTTATTTTTATACTTTTTCATATTTATATAATTTCATTTAAAATTCTGTCGTCAGCTTTTACAGATGCAGCAAAATTCGTAACGCTTTTGTATTAAACGCTTCAAAACGAAGTTATTTTTTGGTTTGCGGATTATGTAATTAATAACATACAGTTGACTATATAGTTAGCAAGATACAATAGACATCGTTATAAATGTTAGTTATTCTCTGTAGTTAATATATATATATATATATATATATATATATATATATATATATATATATATATATATATATATATATATATATATATATATATATATATATATATATATATATATATATATATATTTTTTCATTGTTGTTCTTTGTTGTATTTTTTGTTTTGGGTGGTGATGGTGGTGGTGGTGGTTGTTGAAAACATGTTGATAAAATATAAATGCATACGTCAACACACACACACACACACACACACACACACACACACACACACACACACACACACACACACACGCTCATATGTTCCGTAATCACTTTTGTACTAACACTCAATCCTTCAGTTTTCACAGTTATGAGTAATTATAGTAATAAATAATAATAATAATAATAATAATAATAATAATAATAATAATAATAATAATAATGATAACAATACTATTACTACTACTACTGCTACTACTACTACTACTACTACTAGCAATAATAGTCAGAAATAGTAATAGTAATAGTAATAAAATAACAGCAGCACACACCATAAAATAAGTCATTCAGCATTCTCCTTGCAAAGCTTTCCCTTCCATCAAACAAGTAAAACAAACAAAACATAAAACAGAATCACGTCACGTCAACATTAAGCCGGTAAGTGATAACCAGCTGTGCACAGGTGTCAAAAAAAACCCTCAGGTGTGCGCTACAAAAAAAAGGTAACGTGTTCCTTCGCAATAAAAAACCTCGCACTGCTTTCCCGTTTTTCCTCTTATCTTTATGGGTCGGGCGGGACGCGCGGGACATTTACCCTTTTTGCTTAACTCTCACGTGCATATAGTCTACATTTGACCCGCTTCCAATCGCGCCAACAAACGGCCATCTGACTGAATTTGTGTTTGTGTGTAAATACATTTGCTGTGGTTAACTGCGGCTCGGAATCTCGCGTTGAAAATGAAAGTGGATTTGTGTGTGTGTTGTGGTATTATCTGTCTGGTGTGTGTTTGATATTTGTTCTCCTTTGGTGTATATATGGGGGAGGGTTTTTATTAATTGAAGTCACCGCGGAATCTCTCGCTCAAAATGAAAGTGGGTTTGTGTGCTCTGCTGCTATCTGTCTGTATTTATTTGCTATTTATTCGCTTTTGACGTTCGTGTGTGTTAAGATTGTTATTAATTGAAGTGACATACAAACATACATACATACACTGATATATACATAGAATATATGTATTTAACTCCGACGTGGAATGGTATGTAAATAGAAAAGGGGGAGTGGAATTCGTGGAAAGGAAAGAGGAAAATTGAAAGGGATAATAGACAAGAATAAAGTAATATTTTGTAGCATTTGTCAATGGTAGCATTTTTCTCCCTCCATAAATATGTTTTAAGTGGCTTGTAAATAGAAAGGGGAAAAGGTAAAAGGGGGAAAATGGCAAGGAAAATCTGAAATGAGGTTAAGTAAGAGGAAAATGAAGGCAAGTAGAAGTATGTAGCATATTCCATCGATCTTGTTTGTTGTCTGTGGTCATATATGAAGTGTTTTATAAGCAGAACTAATCGACTGTGTGTGTAAATACATTGGCCGTTGTTAGCTGCAACCCGGAATCCATCGCTGAAAATGAAAATGTAATTGTTTCACGGTAATATCTGCCTGGCATCTATTTGTTTCGCTTTACTCGTTGCTCTGTTGTAATACATGTTGTTGCTAGTGTTTATGAATTAAATAAGAGGAACAGAAACTGAAAGTGGAAACAGTATAAATAAAGCAAAATAGTTTTTGTTCGGTATTCATTTTGTTATTGTTTTATCTTCATTTGTTATTTACTGTTTTTTTCCCATTCATAGATGTTGTGTTTATAAATGAACTTTAATTGTTAACTGTCGTAAGAGATCTATCGCTCTCCGTGATCTCAAAACAATCAATATGAATGTCCAAAGGATGTCTATAAATAGCCCTACCTATATTATATTTTAGGGTATATATATATATATATATATATATATATATATATATATATATATATATATATATATATATATATATATATATATATATATATATATATATATATATATATATATATATATATATATATATATATATATATATATATATATATATATATATATATATATATATATATATAAAATCGATCTTAACATATCCAGTCTTTGAATGGATAGATTTTCAATGTTTGAAAATAACTTCTTCTGATGCACATTTTCCGATTTCTAAACTGCCATAAAAGTCTTATCGAAAAATGTTAATGGTTTCGTGTAAAACTCTACGGATTTATTTAACCATGCTTCAGTTTCCATAGAAGTTTGCTACCCATAAATATTTGCAGCGTCAGAGGATTTGCATTTTATATATTTACCTTTCTTCTTTTTAAGTACAAAAATCTTTTCGATTAAAATTTGTCATATATGGGTATGGCATTGTCTCCTGCCTAGTTGTCTCAAAATCTGTCCCAGTTTATGATGAGATGCATATCACTCTCACCATCTTTCTCTTTAGGTATGAAAAGGCATCCTGGGTGTCAAATTACTACTGTACTATTGTTACTCTTTAAACGTGTCCACAAAGTTTTCTGCCTCAGACTTTTTTAACCTTTTTCGTTGATGGATATTCTTGCCTCTATTTTTCCTCCCATCTGAGTAATGCAAGAGGCCGGGGCAGTTTGTTAGGCAAAGTTCAGCATTACTTAGCGCGTCCCGCATTAGGGAGTCCCACGGAAAGTGATCTGCTTAAAAGTACATAAACTCAGCCTCTCTTCCTCCATGTATTCCGCCCCCCCCTCCCCCCTAACCCCCCCCTCTCTCTCTCTCTCTCTCTCTCTCTCTCTCTCTCTCTCTCTCTCTCACACACACACACACACACACACACACACACACACACACACACACACACACATTCACATAAAACTTCAACAACAACAACAACAACAACAACAAGGCAGGCTAGATTAGTTGCATGTACCATTAATTCCTTTTCTTTCATGCTCTTTATTTTTTTACGTTCGTGATAGGCATTCAGGCATGTTTTCTCTTTTTTTATTCTATTGTTTTTTTTTAGTAGCCCTGTCTGTGTTTCGTTCAGTTTTTTTATTTCTTTTATTCGCATTTTTCCTTTTTTTTTAACTGGAATCATATTTTTTTTCTGTATCTACATTTTTGGGTGAGGGCCGTGGAAGGGTGGATGATGGTTAATATTTCCAAAGGTATATTTTTCCCATTCGTCCAAATCTGGTATGATATAAATAAACTGTATGATACGGCCTCGTTTACGTTTGCTTCTTTTTTGACATATATGTGTATTTCTTTTTCCTATTGCCGATATATCCACTATGTGTTGCTATTACTTTTTGGCTAATGACTCACTTGTTGCTTTTCCTGTATCTTTATTGCACTTTTCCTTGTTCTTTCTTTCGTTCGTACATTATTTCCCTTTTCTGAATTGGTATATTGATTTCTTCCTTTTTTTACAGCAAAGGAGACAGCTCAAGGGCACAAAAGAGGAAACAATAATAAAAAAAAGCCCGCTACTCGCTGCTCCTAAAAAGAATCCAAAGAGGTGACCGAAAAGAGGGGTCAATTTCGGGAGTTGAGGTTATTTTTTTCTGTATCTTTTTGTCTTTTTTTCTTCGTTCATTTTATTAAGTTATATACTCGTACTAATGCGCACACGTACACACTTTACATCCATAAACGCTCGCATATGTACACATTCGCATACACACACACATACACACATTATACAATTATATGCGACACACACACACACACACACACACACACACACACACACACACACACACGCACACCATGCACTCTTCATACGCACAGCACTCGGCTCATGACGTTTCCAGCACCTGACGTTCGCTATTCAGGCTCCGCTCTACAACATACATTGCCCCTCATACATTATACAGCCCCAGTCCGTCCCTCTCCCTCTCTCTCTCTCTCTCTCTCTCTCTCTCTCTCTCTCTCTCTCTCTCTCTCTCTCTCTCAGGTGTTGAGTTACCTGTGTGTATGTGTGTGTGTGTGTGTGTGTGTGTGTGTGTGTGTGTGTGTGTGTGTGTGTAACAGGGTAGGACGGGAGGGAGGGAAAATAAAGAGAGAAAAAGTTTGTGTTAGGGAAGGAAGAGAGGGAGGGAAGGAAGAGAGTTAGGGAAGGAAAGAAAGAATGGAGGGAGAGAAAAAGAGAGTGGGAGAGGATGTGGAAGGGAAATAATGGGACACAGCCAACTAAGAGGAAAGAGGGAAGAGAAAGGCCAGAGGAAGAGGAGGTTTTAAAGGAATGGACAGAATGACAGAAGGGAGAAAAATGAGTTAAGTTAGGAAATACAAAATGCATGAGTAACGAGGAAGAAGAGAGGAAAGAAATCGATGTAACTGAGCAAGGAAAAAGAGGAAGAGAAAGAGTAGAAAAATAGGTTTGATGGATAGAGTTCAACATCGAGAGAGAAAGGGAAGGAAAAAAAGGGAAGGAGAAACATCATTAGCAGCGGGAAAGAGGAGTGAAAAATATAACTTGTAAGAGGAAGTGGAAAGAGAAGAGAAAACTAAATAAATCGTAGCAAAAGGAAGAGGAAGGGGAAGAGAGAGAGAGAGAGAGAGAGAGAGAGAGAGAGAGAGAAGGAAAGGAAGAATGAATAGTGGAGAACCGGAAGAGAAAAAATCGAGTTAAGAAGAATAAGAGGAAGGGGAAAGAGCAGAGAAGAGGAAACATTCGAGGGATAGAGAGCAGCAAACTGAAGGTATTTCGTTGTGTTGTAACCGAGAAGCCAACAGGAAAAGGAAGAGGAGGAAGAGTTGGAACTAAAATGGACACTGTATGAAAGGGAGAAAGAGAGTCAGGTGTGCTAAATCCAGGTGAGAGAGAGAGAGAGAGAGAGAGAGAGAGAGAGAGAGAGAGAGAGAGAGAGAGAGAGAGAGAGAAACTTGGTCTGTCCCTCAACCTATAAGTGAGACGCAAACTAAGACGCTGCATCTCTCTGCTTTAGCGAATATTAAGTAGTAGTAGTAGTAGTAGTAGTAGTAGGAGGAGGAGGAGGAGGAGGAGCAGTAGGTCAAGTTACTCTTATAATTCCTTTCGTTTCTATTCCACATCTCCTTTTCCACTAAAACACTTGGTTTAAAAAAGATGCAGAGAAGAAACCAATATATTTTTCCCCCTCTGTGATACCTAAACGCGGAGCCCCAGCCAACCACACCTCCGTGCACGGCGTCTCGTTCCCGCATCAGGTCACTTCATCATCTTGCTCCTCTGGCTGGCACGGCGCCCCACGCAAGTAAGAGAACCATTTACATACGTCACTCCGCGTTGCACGGCTCCAGGCTCCGTGATGCATTTAACGAGGTGGTGCAAGGCTGGAGGGAAGGCAGGCATGAAGGGGATGAGGCAAGGGAGAGGGAGAGAGTATGGAACGAAAATGAGTGGAAGGAAAGTGAATGGTACGGGAGGATGAGGGATTAGAGGGATAGAAAGGAGAGGAAAAGGACGGTAAAAAAAAAGAAAGGAAGGCAGTGTTAGAAAGACGGCAAGGGAAAGAGTAAGGAAGGAATATGAACGAAAATGAGTGGAAGGAAAGTGAATGGTATGGGAAGGATGAGGGAGTTGAGGGATACAAAGGAAAGGAAAAGGACGGTAAAAAGAAAGGAAGGCAGTGTTAGAAAGATGGCAAGGGGAAGAGTAAGGAAGGAATATGAGGGAAAAGGAAACTGAAGAGTACGGGAAGGATGTGGAGTGGAAGGGATGGGAAGAAAGCGAATAGAAAGGTAAAAAGAAAAGGAAGGCAGAGAGATGACGATGCCGAGGGACAGGGAGAGAAGAAAGGGTCAGTCTGGTTGTGGTCTGACTTAAGAAGAGAGAAGAGAGGAAAGGGAGGGAAGAAAGGGCCAGTGTGATTGGGGTCTAACTAAAGGACAGAGGCAAGGGAGAGAAGAAAGGGCGAGCAAGGATACGGTCTGACTTGAGAAGAGGGGAAAGGGAGGGAAAGGGAGAGAAGGAAGGGCTAGTGTGGTTGTGGTCTGACTTAGCTTTTCTGCGATGGTTTAAAAGGTGAGTTACGGACAATGAAAAGCCAGCGGCGTTTCCTTCTTCATCTACATCCCGGGATTGCTGTGGAAGTTTACGGTTTGTTAGACCAGGAGGAGGAGGAGGAGGAGGGGGAGGGGGAGGAAGAGGAAGAATAGGAGCAAGAGAAAAAGAAGAAGGGGAGAAAGACAGAGAAAGAGAGGGAGAAAGAAAGAAAAGAGAGAAGGAAGAAAGAGAAATTGGGGAGAAAGACGAGAAGAAAGAGGGGGAGGAAGAAGAGGAGGAGGAAGGACAGGAGGAATAGAAAGAGGAAGAAGTAGAAGGAAGAAGAGAAGGAGGACGAAGCAAGAAATTGTTGGATAAAAAAAATACAATACGAACTATGATAGCAGAACCAAAGAGGACCAAGAAGAGGAGGAGGAGGAGGAGGAGGAGGAGGAGGAGGAAGGAAGGAAGCGTAAAACAAATTGGGGAAACCCGGAGGCAGGAGAAGGAATAGGAGAGAAGAGGAGGAGGAGGAGGAGGAAGAGGAGTAGGCGCAAGAGGAGGTGAAGGAGGCACAGGAAGGAAGTACAGAATGAATTGAGAAAACCAGTAGAAGGAGGAGGAGGAGAAGGAGGAGGAGGAGGAGGAGGAGGAGGAGGAAGGAAGGACGGTAAAGTTGAGGAGGGGGAATATAGAAAAAACATCAAGGCAGAGGACGATGAAGAGAAGGAGGAGGAGGAGGAGGAGGAGGAAAAGAAATCTGAGGGAAGAACGAAAGGAAGGAAGGAAGGAAGGAAGGAGGGAAGCTGAAGAGGAATTTAGTTACCCTTTGCCGATTGCCTATTGAGAGAGAGAGAGAGAGAGAGAGAGAGAGAGAGAGAGAGAGAGAGAGAGAGAGAGACTATTGACTTTACTGCCTTTAGATGATTTGAAAATTGGCATATTATTCGTTTCCCTTCAAAATGACACACTTTAACAGGATACTTTCTTGCTTACTTTTATTTACTACATTATATTGCATTGATTTGATTCTCTCTCTCTCTCTCTCTCTCTCTCTCTCTCTCTCTCTCTCTCTCTCTTTTTCTCCTTTTTTGTCCAGGTTTTCCTATACTGACATACATACACACCTTCTCCTTCTCCTCCTCCTCCTCCTCCTCCTTAAAAATCACATTGACCGTCACTTTTTTGCGTCGGGCGTGAACTAAACGTATCCACAAGTGCTTTAATCCTTATCGCTTCCTGTGGCTGACGGATTGATTAAATAACTGAAAGCAGGCAGCCTCGTAATGAGCCAATATGTTTTCTGCTGCCTACCCGTCCATGTTTCGATGTTTCCATGTTTCCTTCTCCTTTTCCTCTTCCCTTTCCCATCCTCTTGGCACCCTTTGCTTCTATTCCTACCCCTTTCACACTTCCCTTCTCTTTCTCCTCCACCTTCTATTTCCTCCTCCTCCTCCTCTTCCTCCTCGAGTCTCCGTTGTGAGGTAGAAGTTACGTCACGTTTTATCAAGTTACGGAGGAGGTTATGGGGCTTGCAATTTGTTCCTCCTCCTCCTCCTCCTCCTCCTCCTCCTCCTCCTCCTCCTCCTCCTCCTGCTGGACCACTGGATATCCTTCCCTCCCTTCCTTCGTTCCTTCCGCACCTCGTATCCTTATTGGGGAGACTGTAAGATCACTCCCTAAGCACTTGGATATCTTCGTTTCTCTCTCTCTCTCTCTCTCTCTCTCTCTCTCTCTCTCTCTCTCTCTCTCTCTCTCTCTCTCTCTCTCTCTCTCTCTCTCTCTCTCTCTCTCTCTCTCTCTCTCTCTCTCTCTCTCTCTCTCTCTCTCTCTCTCTCTCTCTCTCCTGTAGGCAAATATGACGTAAATGATTTTAATAATAGAAGGAATAAAAGAAAGAAAGGAAGAAAGATGGAAGGAAAGAAGAAGGAAAAGCTGGAAGGAAATAAATGGAAGTCTTGTCTCTATTTTCTTTCCTCTTCTCTCTCTCTCTCTCTCTCTCTCTCTCTCTCTCTCTCTCTCTCTCTCTCTCTCTCTCTCTCCCGCCATTTGTCATGAGGGATTACAAGGGTTTTTCCTCTTCCTCTTCCTCTTTCCTCTTACTCGTTCTCGTAGTCTTGTGTATTTTCTTTTTATCCACTTTTATTTTTATCCGCATCTTCGTCTCCCTTTTCTTTCTGACCTCTCCTTTCCTTCCTTTTTCTCTTTCTTTCTCTTCCCTTTCTTTTATTTTCCACGTCTTGTATCTTTTCTTTAGTCACTCTTTCTATGCACATCCTCTTCTTCTTTTTCTTGTTTCTCTCTTCTTTTCTCTCTTTCTCTCTCTCCCTTCCCTTCTTTTTGCGCAATATTCTATCCTTCAACCTACTCTCTACCTCCTTCTCTTCCTCTTTTAAACTCCTCTCTACAGCAAATATCTCCTACCTCCTCAACCTACTCTTCCCCTTCTCCTCCTCCTCCTCCTCCCCTTCTTTCAGCTCCTCCACCACCCCCACCACTGCTACTACCTCCTCCTCCTCCACCCTGTTTTTCTCTTCCTCCTCCTCCTCCTCCTCCTCCTCATTCTCCTTCTTCTCCTTCATGCTATCCTTCAACCTCTGTACTTTCTGCCTCCTCCTCCTCTTTCTACTTCAACTCCTGCACTACCATCACTACTGCTACCCCCTCCTCTCTCTTCTTCCTCCTCCTCCTCCTCCTCCTCCTCCAAACTGCCTTCTCCACCATCATTTTCTCGCGCGATAAACGTCTCCCCGTGAAAGGTCTTTGGTTGTTCTTAAGTGCGAAAAGAAATTCAGACTGAAGAAACATAAAAAAGTGTTCGTTTAAAGTTATCTCTTCACGCTAATGGGCCGCCGTGACCTATGTTATGCGAGAGAGAGAGAGAGAGAGAGAGAGAGAGAGAGAGAGAGAGAGAGAGAGAGAGAGTGAGAGTGAGCGATAATAGAAGAGGAGAGAGAGAGAAAAGTAGAGAAGGAAAAGGAAACAAAGAACGGAAAGAGCAACAGGAGGAGAAATGAGGATGAGGAAAGACACGTAGAGAAGAGGCGAGAGAAGAGGAATAGTGGATAGGAAAAGAAGAGGAATAGTGGAAGCCGTAGGAGAGAAGTTTGAGGTAGGAAATGGAGGAGGAGGAGGAGGAGGAGGAGAGTGGGACTGATACTGTGTCCATTCTCTCTCTCTCTCTCTCTCTCTCTCTCTCTCTCTCTCTCTCTCTCTCTCTCTCTCTCTCTCTCTCTCTCTCTCTCTCTCTCTCTCTCTCTCTCTCTCTCTCTCTCTCTCTCTCTCTCTCTCTCAAAGCCGCAGGTCTTATCAATTAGGGAAATGGCCACGTCGAATAATTGATTTAATGATGTTTTATAACGAGATGGATTTGTCACTAATACTACGTTACCTGCAATTACGTGAGGTCGTTTCCCGGGCGTTCGCTGCGCTTTACACTTGTGACAGCCGCTAGTGGTGTTCAGAGGTGTTTGTGAGCGTGTGATGGTGTGTTTGATGTGGGCTTACTAGATGGAAGAGTAGAAGGGTATTAGTAGATTGAGGTAGTGTGTAAGCAGATAAGAGGCTAATAGGTTGCCAGCGGATAGGTAGGTGGGCAGGCAAGTGATTTATAGGAGGTTAACAGGTACGCAGAGAGACAGGTAAAATGCAGGAAGGTACAGAGGAGGGAGTGAGGGTTAGCTTGGTACGGATGTGGGTGAGGAGGCAGGTGGGCAAGGAGGGAAAGAGGATTATAAGGAATATGGGGGGTAGAAGAGTGAAGTATAGGGGAAAGTTGCGTAATGGAGGGGTTGGGAAGAACGTTGAAAATAAAAGAAATCAGGGAGATAAAGATGCTAAGGGGAACAAGCATGAAATAATAAATTGGGAATGGTAGAGTGAGAAAGTAGAGGAAGGGTGAATCGTGGAAGAGATGGAAGGGAGAGGAAAAGGACGTTGAAAAGAAAAGAAAGTATAGAAATATGAAGGAAAAACGGGAAAAGGAGAAATGAAACGGTAGGAAACGGGTATCTTATAGGGATGGAGATAGAGACAGGTAGGCAGGTAAGGAGAGAGGAGTAGCCAGGTAGGGAAGTAGATAGGGAGGCAAGAGGCAGGGAGGGATAAAGGTAGGCTGTATGTTGGTAGGTAGGGAGTGAGGGTCTGTCAGGGAGGGTGGCTTACACGGCCCTCCCTCTCTGTCCCTTCATTCATAAAACAGGTGGGCTGGAGGGCTTCCATTCCGGGGCAGGTGAACACAGGTGGGGACGGCCAGGTACACGCGCGCTGAATGGCTCTCCTCACCTGCCTGGCTACACTCATTGAGACGCGCCAGGTAGAGATATTGACAGCTTATACGCGGGGTTTTTCTATGTGTTTATCTTTTGGTGGTCTGTTTGTCTGTTTTTTTGTATTTTTTTCGTTTCATCATTTTTTTTGCATTGTATATTTTCTTTTTTTAAGTTATGATGATATATCTGGTGTTTATTTTGTCTTTTTACGTGTTTTATTGGTTTTGTTTTGTTTTGTCATGTGTGTTTCTTTCTTTTCGTTTGGTCTGGCTGTCTGTCTGGTGTTTGGTGTTTGTCTGTAGTGTGATTTTGGTATATATTCTTACTTTCTCTTTTTCCTCTTTTTATTTATTATTATCGTGTGTTTTTTGTGATTTTTATTCGTCCTGTTCTAATTATTTTTGTCATTAGTTTCTCTGTTTGTCTGAGTCTCCCCTTTCTATCCTTCTCCTCCCTTTCTTCCTCCTCCTCCACCTCCTCTCTCTCTCTCTCTCTCTCTCTCTCTCTCTCTCTCTCTCTCTCTCTCTCTCTCTCTCTCTCTCTCTCTCTCTCTCTCTCTCTCATTAACAAATTCACATCCTTTTCATCACCCTCCTTTCCGCCCTTTTGTCGTTCTCTCCCTTCCCTTTTTCCTCCCCTTCTCTCCAATCTTATTCTTCCCTTATGCTCCCCCTCTACCTCCCTCTCCCCTTCCTCCATCAGCTTACTCGTCTTCCTCCTCCTCTGCCTTCTCCTCCTCTCCCTACCATTTCCCCTTTTTCCTCCCCCTTTTTCAATCTCGGTAGTCTCTTGTATTCTGTCATTCTCCTCTTCCCCTCCCAATTCCCTTTCTCCCTGTTATTCCTTTCCTCCAACTTCTCTTCCGTTTCTTCTTTTATTATCCCATTTTCCTTTCTCTACATAATTATAATCTTTTACCACTTTCTGCCAACCTCATCCTCTCCTTCTCTCTCGCTTTCCTCTCTCTACCTCAATACTTTTTATCCCGATCATCTTTTTTCTCTCTCCCTGTATATTTTTTCGCACCCTTCCCTGGACAAGTGAGCATCAAGTAAGTATAATCAAAACCGCTACGTGAGGGTGACTTGATCCCCTTATAGGCTCTGAGAAGCGTCAGGTGGCGCTCGGAATGTTATTAAAAGAAATCCTTGACTAGAAAAAAAAGTAGCGATGGTTTCCTGAGGCCATTAATATTTTTTTCATCTCACGGGAAGTTAATAAGATAGGAGAGAGAGAGAGAGAGAGAGAGAGAGAGAGAGAGAGAGAGAGAGAGAGGAATCTTCTAAAGACTTGTCTCATATCTAATTTTCCGCGAAGTTGAGGAATTTCGCGTTTGAGTTAATTTCTTAATATTTCTCATCTGCAGCCACTTGGGACGCCGTGAGATTCTCGTCTTTGTCTTCGTCTGTGTTTCTGTACGTGTCTGCGTGTGGCTGTATATATCTACTGTCTTGTTTCTCTGTATGTCTTCGTGTGTGTGTGTGTGTGTGTGTGTGTGTGTGTGTGTGTGTGTGTGTGTGTTTTATATATATCGCATTCTCCTTCTGCATTCCCCGCATACACTTCACAAACTCCCATTTACACCCCTACATCTGCATTTCCACCCCCCCCATTCCCCCTCCTACATAACTCATTCCACATCGAAATGGTCCCCCCTTGCATATCTTATCTCCCCTCCCTTCCTCCTTCCCCCATTCCAATTCCTCCTGCCAGCCCTTCTTCCACAATTCTTCCTTCTCCCTTTCTCCTCTTTCATTCCTTCACTCTTCCTTCCTTCATGATTTTCCTGTCCTTCCATATTTCCTTTATTTCTTCTTACCCCTTTTCCTACTCCTCCCTGGCCTTTCTTCAGCATTCCTTATATATCCCTTTTCTCCTCCCCCCCTTCCTCTTCCTATTCCTTATCCACAGACACTACCCACTATCTCCCGCTTCCTTCCTCCCTTCCTCTTCCTCTACTGCTTGCACACACCCAGTTCCCCCTCCCACAATTCTTCCTCTCCTCTTCCGCTCCCTTCCCCTCCTGTCCCGCCCCACGTCTGTCTCCCACGCACCCCGCCACACCAGCTGCCCTCAAGCCTTACTCCCCCAACCTGAATTGTCCGTCTTTCAAAGCCACACACACACATACACACACACACGCACACGCACACGCACACGCACACACAGGTCCCCCAGCAACCTTTCCCCAATAGATCAGACCCAACACAAAGACAAGACCAGGATTGCAACCACCCAGCCATCCTGCGCCTTTCTCTCTCTCTCTCTCTCTCTCTCTCTCTCTCTCTCTCTCTCTCTCTCTCTCTCTCTCTCTCTCTCTCTCTCTTCTGTCCATCCGTCCATGCGCTCGTCTGTCCGTTTTCCCCTTTTCCCTTTTTTTTCCACATCGAGAGTCAAAGAGATAAACAAAAACTTTTAAAAAATGAATTATTGATAAATATATTTGTTATTCGTAAATCTTTTCATTATAATACTGTTGCTCTTGTTACTAAAATTATTATTACTACTAACATTCTCGACCCGGTGATTTCTATATTGCCTCACTGATGAAAGCATACATTAACAAGAGAGCATTAATTATTTTCATATACATTTAATTGTTTGTTTGAGCATAGGATATGAGCCCTTCATTAATAAACATCAATAAACAATCGGTAAATATAACAAATTCTAACTGACACTTGTACACACACACACACACACACACACACACACACACACACACACACACACACACGAGGCACCCTACACTCACTCCGTCTTTCTAACTCTCAGACCAACCAATCAAGACCTTGTTTAATTGTACGAAGACCCTCCCCCTCCTCCTCCTCCTCCTCCTCTTTCCCCTCCTCCTCCTCCTCCCTCTCCTCCTCCTTCCCCTCTTCTGCCTTCAGTCCCCTTTTCCAGTTAGAGGAAAGGAAAGGAGAAGGCACAAGGGAAAGGGATGAGGGGAATGGCAGCAAGAAGGATGGAGTGAAGGGAGGGAAATAAGGGAGGGAAAGAGAAAGAAAGGAGGTTAAAAGAGAAGAATGGAAAAGGTAGTGAGGAAGTGGTAGATGCAAGTGGTTAGGGAGAGAAGACGTGAGGGAAGGAAGGGAAGGGAGGATATGGAAGGAAAATGAAAGGGAGGACTGAAGGAAAGAGAAGAGGGACAGTTAGGAAAAAGGAGAAGGGAAAGGAAGCGAAATATATGGAAAGGGGGAGGAAGATTAAGGGAGAATAGTGCAAGGAAGAAGAGGAAAGAGTAAGAGGAGTAAAAGGAAATAGGTAGAGGAGAAAGAAGAGAGATGAAAGGGAGGGGGGAGAGGGAGGGAGGATAGCAATAGGGAGAGAAGAAGGAAGGAGATAAGGGGATAGGGGAGGGATGAAGAGGCAATGAGAGAGAGAGAGAGAGAGAGAGAGAGAGAGAGAGAGAGAGAGAGAGAGAGAGAGGGGGGGGGGGGTCAGGTTAATTAAAATAGCTTGAAGGATTGGTTAGGTAAGTGATTTGATGACGGCTGAGGGAGTGTATGTGTGTGTGTGTGTGTGTGTGTGTTTGTGTGTGTGTTTGTAAGGGAGCAATAGAGATGGAGATAAAGAGATAGAACAATAAATTTTTTTTCATGATCTTTATTTCATTTGTTATTACTATTATATCATCATCATCATCATCATCATCATTACATCATTATGAACATACTATGAAATTCACCTCGTAGATTTTTTTTTCAATCAGTATTTTTTTTCCTTTTTTATATTTATGGAACACCAATTTCCTTTCCTCTCCACCATCATTTCCTTTCCTCCCTGAGCCATCTTCTCCCTGAATGAATTTCTTCCTCCTCTTCTCCCTTTTTTTTTTTGCTTCACCGTCTCCCCTTCTTCCTCTTCAAAAAAAATCATCATTATCATTTTCAAAACTATTTCTCTCTCTCTCTCTCTCTCTCTCTCTCTCTCTCTCTCTCTCTCTCTCTCTCTCTCTCTCTCTCTCTCTCTCTCTCTCTCTCGTTTCACCCCTCCACCCATTTCAATCACCCTCCCTTTCCTCAATCAGCCTCTGTCTTTCCCTCTCTTTCTCCCTCCCCCCCATCTCTCTCTCTCTCTCTCTCTCTCTCTCTCTCTCTCTCTCTCTCTCTCTCTCTCTCTCTCTCTCTCTCTCTCTCTCTCTCTCTCTCTCTCTCTCCCTACTTCCATCCCTACTTTCCTCCCTCCCTCTCTATATCCCTCCCTCCCATCATCTCATCTTCCTCCCTTCCTGCACCCTGTCTCTCCTCCCAACCTTCTCTCCCTTCTGCCCCTCTCTCCCTCCCTTCCTCCCATTCCCTTGCTCCCCCTAAGTGATCACCGTCAGTGGTTATTGGAATCTCACGGCTGCGTGCGTTAATTCCGCCCTGGGTGAGGGAGAGGTGAGGGAGAGGCTGTGAGGGAGGGAAATTGAAGAGTATTGGGGGTGAGGGAAGTCGAGGGAGAGGCGGAGAGATGGAGAGAGGGTTGGGGTTGGAGGAGCTGAAGGGTGGGTGCAGAGGAGAGAGAGAGAGAGAGAGAGAGAGAGAGAGAGAGAGAGAGAGAGAGTCAATTATGTGTGTATTAGGAAATATCAGGAATAACAACATGACACGCTTCCTATCCCGAGAAAGGTGAATAATCAGTGTCTTGAGTGTATTGTTGTTGTTGCTGTTGTTGCTATTGTTGTTATTACGGGAAAAAAGACAATAAATAAAATTCGAAAAGTAGATATTATATAAGTTACGAAGTCAGGCTACGCGGACACGCCTGAGACAGTGAAATTTGGATAAAGGGAATAAAGTAGAGGATTATGGAGAGAAGACTGAGGAAGGATTGGCTACTTGAGAAAAGAGAGAGAGAGAGAGAGAGAGAGAGAGAGAGAGAGAGAGAGAGAGAGAGAGAGAGAGATTGTTGTAAGTGAAAATAAAGTCACATTGCGGTAGATTAAATTGTTGCAAGAGATCAGTACAGACTAAAGGTACTTATAGTTTTTATCATTCCAGTAAATAGGAGTTCAGTTTTTGTTGACCATTTCTGCATTTGGATATATTGTTCCTGTTCTTTTCAATAATTTATGTTTATTTCTATTGGGTGTCCTCTTTTATCCGTCTGTTTTCTCTATTTTCGATTTTCTTATTATCCTTTTTTCTCCCTCTGTTATCTTACTCATATTTATCCATATTTCCTTTCTCCTTTCAACACTTTTCCTTCCATCCCTCCTTCCTCTTCCCCTGCCAACGCTTCTTCCTCTTTACCTTCCTCCTTTACTTCCCCCTTTTCTGCTCCCCCATCTACTCCTCTCCTCGTCCTTACTTCCTTCCTCCTCTCCTGCCCCCCTCTTCACTCCCCTCCCCTCTTTTCTTTCGTTCCTTCCCTTCCCTTGCTCCCCCTCTACTGTTCTCCCCTTCCTTCCTTTCTCTCTTCCTTCCTTCCATCCCCTCTTCTGCTTCCCCCTCGTCTCCACTCCTCTTCTTTCCTTCCTTCTCTCTTCCCGTCCCCCGTCTCTCCTCCCTTCTCCTTCCGCCTCCTTCCCTTCCCTTCCTTTCCCTTTCCAACTTTTCCCTTGTGATCCAATTTAAGGATTTGTTTAAGCCTGTATCTTGGGCTCCCTTCGTTTCTTCCTCCATAAAGGGTTCTAATGAGGTCATAATGAATCGCAGAGAGAGAGAGAGAGAGAGAGAGAGAGAGAGAGAGAGAGAGAGAGAAGTGTTGGGTTATTGGCGGATTGTTGCCGATGCAGTTTTTTAATGGTTGGAAGGGATCTTGTGTGTGTGTGTGTGTGTTTGTGTGTGTGTGTGTGTGTGTGTGTGTGTGTGTGTGTGTGTGTGTGTGTGTGTGTGTGTGTGTGTGTGTGTGTGTGTGTGTGTGTTATTGTGTTATTATTATTATTATTATTATTATTATTATTAGTAGTAGTAGTAGTAGTAGTAGTAGTAGTAGTAAGCAGTAGTAGTAGTAGAAACAGTAATCGTAGTAGTGGTAGTAATAGTAGTAGTAGTAGTAGTAGTAGTAGTAATAATAACAGTGGTGGTAGTAATAGTAATAATAATAATAATAATAATTAATAATAGTAGTAATAGTAGTGGCAGAAGTAATAATAGTAATAACTACTACTACTACTACTACTACTACTACTGCTACTACTTATACCACTACTCTTACTACTACTTCATTTACTTACATTCTGTCGACCTAAGTTTAGCTATCAGACAAAACTTTTATAATAATCACTTCAACTTCCCTCGCCCACTCAAAAAATAAACTCTCATGGAGCTTCTAAAAAACGCCGCTCTCCGCCCTTACATAACCTCTTTAAAAGGCGACCTACTTTCCACCCTTCTAAGTAACTTCCATCCCACACCAACTTCTTATCAATTTCCTCTGCCCCGTATCTTCTCCATCACTTTCTCGCTATAAACTCCTCTTTCCTTTTTTTCGTCACAGCTAAACTCCTTATCACGCGTCCTTTATTTGTTTTTCTTTCATATAACTTCGAAATCCCCTTCTCCCACTTAGTTAAGCCTACTCACTTCCTCTTTTGTTTATATTTCCCATCAGTTTCTTCCCATTCAAGGTGTCTCTATTTTCTTTCTCCGGGCAAACTCGTTTTTTCCTACTAATGTCGAGCTTCAGTTTCTGTTTTACACCTTAATATTCTTACTCAAGGCCTCTTCAATTCTTTCTCCCGCCTAACTCCTTCTCAAGCCCACTTCATTTTCTTCGTCCTTCCTAGCTCTTCCTACTCAAGCATTCTTCAGTTTCTTTCCCCGCCTCAGTCTTCAAGCTCAATTCCTCTTCAGTTTTTCTTCCACTAACTCTTCCTACTCAAGCCCCCTTCATTTTCTTTCTCCCATCAAAGATTTTCTCTCCCTCCTTTCCTTCTTTAAAAATTACCTTCATCACACCTAACATCCTATCACATTATCCATCCACTTATACTCAAGTTCTTCAAATTTTCGTTGCAGGTAAATGTAGGGGGTGGAGGCTGCGGTTTAGCGAAGCCATGGATCCCCTGACGTATGCTCACAATTCGTAGGTTAGTAACTCTCTTTCTTCTATGTGACAAGTTCTTGCTGCCTAAGCCGTTCCCTTGAAAGAAAAATAATATGGTGGATGTTGCCATTAACACATATTTATGGTTCACTGAAAGCGCCTAGGGAACTGGGTGTGGCTGACTGATCTTTGAACTGATCTGAAAGGAATAACCGAGACAGGGAACGGTTTTTCATTCGGTCGTGTATCACTTTCCCTTTTGCCTCCTACTCGTGTTCCCTTATCCTCCTCTTTCCCAGGTCATTCCAATCCACTCTCCCTCCACTTTGATCACCCTCGCCTCTTAACCACACATCATTTCCTATCCACCTACTTACCTTACCTTCAATTTCGCCCTCCCACCTGGCCATCTATCTCACTCTCGCCCATTTTTATTCCCTCCTACCTGCGCGCCGTCCACGTAACCCTACTCACCTGCCTTCCGCCCACCTGGAGGCCCAAATACCTGGTCGGGTCATCACGTGGGCCATTACCGTGATATGTAATTACGGTGAAGGTGATAAATGCTGTTAAGGATGATGAATATGATGAGGGAAATAAGTGTTAGTGGTGCCGGCAATAATTTGATATCTCCAGAACTCTTAACCATCTAACAAGTTTTAATAAAAAAAGGCAGCTTACCAAAATTTCACGGCAGTCAACCAAAATTTCACGGCAGTCAACCAAAATTTCACGGCAGTCAACCAAAATTTCACGGCAGTCAACCAAAATTTCACAGCAGTCAACCAAAATTTCAGCACTCAACCAAAATTTCAAGGCAGTCAACCAAAATTTCACGGCAGTCAACCAAAATTTCAAGGCAGTCAACCAAAATTTCACGGCAGTCAACAAGAGTTTCACGGCAGTCGACCAACATTTCAAGGCAGTCAGCCAAAATTTCAAGGCAGTCAACCAAAATTTCAGCACTCAACCAAAATTTCAGGGCAGTCAACAAAAATTTCACGGCAGTTAACCAAATTTTCAAGACAGTTAACCAAAATCTCAAGGCAGTCAACCAAAATATCAATGCAACCAAATTTTCAAGGCGGCGAACCAAAATTTCTAAGCAGTTACCCAAAACATTACGGCAATTAACTAAAAAAATCAAAGCACTTAACTAAATATTCTTGACTGTTAACCCGAATTTCAAAGCAGCAATTGGAAACAACATTAAAAGAGACGAGAATGGAAGCAAAACAAGAGACCCACTTCACACACTGAGCAGTATGTCACCTCAAACGCCGAGCAATCGAGGGGAAGTTACACAAAACACACTAACTGATGGACGGGAGAAGGAGGGGAAGGATGGGTAAGAGAGAAGGGGAGAAAGAAGAAGGGAGAGGAAGAGAAGAGAATTTAAAGAAGAGAAAGGAGGAAATAAACCGAGCCAAGAAGGAGTGAAGAGAGGAAGAAGGAAGAGGAGGAGAAATAGAGGACGAAAAGAAAGGATAAGAAGTGGAGGAAGAAAGAGAAAACGAAAAGAAGAAAGGAAATTGCAATAGGAAATACAGAAAAATAAAAAAAAATGGAGAGAGAGAGAGAGAGAGAGAGAGAGAGAGAGAGACAGAATGTGTATATAACCAGTCGTTTTACCTTAACAATGAATTAATTTGCCACCTGTTGCTTTTAACATCCCTCCCCTCCTCCTCTTCTCCTCCTCCTCCTCCTCCTTCATCACCTCAGCAAGAGGAAGTGGTGATCTCTCTTTACTTTATTTCCCGCTATTTATCTTTTTGAGAGAGAGAGAGAGAGAGAGAGATAACCAACTCATTTTTATTAGCTCAAGAGTTGGTGTGTGTGTGTGTGTGTGTGTGTGTGTGTGTGTGTGTGTGTATGTGTGCCAATACCAATACACGTAGACGTAGTACAAAGCATGGCCAGGTAGACACGGTGAATAGCGAGAGAGAGAGAGAGAGAGAGAGAGAGAGAGAGAGAGAGAGAGAGAGAGAGAGTAATCAGGGTGATGGATCAAGAGGAGGAAGATGAGAGGGTGGGAGAAGAGGAGAACAGGGAAAGAAGAAGAAGAAGAGGAGGAGGAGGAGGAGGAGGAGGAGGAGGGTAACATGAGAGAGAAAAAGAAAAATAAGAAATAGGGAAAAGACAGGATCACAAAGAAAAGGAGAACACACGCAAGCACGCACACACGCACACACACATTCATACCCCCCCCCCTTCCACACACACACACACACACACACACACACACACACACACACACACACACACACAGCCAGAACCGATCAAAAGGGCAGTCCATCTCTGTATGTAGTCCGGACCTGCTCTTCCACCGCCCTAGCCTGGACCTGCCTCTCTCTTTTAAGCTCCTACCTATCAGAGAGAGTGACTGAGGGAGGGAGAGAGGGCGAGGGAGACACGGAGAGAGAGGGAGAGAGGGAGGTAGAGGTTGAATGTAGGCTGAGAAACGGATGGGAAGAGAAATACAAAAAGTGAGTGAGTGAGGAAATGAATGGAGGCATGTCAGCGAGAGAGAGAGAGTAATAGATAGTCATGATTTGGTCCCTCCTCCATTAAGTAGTATTCTTAATGTGGAAAATATATCTCTACCTTCTTCCCTTCACTTTTTTTTCCTCCTCCTTTCCTTCCTCGTCTACCCTCATTTTCCTCCGTCATATCAGCGCCTTTTTTATCGCTTTCTTTTCCCCTTTCTCTTTTTTTTCAGTTTTATTAATTTTTTTCTTTATATTTGGTTATTTTTCAACTTTTATTATGTTCTTACTTTTCTTCTTCCTTTTCCTTCTTTTTTCCCCCTTTGCTTTTATTCTTCAGTTTTATTTATTTTTTTCTTTATATTTGGTTATTTTTCAACTTTTATCATGTTCTTACTTCTCTTCTTCCTCTCACGGTCCATCGTCAGTTTTCCCTAATCCTCCTCTTCCTCCTCTTTTTTCTCATCCCTTTTCTTTGTGTTCTTCCTCCATCTCGCTTTTCTTCTCTTTTTTTTATCTACTTTTGCCTCCTTTTTCCTTTTTTTTTATTAATTCTACTCCCACACTCCTCCTCCTCTTCTTCTTCTTCCTCCTCCTCTTCCTCTTCTTCTTCTTCCTCCTCCTCCTCCTCCCCCTCCTCCTTCTGATGCTTCTTTCTCCTCTATTTCTTCCGCATTTACTCTTCTTTTTTCTTCTTTGCATTTTCTTACTCTTTTTATCCTTCTCACGTATATCTTCATCTCTTCTCTCTCTCTTCCTCTTCCTCCCCCTGACGCCTTTTTTTCCAGTATTTCTCCGACTTTTGCCTTTTTTTCTTTACCTTTTATCCTTCCTACCTTTTCCTCTGTCTCCTCCTCATCTTAAGTAACTAGATATACCTTTCCTCCACTCCCTTTCACCTCCTCCTCTTCTTCCAGCTCCTTCTTCACCTTCCCTTCCACTCCTGCCGTCACCATAACCACTGGCCGGCCCGGGTGCTTGGCCTCCTACCCTCTGATGGCTTCTGTAAGTGGCTCCGGTCTTATATATGTGTGCGCGCCGCCGTGATATGCGCTCTGAGTGGCTCTCCTGCTCGTTGTTATGCTGCTTCGGGGGCCCAGAGGCTACTTAGATATGTATGTGCACCGTGGGAAGACTTAAGCGTGAGTTATTTTTTTTTGTGCGTGTGTGTTTGTTTATTTGTCGTTTTGTTTATTTCTTGTTGGTGAGTAAATTATTTTGTCATGATTCGGTTGACCTTTCTTTCCTTTGTCTTTTTATTTATCTTTTTTTTTTTACATTCCTCTTTGTTTGTGCGTTGTTTGGATGTGTTACTGTTGTTGTTTTTTAATTATCTTTTTGTTTGTTTTGTTTTGTTTGCGTCCGAGTAAAGTTACTTAGTTCTGATTTGCTGGATTTTGTTTAGTCTCCTTGTTTTATTTCCTTCATTTTTTTTTCATTGATTATTTCCTTATTTGTCAATTTGTTTATTTATTTTATCTTGCGTCTAAGTAAAGTAAGTAGATTTTGTTTCGTTTCTTTGTTTCTTTGTATTTTCTTACTCTTTTGTCTTTCTCATGTACATCTTCATCTTCCTCATTCTACGTTACTCTAGATGTACCCTCCTTCTTCCACTCCCTTCCACCTTCATTTCTCCCCCACATTATCCTCCTCCTTCTTCTGGTTCTTCTTTATTCTTCATTTCTCCGACTCTTGCCTATCTTCTCATATTCTCATTGATTCATTGATATTTTTTTATCTCTTTTTTTATTTATTTATTGCGTTTGAGTAAAGCAAGTAGATTTTGTTTCGTTCCGTGGTTTCTTTTCTTTATCTTTTCTTAGTTGACCTCTGTTTTCACTATTAATATTTCCTTCATCATGGAGAAATACAGTGCTGGGATTGTGGTGTCACGTTTCAATCTCTTCGTTTTTTTTTTTTAGTATCTCCTCACCAAACCGGAAGAAAACGTAATAAGGGATCGTATATACTTTTTTCTCTTTTTATCAACACGACTGAGGAAAAAGATAAATGACTAGAATGATGCTTATATAAATACATTGATAGCTACGTCCACATTCCTTCTTCCAGGTAAAAGTTAAATACCTTTTACGTAAACACCTTTCATCATTTTTTTCCCTCAAGTTACCTGCCTTCCTGTAATTTCAACACTGTCACCTGATACACATTTAACTTTCCCTTACAATTTAATTCCCTTGAGATTTAATTATGTTTTTCCTCCTTCAAGGTAAGATTTAGAACTTGTATATAATGCCTTTCATATTTTTTTTCACCCTTAAATCAAGTCCCCTTTTAATCCCAACACCAACACTTGATTCACACATATATAACTTTCCCTGACAATTCAATTCCTTGTAATATTCCTTTTTTTCCAGGCAAATCCAAAGTAAGTCAACACCTGTTATATACCTGTCCTTATATTTGTTTTACCTCAAGTTTCCTGCCATCTTTTAATCATGACACTGACACCAGATTCACACATAACCTTCCATTTTACATTTTTATTCCTTTGAGATTTAACACTAACTTATTGTTGCTTCGTGTTCTTTATTTTCATTACAGAGCAAGGATTATGGTGTCACGCTTCGGTCTATTTAATGTTTATTATTTTCTCGTATTTCTTCACCACAGTACTCAGACAATGTAACAAGGGATCGTGTATACTTTTTTTTCTCATTTTATCAACACAAGTGAGGAAAAAAAGCTGGAATGATGCTTTTGTAAATACTTTGATGGTTACGTCCATATTCCTTCTTCCACGTAGAGCAAGATGAAGTAAATCAACACCTTTCATACACCTTTCATTATTTTTTTACCTCAAGTTACCTGCCATCCTTTAATCACGACACCGACACCTGATTCTCACTTAACTTTCCCTTACAATTCAGTTCCTCTTCACATTCCTTCATCCACATAAAAGTGAAGTAAGTCGTCACCTTTTATATACCTTTCGTTGTATTTTTTTTTACCTCAAGTTACCTGCCATCCTTTAATCACGACACCGACACCTGATTCTCACATACCTTTCCCTTACAATTCAAGTCCTGTTTACACTCCTTCATCCTTATAAAAGTGAAGGAAGCAACACCTTTTATATACCTTTCGTTGTATTTTTTTTTACCTCAAGTTACCTGCCTTCCTTTAATCACGACACCGACACATGATTTACACATAACCTTCCCTTACAATTCAATTCCTCTTCACATTCCTTCATCCACATAAAAGTGAAGTAAGTTATCACCTTTTATATACCTTTCGTTGTATTTTTTTTACCTCAAGTTACCTGACACGTAATTCCGAATAGCTTTCCCTTACAGTTTAATTCCTTTGAGATTTAACATTCTTTATAATATTCCTCGGTTTATATTATACCTCACCTTATTTTTTTCACTAAGTCACCTGCCTCCCTATAATCCCAACACCGACACCTGATTCACAAATAACTTTACAATTATAATTCCTTTGAGATTTAACATTCACTATATTATTTTGCCTCCAAGGTTAGACTTAGAACATTTTAATCGCTCTTTCTTTCCAGCGTCTAGTTACTTATCCTGTTTAACATTCACTATATTATTTCGCCTCCAAGGTTAGACTTAGAACATTTTAATCGCTCTTTCTTTCCAGCGTCTAGTCACCTGTCTTATTTTTATGACTCCCACTTCCCACTTCATTTCCCGCTCACCTTCGAGACAATCAGGGACGTGAGGAGATTGTGGAGGCGGAGGGGCAGGGAGTAGCTTTCTTTTTTCTATACCGTTTCCAGTCTCCATGTTTTTTTTATTTATGTTTTTATTCATTCTACTCTCACAACTTTCCTCCTCCTCCTCCTCCTCCTCCTTTTGTTGTTGTTTTTCTCCTTTATTTCTCTAACCTCTGCCTCTTCCTTTCTTTGTGTTTCTTACTGTTTTTTTTAATTCTTTCTCACCTTCCATTCTATCTATCTCCTTCTCATCTTCTCTCTAGCTGAGTTAGAGAAGTGAAGGAAAAGAGGAAAACTAATTGAATATTGTAGAGAAGCGGTAGAAAGAACGTAGAGGGAATAAGAATAAGGTACAAATGGGCAGAATAGAAGTATGGTAGCCAGAGAAGAAAGAAGAGAAAAAAAGGAAAAGTTAGGGAGAGGGGAGAAAACAAGAATACCGATAAGGAAAGAAAAAAAATGACAATCGGATTTTTTCTTCTGCTTACAAGTTGTGTGGAAATTGATATATACACCTCACTCCTCCGCTTTGTTTTGCTTGTAACTTATTTCTGTATTCTTTTAATGATGAAGGTTAAGGAGAAAACACTACCCATGCCATCCCTCTTTTTCCACCTCGTCTATTTCTCTGCCTTGCTATCCTTGTCCCATTTTCTTTCATACGGGGTCCCTTTTCCACGCTTGCCATCATCCTCCACTCTCTGTTGACTATCTTCTTATCAGTTCTTTCTTCTACAACTTCTTCTACAACTCTAACTTTCTTCTACACCTTCTTCTACTTTCTTCTACAACTCTAAGATATCGAACTTCATCTCTCTCTCTCTCTCTCTCTCTCTCTCTCTCTCTCTCTCTCTCTCTCTCTCTCTCTCTCTCTCTCTCTCTCTCTCTCTCTCTCTCTCTCTCTCTCTCTCTCTCTCTCTCTCTCTCTCTCTCTCTCTCTCTCTCTCTCTCTCTCTCCTTACGCAGCCATCTTCCCTTTTTCCTCTAACCTGTTCTGTCTCTTCATTATCAGTTCAATTTTTCTTCGGTCTTTCTCCTCTCCTTCTTCTACTACTCAAGATATCCAATTCCATCACCCCCTCTCTAATACAAAACCACCATCCTCTATCCTTAATATCGCCACACTATATCATTCTATCATTTTTAGTCTACACATTTTTCCCTGTAGCTACACTTTATAATTTCCTTTAGTGTGACGAGGTCGTGAAGGAAAGTAATATCAACATACGTAAAATTCAATAGTTCTCCTTTTCTTTTTCATCTGACGCAGCAACGTTCGCCTCTCGTCTTTCCTTGGGCGGGGCGGGGCGGGGAGGCGGGGAGGGAGGGAGGGAGGGAGTGGTTGGGCGTACATGGAAAGTAATAAACAAATGCTCACCACTCGCCTCGCCTCGCCTCCGCTGCCCGCACTAGCACACTGTAATTACTGGTGGAGCGTGGAGCGTTTCTTGTTGCTAAAAAAAATATAGGATTAAGTGGAAGAGATGAAGAGCCAGAGGAGGAGGAAGAGGAGGAGGACACTAGAGTAGAGAGAGGAGAGTTTAGGAGAGGAATGAGGACTAGGGGTAGAGAAGAGAGGAGAGAGGAGCTGATAAATGAAGACTAAGGTAAGATTAAATGGGGGAGATGAAGAACCAGACGAGAAGGAGGAGGAGGAAGAAGAGAAGACTAGATAGAGCAGAACGAGGACAGTGTAGGAGAGGGAGGAGGATGAGGAGAAGGAGGAGGAGAAGAGCGGAGAGGAGAAATAGTGTAAGGAAAAGGAGAGATAGATAAAGAATATGAAGAAAATGAATCGGGGAGACATAGGATAATAAATATAGACGTAGTTGAAAAAGGAAGGGACGGAAAGCTAGAAGATAAAATGAACAGATATTACAGGAGGAGGAGGATGTTAGGAGGAGGCAGAGGATGGGGAGGAAAATTGTAGGGCTGTTTAGAGGAAAAAACATAATAACCTGAAAATTAATCCACCTCGCGTCATTATTTGAAGCCTTGCCCAGGTGAAAGTAATTAGAGAGAGAGAGAGAGAGAGAGAGAGAGAGAGAGAGAGAGAAAAATATGAAGAAAAATAGCACCTTAATTGAATCCAGGAGCACAGGTAAAGGTCTTGTTGGTTCTGCCGCAGACAAAAATAAGAGATAAATGAACTGACTTTTTTTTTCCTCCCTCGTTCTTTCTCTTTTCCTTTCTTTGGTCTCCTCACTCTAATTGTTTTCTTACCCTTTATTATTTGTTTATCATTTCGCAAACTATTTATTTTACGTGTATCCCTGTCATTTCTATTTCTATTTGTGGATCTTCATTTTTCTTGTTTTATTCCACGGTTGTTTTCTCCTGTCTTCATTAGTTAAGTATTTCACACACCACTTTTGTTATGCTTTGCTCGGCTTGCTATATTTATCTGTGTCTGTTTTATCTTCTTTTGTTCGCTTTTCTGTCTATTCCCGTCTGTATTTCTCTCACTATGTCTTTTCTCTTCTTTCTGTATCTTTTCCTGTCTCTATTTTCATCCTTCATCTGCTTTCTCATATCCTAATTAGCTGTTTATTCCACCCATGCGTCACTTTTATCATGTTTTGCTGCAATATTTATCTTTCTTTGGTCGTCTGTCTGTCTACTTGTCTGTCTGTCTGTATTTGTCTGTCAGGTTTTTTTTCTCTCCTTCTTTTATCATGTCTTGCTGTTATGTTTATCTATCTGTTTTCTCTTTCCTTGACCGTCTCTCTGTCTACTTGTCTGTCTGTCTGTATTTGTCTCATTGTCTGTTTTTTTTTCTCTTCTCCTTTATTTATCTGTTTGTCTGTTTTTTTCTCTTTCCTTGACCGTCTCTCCGTCTACTTCTCCGTCTGTTTGTATTTGTCTCATTGTCTGTTTTTTTTCTTCTCCTTTATTTATCTGTTTGTCTGTTTTTTTCTCTTTCCTTGACCGTCTCTCTGTCTACTTCTCCGTCTGTTTGTATTTGTCTCATTGTCTGTCTTTTTTTCTCTCTTCCTCGGATGTAATTTCACACATTTGTTCTCCCTTTCTGCGCTATTAATCATCTCCGCAAACCACTTCAGTCTTTTCCCTTTGATGTCGTGTCTGTTTTCCTTCTCCTCCTTGCAACTAGTTTTGTCGAGTTTTGTTCTCTTATTACTTCTTTACGAGTCATTTGATAAAGTATTTTGATTCTTTTTTTTTCCTTTATACTTATGTGCTCGATGATTCTGTTTTCAGTATTTTTCTTTTCATTAATTTTAAAGTGTTTCTCATCCACTACGCTGTTTTATATTCAATTTTCTTGTTTTCTTATTATTAGTGACATCTTTTGAATACTACTACTAATAATAATAGTAATAATAATAATAATAATAATAATAATAAGAAGAAGAAGAACAACAACAACAACAACAACAACAACAACAACAACAACAACAACAACAACAACAACAACAACAACAACAACAACAACAATTATAACGTTTTTCTTTTGGTGGCGGAGAAAAATATAATTCTCGCGCCATTGCCATTCCTGACTTCAATTGCCGATATTTATGCTTTCACCTTTTCTTCGTTCTCCTCCGTTTGCAGTTTTTCTTATCCAATACCACGATTCCCAGCATTGATCCGTCCCTTCCTCTCTCTCTCTCTCTCTCTCTCTTTCCGCTCAGCAAACCACTTCCATTATATCTGTTGCGCCATCATCCTCTCTTTGATCCTTTCGCAAAATCATTTTTCACCTCCGCTTTGTCTCGCCCAACATCATTTTATAATTTTCCTGACCACGTTTCGGTAACCTGCGTGTTCTTTCTGGAGGAAGGAGAGCAATATAAGTTTTCAATGGTCTTGTGTTTTCAGCATTGATCTCTCTTCATAAGGATTTATCTTGAGTCTGTGCGTGTTTTCTATTGCATCAGGGTAATGAAGTGTTGAGAGAGAGAGAGAGAGAGAGAGAGAGAGAGAGAGAGAGAGAGAGAGAGAGAGAGAGAGAGAATCGAAATAAAATACACTACATAAATGAAAATAGAAAAATATACAAAAAGAAAGGTTGTCAAAAAATATAGATACCGAGAAAGAGAAACACACACACACACACACACACACACACACTGATACACACACAGGGACGGACAGGGAATTAATGGAAGGAGCTGAGCCGGGGGGGAGGTTGGACGCGCCCACAATGTGTCCAGAAATAAAGGACTTTGGGGGCGTCCTTTTAAGAGAGGCTGATACGGACGAAACGAAGTGATGGGCCATTCCTCAGGCAAAACAATGATGCTCTCTCTCTCTCTCTCTCTCTCTCTCTCTCTCTCTCTCTCTCTCTCTCTCTCTCTCTCTCTCTCGCTCTCTCTCTCGCTCTCGCTCTTATTTTTCTGCTTTTATTTCCTGCCGCAGTTCTTAAATTCTCACTTTTATTATATTTGAGTTCGAAATATCAAAAGTTTTGTAGCACGGTAAGAAAACTGCTGGTGCTCTGTGTGTGTGTGTGTGTGTGTGTGTGTGTGTGTGTGTGTGTGTGTGTGTGTGTGTTTCTCTCTCACCTTATACTAGCTTCGAACCTTCCACTCCCTCTCCTCCCTCTCCGTCTTCTGATCTGCTTCCTTATCCATCTCCCCTACCTGTATTTCCACATCCACAGACTCCCGTTTTCTTTGATCTTTCTCAGTATCCCATCTTATTCTTCTTGTTCTTCTTGTTCTTCTGTTATCAGGTTTTCTTCTTCTATTACTCCTTTTTCTTCTTCTTCCTCTTCTTGTTCTTCATCCTCCTCCTCACGTTTTAACCTGAGTCATCACACCTTCTGTCTACGAGTACCTTCTCTTCTCATCCCCATCTCCTTGTCCTCCTCCTCCTCCTCCTCCTGCTCTCCTGTATCCTCCACATCTTCTCTTCCTTCTTTCTTCCTTCCTCCTGTATCTCCCCCTTCTCCTCCTTCTGCTTCTCCTGTTTCTGCTTTGCCTCTGTATCCCGCCCCCTCCCTCCTGCTCACTCTCCTGCTTCCTTCCCCTTGTATCCCCCACATTTCCTCCTCTCCCTCCTGCTCCTGCTTTCCTTCTGTGTCCCCTCCCTCTCCTCTCGTCCTCCTCACCATCCTGCAGTCACCACCTGAGGGCTTGGCGGGATAAGCTGGCCTGGTAAAACGCTGTGCTGGAGACGCTGCATCCATTAGCTTATTGGTGGCTACGGGGAGGCGGGA
This sequence comes from Eriocheir sinensis, assembly GCF_024679095.1. Classification (NCBI taxonomy): domain Eukaryota; kingdom Metazoa; phylum Arthropoda; class Malacostraca; order Decapoda; family Varunidae; genus Eriocheir; species Eriocheir sinensis. The sequence goes on along the minus strand of NC_066513.1, from coordinate 24,594,774 downwards.
CGCGGGGAGGAAAGTCGTATTGTACACCGTAATCTGTTTCCCTGTGGTTGCTTATGGCGCCGATCCTGCATGTGTTTGTAAGCGCGTGTGACCTTACCCGAAATTGATGTATGTGTTCGTCTCTGTGTTAGTGTGCTTGTGTGTGACCTTATCTAACCTTGTGTTTGTGAGGGTGTGACCTTCCTGATTTTGATGTATGGTTGCTTGTGGTTGTGTTTATGTATGTGTTTGTGAGCGCGTGTGACCTTACCTGACCTTGATGTATGTGTTCGTCTTTGTGTTAGTGTGCTTGTGTGTGACCTTATCTAACCTTGATGTATAGTTGTTTGTGTTTGTGAGTGTGTGAGCTTCCTGATTTTGATGTATGGCTGCCTGTGGTTGTGTTAATGTATGTGTTGGTGTGCTTGTGTGTTCTTACCTAACCTAGATTCCTATATGTGTTTGTGAGAGCTTGACCGCACCTGACCTTGATCTACTGTTGCTTGAGGCTGTGATCTCGTATGTGTTGGTGAGCATATGACCTTACCGGACTTTGATCTGTGGTTGTTTGTGTTCGTGTTTGTATGCGTTTGTACATGTGTGACTACCTAATTTTGATCTCTGTAAGGTTGGTATTAAAAGACACTTTGGCTTCTCACACCAGCTATTTCTAAAGGCCAAAGAGGGGGTCAGTCAGGTTCTAGTGAGTGTTTCTTCAGGTTCATGGTACAGGAGAAGGTTCACAACAGATACCATTATGTTAGCTCTTGTGTAGCCGTGATAAACGTTGTCTTTCTTTTCTTCATCATCAACCGTCGCCAACCTCTGCTCCCCACGGCAACACTTAACATCCTCACGGCACAAAACACAGCCCCAACATTCTATTTCCCGCGTAAGCACTGCTCGAGGCGGCCGACACGAGGCAGGAAAAGGAAACATATTGGAGCACTTGTTTCTGTAGGTGCTTGTTGATGTATAATTAGTTTAATGAGTTGGCGTACGTGGGTGTGTTGGGAGGCTCATTACTTACAGAGAATGTTTAATGATTTGTTAATTAACGTGTGTTCAGGTGCATGGTCAGGTGAACAAATAGAAGTAGCCGTATGTATTGACGGACATTATTTATTGTGTTTGCTTATCGCTTTGTTGATTAGAGTGTTTAGACGTGCAAAGAAATACAGGTGGGAAGATGGACTGAAGATACGTTTTTACGGTGCTTGCTTGATTTCTTATAATTTACCTGTTTATATATACATGGACAGGAAAAAGGTGAAGAACAGGTATGCTCTAATGATATGTTTTTTCGATGTTTCCTTGATGATTTTTATTTTATTTTATGATTTGCCTTCTTACTGATTCATGGACAGGCAAGGGCGCAGAGATAATTAGTCTGGTACAAAATTTATCGTGTTTACTTGATTGTTTTGATATTTAGCGTGTTAAGGTAGAGTCGCAGTTGATAGTCTCTGGCCAGGCTGAGGTGGAGAGGCAAGGTCAAGGGCAGGATTCCCGAAAGGCCTTGTAGGTTACGTGAATGGAAGCCTTACATACACACAGTCAACAGAACCCTTAGAACCCGTGCCACAGAGTCATTACAAACTACACTACGTCCCGATCCGCAAAGGAGAGTGTAAATGCCAGCGAATCACAAACCAATCAGAGAGGATTGTAACTCCTTGTGAATCGGGTTGTAGCTTACATACACGCAAGCTCGATATGCTATTCAAGTGCTTTATGGATTCCGGCGCAGCATGGGACGGGGAGTTTCAGCTTGGCAAAAGAAGTGTGCGCCCTCAACATCAAACGGGCCCTGAGGCGTCCGGATGTGTTTAAGAGCTCCATCACTGACGCCCGCCGAGCCTGGTTGGTTTGCTGTTTGACAATGGGAGCGGTTTTTCCGATGCCCTACGCCCCTGTCCACCCAGCAGTGAATGGGTACCGGGTATTAATCTGGTGTTGTGTCCCGCCTCCTGGGGTCTGTTCCCTTCTATAATTCCTTCCCCTTCTGTCTCTCTCCGGCATATGACCGCAGATGTTGCGCCGACTAAACGAAACTTTCCAACTTGACAATGGGAGGGCAGCTGTATGCGATGAGTGATGAATGACCGTTGATGCTGCTAATGTAATTGATTAGAGTTGTTATTATCACCATTATTCAAGCTCTTCATCCAATCGCTCATTCACTTATGCATTCACTCACCATTCATTGACTCATGCATTTTTATCGTTCGGTTCAGTGTTTTTTTTTTCTGGTTTTGTTCGAATTTGATGTTCACGTTAACGCGCTCTCTCTCTCTCTCTCTCTCTCTCTCTCTCTCTCTCTCTCTCTCTCTCTCTCTCTCTCTCTCTCTCTCTCTCTCTCTCTCTCTCTCTCTCTCTCTCTCTCTCTCTCTCTCTCTCTCTCTCTCTCTCTCTCTCTCTCTCTCTCTCTCTCATTAGTTTCGTTTTTCAATTAGTAATAAATTTACAAATGCGTTCAAATTACTTAAAACAAAAATACATTGTTTCGCCGAACACACACACACACACACACACACACATATACACCGCTCCGGTAGCTCAGTGGTAAAGTTCTGCGCTGTCGGACTTCACGTTCTAGCAGGTGATGTTCGACCCCCTCTTAGGCAGGAATTTTTTTCACTAATAAGGAGCGTTTACTGCCTCCCCTTTGAGCAATGGAGATGAGGTGTGTGGTGTGTTAAGGTCCTGGCAATACCAAGAGATCGACTATAATGAGTCTTGCCCTAATCGGGAGGGTACTTGCTGGCTATGGCGAGCCTAGCGCGTGATCAGGTTGTGGGTGAAAAAAATATTACACACACACACACACACACACACACGTACGCAGTGGCCCAACAGCAGCTGTATCATGTTCATTCCATTGCTTTAATTTTTCATCAGATTTCATTCTTCTTGTAAAGTGATTGAAGGGCGAGTTTTGTGCGGGACGAAACTATATATAAAGGCTTTACTGCAAGGAAGAGAAGGAGGAGGAGGAGGTGGAAGTGGTGGAAAGAAGTAAATATCCAATGACAAATGAAGGGAAGAGAATCCATGGAACTTTAAGATATTGCTGTTGTTGTGTCTTGTTTTCCTTTGGCGTGTGTGTGTGTGTGTGTGTGTGTGTGTGTGGCCTAACCCGCTTCCTTTGTGCCGTTCGTCTGTTTTGTCTGTCTGGGTAATAGTTGCAGCGGTACTTGTCGGAGTTTGTGTCCTTCTGTCTGTATGAGTTACTCTTTCCTCGATTTTCTTTGTCTCTGGCTATTTGTCCGTATCTGTGTCGCTGTCTGTACCCTCATTACCTCCTGGTGTTTCTGTATCCCCACGTCTTTTCGTCTTTGTCTGTGATCGTGGCTGTCTGTATCTCAATCTCTGTCTGTATATTTATGTGTGTTTATACTTGTGAATATTTGTGTGTGTGTGTGTGTGTGTGTGTGTGTGTGTGTGTGTGTAATTTGTGATTCTGTCTGTCTTGCTGGTTGGCTTGCTGTGACTAAATGATTGCCTGACTCCTTCCATTCTTTCTTCTACTGATCATAAGGTTCACAAAGTAATACCAACAGCTCTGGCGGACGAACAAATAAGAAACAAAAGGCGGAAACTTAAGACAGGAATATACAAGACGTTATTGGCCTGTTTCTCTTCACTTTTGTACGCCCTCCCTTTCATATCTCTTAGGGGGCTCGATAACTTTTTTAACTGGCAGGATCTGAGAGTAGCAATTGTTGTGAGGGAATGAAAAATCGACGGACAAACTGCCGCAATATAGGGAGGAAGGAAGGGGCCAAGAAAGGAGGGGAGAGGGAGGGAGGAAGGAAGGGAGGGAGTTGGAGGAAAGAAGGAAGGGAAGAATACTGAAGGCAACAAGGGACCGGCAAGATAAGTTAGACTACACATGGCATCCCCAAATATAGACAATGGCCACCTGCCTTCCATGCCTCTGAAACTATCTAACCTCCTTTTGAAACAGTCGTATTTGCACTATTTATATAACTTCATGTAGTTTGGTCCATTCTCACACTATCATATTTCCAAACCAGCTATGTAAACTATTCTACCTGAGCTATGTAAGAAATTAGTAGCCCGAGGTTGAATATATTAATCTGTCTCGTTTCGGTTTGATGCATTTGAACAGCGCAGTTTTTTTTGTGTTTCATGAATATTATTATTATATCGCAATGCTGCTGCAAAGGAATGGCCAGCGGCGGGATGCATTAATCTATCTTGTTTTGCTGTGATGCATATTCTAGTGGGTTGAGTTCGTTTCGTGTTCTGTGTGGAGTGAACCGCGTCGAAGTATGAACACGTTGATGATGTTGATAATAATAATAATAATAATAGTCCAGTGGTGGTTATTAATGTAGTAATCTATTTTGTTTTTCCATGAAGAACGCGCGTGGACACACACACACACACACACACACACACACACACACACACACACACACACACACACTTTCACTCGTAAGGCACAACCGGGTTCCTCACACCTGCTGTCGGTTTATTAAGAGGAGGAACACAAAACAACACAAAGGAATAACAAACAACAGCAGACCTGATGGTTCTTACGAGGCGGTTTGGGACTAACTACACTAACTGTCTAGTCAAAGGTGGAAGATGAAGGACAGCAAAGGCGAAGGCTCCTCCCCACCCCCATCCCTCCAAGACAAAGTAGAAGGGAGACTTAAAGAACAGAATAAGAGTAGAAGGAGTAAGGTTGATAGAGGAGTGGTGAGAGAGGAGTAAGTGAAAGGAAGGAAAAAAATGGCGTACAGAAGAAGACAACAAAATGAGAAATGAATTAACGCAACGAATAACAACCATGAACAAAAAAAAATGAAGAAAATGAGAGCGAGTTGGAAGATTATAAACCCAACAACAGTAAAGAGAAATAGAGATAAGCACAGGCGATACAAGATAAAATTAAGGTTAAGTCCTGATTATATTTTTAAAAGGGAAGAACACAAAGGTAAAAAAAGGTATAAAGAAGGACAGAGTTACCTATTGTTCTCTCCTCACGCCATCAAGTGTATTAAAACGGCGCCTTTACCCCCAGGTGAGAGAGAGAGAGAGAGAGAGAGAGAGAGAGACGGACAGACAGACAGACAGACAGAGATAGGGATTGATTTGAAGGTATAGAAAGAAAGAGAAGCAGGGGAAGAGGGAAAGGAAGAAAGAGAAGGAGGAAGAGGAGGAGTAGGATGAGTCGGACGAGGAGGAGGAGGAGGAGGAAGGGGAGGAGGGGGAGGAGATGGCGGATAGCAAAATAAATAACAAGTGAAAAATTGGAGGAAAAAAGAAGAGACAAAGGCACACACACACACACACACACACACACGAGGACACATAAGCAAACTAAAGAAAGAGAGAAAGAAAGACTAGGAAACGAAGAAAGCGGGAGTGAAGGAGGGGAGAGAGAGAGAGAGAGAGAGAGAGAGAGAGAGAGAGAGAGAGAGAGAGTGTTCTTGTCCTTGAAAAGAATGGGAAGAAGAAAAGGAGGAGGAGGAGGAGGAGGAGGAGAAATAGAAAGAACAGGGAGGGGACAAGGAGGAGACAGAGGAAGAGGAGGAAGGAGAAGAAGAAGAAGAAAAAGAAGAACAGAAGAAGAAGAAGAGGAGGATTAGGAGTGGTTCAAAGCAAGTCTGTTCTCTCTCTCTCTCTCTCTCTCTCTCTCTCTCTCTCTCTCTCTCTCTCTCTCTCTCTCTCTCAGGGGAGGAAACAATGGCCTTTGAAAAGTTACCTTGGAAAAACAGGTTAGAATACAGTATTGTGAGGTAAATACCCTGAACTTTTGACTCGGCCCAAGACCCCATGAAACAAATTTGGGGCGAAGTTGACTCAAAGGGCCGAACAGAGCTCATGCATTTAGACAGAGTGGAGGGAAGAGAGACGAATGGCAGGTTGAGGAAGAGCAGGAGGAAGAGGAAGAAGAAGAAAAACATTGGGAAGGGAAGCGAGGAGAAAGAGGAAATGAAAAAGAAAAGAACGAAGAAAAGAAATGGAAGAGAGAAGAGAGCTGGAATGAGGAAGAGAAGGAGAAAGAGGAAGAATAACGGAAAGAAGGGAAGAGATATGTGTGGTTGAGTTGACGAAGAGGATGAGAAAGAGGGAGAAAAAGGGAAGAAACAGATAAGAAAAGGGGTCTGGACTGACGAAGAGAAGGAAAATGAGGAAGAAAAACAGACGGAAGGGGAGAGGAGAGAGAGTGAATGGAAAACTGGAAAAGGTGGAAGGAGTAAAGGAGGAAAAGAAGAGAGAAATAAGTCAAAATAAAAGGGAAGAGAGTAGGAGGGAAGAGCAGGAGGAAGAGGAAGAAAAACAGAAGGGGAAGAGAATGGTTAGAAATTAAAAAGAAGAGAAAACAACAGGAAAGAAGAAGAACAAAAACAATATTAGGGAGGAGGTAGATGGAATGAGAAAGAAGAGGAGGAGTAGGAAGAAAAGCAGAGGGAAGGAAAGAGAGATGGATAGTTGATTCAAGGAAGAGGAGGAGAAAGGAAGAAAGACATTGGAAAAGGAAAAGAGGGCTAGAATGTGGAAAGATAAGAGAGAGAACAAAATTAAGAAATGGGAGGAGTGGGATGGAGTGAGGAAGAAGAGGAGAAAGAGGAAGAAAGAGAGGGAAGGACACAGAGAAGGGGAATGATTAGACGAAAAGGAGAAGAAAGGAGCAGCAGAGGGGATGATTGAGAGAGAGGAGGCGAAGGATGAAAAAAAGGAGGCCTACGGAACGAGATGGATGTAGTAAAACGATCCACATATTTCAACCTTCCTTGGACTTTAACGCCTTTTCTTTAACTTAATCTAACCGTTTACTATTTTGTGCTGCTCCTATATTAACTTCAAGGAGTTTTCTGGAACTCTTAAACAGCCCATTTCTCTCTCTTCCCTTCCCTCTGTAACTATTCCTCTTTCTCCTTTCTCTTTGCTGTCTTGTTTTTTCTTCTCTCTTTTCTTCCGTCTTTTTCCTTTCTCCTCTTTTTCATTTCATCTCTCTCATCCCTTTCCTTCTCTCTGTTTTTCTTCCTCTTTCTCCTCTTCCTAATACCATCTCTCTCTTCAACCTTTTCCTCCTTTCACCTTCTCTTTCTCAGCTCATTCCTCTTCTTTCTTCCTAGTCCTCTGTTTTCTCCTTGACTGTAAACAAATAGAGTCGTTAAGTATATCACATTTTATCTAAGTGGCCCCTCCATAGAGCCCACCGACGCTACAAGCACCACTTAAAATAAAGATAAATAAAAGACTTATAAGCAAAACTGTGACAAAAATAGAAACAACATTAGCAGCTGGACGTCAGATAAATATAAACGCTCGTCGGGTGTTCAAATAATGGAGTTCCCGTCACCGGAGTCTGTAATGCCCGCCTGAATGAGTATTATCCTCGTTATTTTTTTCCGTCCCCCGACCAGGCGCCCAGAAACACCCCGCGAAGGTCGCTCCTCCCCCGCCCGCTCGCCACCTCATCATGATAATTTGTTTTGATTCTGTTGAGCCGAGTGGATGGAGCTGTGTGCGTGTGTGTGAGTGTGTTTGGTTGAGTGTGTGTATGTGTGTGTGCGTGTGTGTGAGTGTGTGGGGGGGGGTTAAAGAGGCACACACACACACACACACACACACACACACACACACACACACACACACACACACACAAGCACACACACGTAGGAGGATCAGGTAGGCGTAAGGGTCATCAAACCCAGGTCTGTTTTGGAAGCACGTTCATTAATACCGTATTTTCCAAGCAGCGGACAAGTGAATAGAGAAACAGACACACAGAAACTCAGATAGATAGACGAACATCCAGCATCAGATCTTCCTTTCACTAAACCTTCGAATATTAAAATCAATCAACAAAGACTCAGAGACAGACACGAACAAGCAGATTCATAGAGAGACACGCAAAAGCTCCAGTCCTGCTATTCTCGAGTCCCCCAGTCCCCCAGTCCCCCATCCCCCAGTCCCCCAGTCCCCCAGTCCCCCAGCGCTTCAGTTTTCAATCCAGTCCTCCGCGTAATCCAGGGCTCCGTGACTCCCCCGGTTGAAGCATCGCCATTTAATTTTCCTTTTCCCTCTGCCATTCAGGGATGCTTAGGTTGTTGATGCTCCCCGGGATGAACAGACCAATCCCTCACGACTTATCTCTCATCTGCTTTGTTGCTTCTGTTCCTCCTCCTCCTCCTCCTCCTTCTTCTTCGCTCTTCCTCTTATTGCTCCTTCTCATCCTTGTCTTCATCTTCCTCCTCTCCTCCTCCTCCTCCTCCTATTGCTACTTCTCGTCCTTGTAGTCTTCCTCCTCCTCCTCCTCCTTCTCCTTTGGTTATTGCTCATTCCTTCATCTCTCACTTACCTTATTCTTTTTTCCAGCGATTTCTCGTAATTCCTTTCCTCTTCCAACTGGTATTATTTGTCCTTGCAGTCATCCTCTTTCTCCTTGTAGTCTTCTTCCTCTCCCTCTTCCTCGTCCTCGTCCTCCTCCTCCTTCTCATTCTGCTTCTTTCAATGTTTTCCTCTTAATATGTTATCTTTCCTTTTCTTCCTCCTCTTCCTCGTTAGCCGAGTTTTAGCAAATCCTCCATAAGCTTGTGCGTGCCACAGAGAGAGAGAGAGAGAGAGAGAGAGAGAGAGAGAGAGAGAGAGAGAGAGAGAGAGAGAGAGAGAGAGAGAGAGAGAGAGTCCCAATCTAGCACTCTAATATATCAGCCAGATTCAAAGGATGAGGAAGAGGAAAATAAATGAGAATCCAAGATGAGAAAAAAAAGGAGGAGGAGGAGGAGGAGGAGGAGGAGGGGGAGGAGGTAAAGAAGGAGAAGGAAGAGCATTAATGAACAAGTCTAACTATCATTGAGAAGTAGGATTAGGAGAAGGAAGAAGAAGAAGAAGAAGAGGGAAACCAGCAGCATCACAGGTAAATTGATAGGTATATGCAACTCCGATGAATGCCTCGCCCCTTCTTAAGCCTCCCTCTTACCGTGGATGGCGAGGCTGTTGTGGCTGAAGGGAGGCAGAGGAGGATAGCAAGGTAGATGCAGGGAAGAGAGGAGAGGAAGAGGGATGGAAGAAGGGAATAGGATAGGAAGATAGAGAAATGAGAAGAAGGGAAGGGGGCGGAAATAAGGGAATGGGATAAGAAGGTTGACACAGAAAAGAGGAAAATAAAACGGAGATAATAGGTTGGGAAAAGAGAAGGAGGGGAAAAGAGAGGGGAAAAAGAGGGAAGAGTAAGGAAAAAAATGATAGGATGATAGATGACAGAGAGAAAGAGAAAGGGAAGAGGAGGGAAAGAGGATGAGAATATAGAGGAAAGAGAAAAGGGAGAGAGAAGAATAGAATAGGAATAGTGAAAGAGGGGAAAAGGAAGAAGGGAAGAAGAGGTGGGAAAGAAGGGACGATGTTAGGAGGATAGATACAGAAAAAAAAGAAGAAGGGGAGAGGACACGAAGAAAGGGAACAGGATAGGAGGAGATAAAGAGGGGAAGGGAAAAGGGAAACAAGAGAGAGAAAAAAAGGGAATGGTTGACTTTGAAGAGGAAGGAGCAGTTTAAAAAGAAGAGGGAAAGAGGAAGGGAAAGGAAGGGGCAGAGGATAGGAAGAGATAAAGAGGGGAAGGGAAGAGGGAAACAAAAGATACAAAAAGGGAATGGTTGACTTTGAAGAGGAAGGAGCAGTTAAAAAAGAAGAGGAGAAGAGGAAGGGCAAGGAAGGGGCAGAGGATAGGAAGAGAGAGAAGGAAAAAGAAGGTCGTGAGTATGGTTGCGGTAATAGACAGATAGATACATGAATCGATAGATAGATAGAGAGAGAGAGAGTGAAAGGAGTGGAGTGGGAAAACTTTCTCTCAATAAGACCACATTTCATCTGTACGAGTCCTTTCAGCGGGATTAAGAGGATCTGAGGAGGTTCAAATTCCCTTAATCCGATTTGATATCCAGTTTGCAATGTTCTGCTGCTGGGGCAATCTCTTCACGCCCGTAGGAGATGAAGGGAAGGGAAGGGAAGGGTAAGAAAGGAGAAGGGAAGGGATGGATAAGGAAGGGAAGGATAGGGAAGGTTATGAACGGGTAAAGAAGGGTAAGGAAGGGGAAGGGAAGGGAAGGGAAGGACAGGGAAGGTAATGAAAGGGGAGAGGAGGATAAAGAAGGGGAAGGAAAGGGAAGGGAAGGATAGGGAAGGTATTGAACGGGTAAGGAAAGATAAGGAAAGGAAGGGATGGGTTGTTTGGTAGGATAGAATTGGTTAAGAAAGAAAGGAGGAAGGAAGAGAAGGATACAAATGGTAGTCGAAAGGGAGACAAAGGGAAGGAAAGGGATTGGGAAGGAAATAAAGGGGTAGAGAAAGGTAAGGAAGGGGAAGGGAAGAGAAGGGAGGCGTACTGTTTGGTGGGACAGAATGGGTTAGGTGGGAATATGGAAATAAAGGTAAGGGAAGGATAGGGCAGTTAGGGAAGGATTACAGAAGGGTAAGGAAGGGGAGGATAGGGTAAGGGCTATGTTTGGTAGGATATAATGGGTTACGAGAGGGACAAAGAAGGAAAATTATATGGAAGGGAAAGGAATGGAGGAATAAAATAATAGAAAATGTTAAGGATAGAAAGGGAAGGAGAGGAAAGGGAAGGGAAGAGTAGGGTAAGGAAAAGTCAGGTGGAGATGAAAAAGGAAAAGGGAATATATGGGCAAGGAAGATGAGGTAAATTAGTGCAGAAATAAAAAAAAAAGAATGGATAAAAAGCAAAAGTTGTTGAATGAGAGAAAAAAAAAGAGAAAAGTATAAGGAGGGATAAAAAGAAAACGAGGATAGGAAGAGAAAAAAAAGAAAAAATGGGAAATTTGAGGTGGGATTAGTGGAGAATCAAGAGAAAAAAAATGAGGAAAGGAAAGGAAATTAGATGAAACTGTGAAGAACGGAATGAGTGGAAATACATGAAAAGGTGGGAGGGGAAGGATTTTCAGAAGTAGGGAAGAGAAACGCGGGGAAGAGAAGGAAAGGGAAGGGCAGGGAAGGAAAGTTAAAGGAAAGAAAGGGAAGGAAAGAGATGGGAAAGATAGGAACTGGGTGAGAAGGAAAGGGAATGAAAGGGAAAGGAAGAAAGGAATGGGAAAGGGAAGGAAGAGAGGGAAAGGGAAGGAATGGGAAGGAAAGGAATGGAAGAGAAGGAAAACAAAGGGAAGGAAATTGAAGGAAAAC
>NC_066513.1:24571114-24576114 GCF_024679095.1 Eriocheir sinensis | reverse complement strand
ACCGATCGACTTATTGACTGATCGACTTATTGACTGACTGACTGATCATTACCTTCTACTCTTTCTCCTCCTCACCTTTTCCTTCCTCCTCCTTCTCTTCCTCGTTATTCTCCTTTACTTCATTCTCCTTTTTTTTTATCATATTTTACTTGTATCTCAAACCTACCCTTCCTCCTTATCCTCCTTCCTCTCGTTCTCCTACTCCTTCCTCTCTCATTTCTTGTATCTCAACTTACTCCCCTCTATCCCTTCTTCTCCTCCTCCTCCTCCTGCTCCTTCCAGCGGGACATTTAAGAAGAAGGCGAGGGACGGCTTGGCTTTGGCCGCTTCAAGTTATGTCCGAGCTGGTGTCTGAGGAAAGAAGTGAGGTGGAAGGCTGCGGTGGTGGTGGTGGTGCTGGAGATGGTTGAGGATGTGTCGTGGTCGAGGAGGGAGCATAAGTAAGAGGAGGAAGAGGAGGAGCAGCACGAGAAGGGAAAGGAAGAGGAGGAGGAGGAGGAGGAGAGGGGGGACAGTACAGTGATATGGAAAAAAGTATATGGAGAGAGAGAGAGAGAGAGAGAGAGAGAGAGAGAGAGAGAGAGAGAGAGAGAGAGAGAGAGAGAGAGAGAGAGAGAGAGAGAGATACACATCATCAAATTCAGAATCCCACGTACTAAAAAGGAGACAGGCTGCGTTGATGCTATAGAGGGTACACACTGAACTAGTAGAATAGAGGTCACAGCTGGCAGGTCAATGTTCAAACTAGGTCACCGAGTCACTTAACTTCCCCGACCTGATATTACGAACACATATTAGGAGGAGGAGAGAAAGGAAGGAAGGAGGAGGAGAAGGAGGAGGATTACGTTTAGGAGGAGCAGGATCAGGAACAGTGAGAGGGAGCTGGTGGATGAAGAGAGAAAGGAGGAGGAGGAGGAGGAGGAGGAGGAGGAGGAGGAGGAGGAGGAGGAGGAGGAAAGTAAGGAGGCCAGTTTAACCTTCTCAGTTTTATTTTGAATCTCTTGCTATTGAGAGAGAGAGAGAGAGAGAGAGAGAGAGAGAGAGAATGCAAGAAATTGAGAGACCAAGAAAATTGACCCGGAAGACAAATCAAGAGGAGGAGGATACGTAGGAGACAAAAAAGAGGAGGAGGAGGAGGAGGAGGAGGAGAACTACAACGAGGAGGAACTTACCTGAAGATTGTTTAACCAGGTGGCGGGTTAGGAAGGGTTATGGAGGGAGTATTTTGAACCCTGTGTCCCCGTGTCTTGAGGTCAAAGCTCGGTGCACGCGTCTTGGTTATGGCGGCGAGGGGCTGAAGGGAAGGCGAGGCGAGATTGGCGAGGCGGCGAGAGAAACGGCGGTGTGGTCATGCTTGCGTCAATGTCTTATTTCGTGTGGTCCTTCTCTCTCTATAGCTCTTTACCACTTTTCTCTATTGCTTTCTTTTGCTTTTTCTCTCTCTCTCTCTCTCGTATTTTTTTCTTTTTTTCTCTCTTTCTGTTTTTTTCATTCTTTCTGTTCTTTCTTTCTTTCTTTCTTTGATTTCCTTTTTCTTTCTGTTTTCCTTTCTTTCCTTCTTCTTCTTTTTCTCTTTTTCTTCTTTCTGTCTGTTCTTTCTTATTCCTTTCTTTCTCTTTTTTTTTCTTTCTCTTTCTTCTTCATTTCTCCCTATTCTTTAATCTGGCTCTCTTTCTCTTTCTTTCCTTCTTTCTTTCTCTCTTTGGTTCTTTTTCTTTCTCTCTTTCGTCCTTTTTCTTTCTTTTTTTATTTCTCTTTCTTTATTTCTCTCTCTCTCTCTCTCTCTCTCTTAATTGCTCCTCCCTGACTTATTTATGGTTTCCGCTGCAGATTTTCTTCATATATCCTCTATTCGTTTTTTTGTCTTCTTTTTTTTTACAATTTTTTAAGTTTTTGTTTTCGTGTAATTTTTATGTCTTTTTGGTTACTGAAATGTTTCCTGTATTTTACATTTTCGATCCCTTTTTGGGTTTTTTCTAGTTTTATATATATATTTTTTTTGCTTGCTTTTGTGTTACATATTAACTCTCCGTATATCATATTCACCCTCTATGTGTTTTTTCACGTTCTGATCATTTTCCTTTGTTATTTCCCTTTTCATTTCCATCTGCAGTTTCATTTCGTTGTTGTTCGAATTTTGTTCTGATCCCTTTGTTATATATATATTTTTTTAATTTTGTCTCTGTACCGTTCGTTCTCCATCTATCTGAAATATTGACTTTAACCATTACACATTCACTTTTTGTACCATTTTTACTTTCGAAATATTTATAGACATTTTTTCTTTTAATCTCTCAACTTGCGTTCCATTTAGTTACTGGTCCAATTTTTGCTCTTTTTACATCGATATTTCAATTTTATCTGCCTCTCTCTTTCAGAAATGTCTTATTACTATTCATTGATGGCCTGCGTTTGAGTTTTTATTTCTAGCTTTTCATTTTTTGTATATTCGGCTCTTTGTGGGTCCGCTTTTTCGATACGTTTCTCTAATTACTTCGCAGCGGATGACTGGAATCTACATACAGACGCGACCTGCTAACAACGGTGAATGTAACTTTGCCTTGAACGTACTATGTAAAAGTCTGATTCTCTCTCTCTCTCTCTCTCTCTCTCTCTCTCTCTCTCTCGTTCGCTCCCTTCTTTCTCCTTCCTTTCTATCCCCCTTAATCTCCTCTCTTGTCATATTTTCCTTTCTCCTTCTCCGTTCCCTCCAGTCACCCCTTCCCTCATTCTTTTTCAGTCACTGTATATGCCTCTCCCTTCTCTCCCCCATGTCTCTATTCTATTAACTTTCACTCCCTTGCTACCTCCAGTCCTTTCTGCTATCCTCCCTTCCTTCATTCTTTCTCCCTCACTGTATCTTCCTCTCTTTTCTTTCCTCGGGTCTCTATTCCATTCTCTCTCTCTCTCTCTCTCTCTCTCTCTCTCTCTCTCTCTCTCTCTCTTGTCTTCTCCCCTCGCTCACCTTGTCGTTAGGTAAAAGCTCTTCTGTAAAGTTTTTGATGTTCCAGGACTTAAAAGAGAGTTCAGGGCAGGACGGCAAGGAATTGTCTTTTAAAACAAATTAAAAGGAAAATTACTAAAATGTTTTGCGTGTAAAAAGGATAATGGATAGGAAAAGAAGAACGCCATGTTGCAGAGAAGAAAATTAATATAAGTGAAAAGAAAGGGAGTGAAGGGATTTGATTGAATTACTGACCGGCGCCCTGGGTTGCTGACTGCCTGGGTGACTGGCTGACTGGCTGGCTGACTGGCTGGTTGGCTGATAGATTGATTGACTGGCTAACAGACTAACTGGCTGATGCGCTGGTTGACGAACTGAGTGGCAGATTTAGAGTATGACTGTCTGACTGGATGAATGAATGAAGAACATATGAAAAAATCTGAAGAAGAGAAGATGAAGACAAAAAGAAGAGGGAGAAGAAGAAGAAGAAGAAGAAGAAGAAGAAGAAGAAGAAGAAGAAGAAGAAGAAAGAGAAAATGAAAAAGAAGGAAAGATACAGAAGAAGAAAATAAAACAGAAAAAAAGTAAAAGAAGGGAAAAGAGAAAATAAATAAAGGGAAAAGAGAAAAAGAGAAAAAAATAAATAAAAGGAAAAGAAAAATAAGAAAATAAAGAAATCATTTAAATAGCGAATAAAGGAATCGCACGCAGCCACCAAAGCAGATGCTGAAAATGACAAAAAGAAAAACAGCTACAATAAAAAAAAACGAACGAAAATATACGAAAAATAAAACTCTACCGAACGGGTCATCAAAAGTTAACGTTCTCAATTACCTGAAGTGACTCGGCGATTTCCCATTTTGAGTTTTTTTCTTTAGTTTTCATCATATTTTTTTCTTTAGTTTTCATCATATTTTTTTTCTCCCTCTTCATCCAATCGTCCAATCCTCTCATAACCGTTTTTCTTATCAAACTCTGGAATTAAGTCGCACATTCTTTCGATTCATGATTTGTGTTTGTGATTGGTTGATTGATTCAGTGTGTGAGTGAATGAGTGAGTGAATGTGTGTGTGTGTGTGTGTGTGTGTGTGTGTGTGTGTGTGTGTGTGTGTGTGTGTGTGTGTGTGTGTGTGTGTGTGTAATAAAAAAACACAAAGGGAGGAAGGGAAAAGGGTAGAAAGGGAGAGAGGGAGGGATGCAAAAAAAGGGAAGGGGGAGAGAAAAAATAAATGTGAGACAGAATAAAAGAGAGAAAGGGGGGTAGAACAATTATAGACATACATACAAAAACGGACAGACAGAGATAGAGAGAGAACGAAGGGTAGATAGAAGGCAAAACAAGTGAACTATCAAACAAAAAAAGACTATTATAGAAGGTGTAGTAAAGGTAATAATAATAATAATAATAATAATAATAATAATAATAATAATATAAATATAAAATAAAAGGAAGAAATAATAAATCTTAATAAATAATAACGAAAGATTAAAAGATAAATAAAGAAGATATAAAAATGGATAACTTAATTAACAGATCAATCCTCTCTCTATCTCTCTCTCTCTCTCTCTCTCTCTCTCTAACTCTCTAATCAATACACTAATTCTCTCTCTCTCTCTCTCTCTCTCTCTCTCTCTCTCTCTCTCTCTCTCTCTCTCTCTCTCTCTCTCTCTCTCTCTCTCTCGCCACATTTTTCTATATTCCTTTTCCTCACTGTCTTTTTCCCATTTTTTTATTTTTATTGTCCGCTATCGTTATCTCGTCAGTTTTCTGCTTACTTTAAAATCTTGACACTTTTTCAATATATTCGGTTCATGCTTCCTTTCCCCTTATTCTTCACTGCCTGCGTATCTCTTTCAATCATTTATTCCCACTCAAGTGAAAGGATGGATGATGTGTATAGGTTAAACTGCACCTTGTTAATAATTGTGTAGCTAAAAAATACATATACTTATTACTAATACTTTCTACTACCTCTTCCTATCCTGAATTCCTCCTGCTCCTCCTGGTTTTGTTTATTCTTCTCTTGTTTTAAGTTTTTTTCTTTCTGCTCTTCTT
>NC_066513.1:24543614-24566114 GCF_024679095.1 Eriocheir sinensis | reverse complement strand
AGAAGCGCACATAAATTAAGACAAAGAAGAAGAAAAAAGAGAAAGAGAAAGCAAAAAGAGAGTATAATTTCAAAGAACGTCAGACTTAATAAAGAGCGGCGCCTAAAAAGATGAGAATTAAATCATTGAAAATCATCATCTTCCAGGAATCTTACGGCGGGACAAAAGGGGTTGGAGGGGGACGGTGGGGGGAGAGGGGGGAGGGGGAAATCAGTGCAATGCCGAGATCAAAACAAAAACTAGCCTCGGAAATAAACAATAGGCGGACCAAAGCATAAAGGAAGGCAGCGCTAACAATGGGAAATGCGGAACAAAAGCCCTTCAAGAAAATAAATAGGAGGCCAAAATAAAAAAAAATAACAAAGCGACAGTCGGCGAAATTGTTCACTTGGGGAAAGGGAAAGGAAAGAAGAGAAATTCGTGATAAAATAGAGAAAAGTAATCTGCTTCTACGTGTTATATTCTTGTGAAAGGAGGAAGGAAGGAAGGAACAAACGAATGGAAAGGAAAGGAGAGGAAAGAAGAGAAATTCGTGACTAAAAAGAGAAAAATGATCTGCTTCTACGTGTTATCTTTATTCTTGTGAAAGGAGGAAGGAAGGAAGGGAAGGAAATAGGTGAGTAAAGTTTCTGAAGTAAAGAAGGAAATATGAAAAATAAACGAAGGGTAGGCATAAGAGAAACAGGAAAGGAGGGATAGACGTTGACGGGAAGGAAAAGGAGGAGGAAAATAATTAAAAAGAAGGAAAAGTTTAATGAAGGGCAGGAGTGAAGGAATAACAAAAAAAATAAAGGGAAAGAATGGATGAAAGGAAGGGGAAAGGAAGAAATGAAGGAAGTAAGGAAAAGTACTCAAATGAAGAAAGTATGAAAAAGAAAGGAGGAAAAGGTATACAGAAAAGGAGAAATTAAGGATAGAAGTTAAATGGAAGGAAAAAGAAAAATTTATTGGAATAGAAGGAAAGGAGGAAGAGAATTACAGACGTTCAAAATGGAGAATAGGAAAAATAATGAAAGGTTTTAGGGAAGGAGGAAAGATAAGAAATGGAAGGAAGGAAAAGAAGCTCATAAAAGAGTGGACAAAGGTTGAACCGGAAAGGTAAAAATTGGAAGAATGGAAAAAAACCCCTGAATAAAAGAATAAAATAGGAAGTTCAGAAAAGAATAAAGAAATGAAGGTTAAAAGTAATAGCGGGGAATAATTAGTTAAAGTTAGGTTCGTATATAGTCTTAGGAGGTTGAAAAGGGGTTGCGTAGGAGATACTCGGAGGGGGTTGCAGGCAGATTGGGGTTGGATGTGGAGGGAAAGGCCGGATAGGTTTGGAATATTCTGTTAGGGGGAGGGGAGATGGGGAGAGTGTAAAAAGGAAAAAGAAAAACAAGGACAGGTTTAAAGGAAGGAGGAAAGAAAAGAAAGGAAAAAAAGAGAGAAATTTAAAAAGAAATATGCATGAAAAAGGTAAAGAGGAAAGTTAGAAGTAAAAGCAGCGAATAATTAGTTTGATAGGTTAGGTTAGGATAGTTTTAAAAGGATGAAAAAAAGGGTCGTGAAGAAGAGATTGATGGGGGGGTGGAATGTGGATAGAAGGAGTGGATAGCCTTAGAGCATTATGTTAAAGGGGGAGTGAGTTGGGGGAAGGGGTTTGAGTTTAAAGACAAAAAAAGGAAAGGGAAAGAAGGGATGGTTAAAAATGAAAGCAAAAATGGGAAAAGAAAGTTGAAGAAGTTTAAGAAAGATGAGAAAAAAGTAAAGAGGAAAGTTTACAGTAAAATGACGTAATGATTAGATCTAGGCTAGTTTAGGTTGACTTTGGAAAGGGAAGAAGGAAAGGTAAAATATGGAAAAAAAATGGGAAAAGAAAGTTGAAGAAGTTTTAAAAAGATGAGAAAAAAGTAAAGAGGAAAGTATATAGCAAAATGACGTAACAATTAGATTTAGGTTAGGTTAGGTTGGCTTTGGGTGGATGAAAAAAAAATGTTGTGAAGGAGAAAATAGAAAGTTGTAGAGGTGTGTTGAGGATGGATATGGAGGGGGTAGATAGGTTTGGAGCATTCTGTAAGATGGGGTGTGGAGGGAGAAGGGGGAGGGGGAAGGGTGCAGAGTTTGTATCAAGAAATATATAACCTCTTTGAGTGCGTTCGTTTGATGTTCCGTTTCAAAAAAGTGTGCAATTCTTCAGATATTTTAGGTTTGTGCACCGCGTTCCTTCTCTCTCTCTCTTATCAAAGCTTTTCAGTTGAATCCTATACCTTATCATACCTCCCCTCCTCCTCCTCCTCCTCCTCCTCCTCCCCTCTTCCTCCAACCCCCTTCCTCCAACCCCCTTCCCTCTCCTCCTCTTCCGTTTTTCATTTCCCTCCTTTTCTCCTTCAGTACTCCCGCGATGTTCATTTCTCTCTCCCTCACTTTCCCTCCCTCCTCTTTTCTCTCCCTCTCCCTCCTCTCCCTTCCTCCTCTTCAATCTCTCTCTCGCTGTCGCTTTCTCATCATTTTCTAGGGAGGAAGGGAATATATTATTGACCTGTGTGTGTGTGTGTGTGTGTGTGTGTGTGTGTGTGTGTGTGTGTTATTCTCCGCTTGGTTTCTCCGCTTCATCTGGTCATTTTTCTTTCTTTCATAATTTCATTCCTTTTTTTCTTTCCTATCCTTAGTTTTTTTTTCTTCATTTTTGTCATTCATTTTTCTTCCTCTTTTTTTCTCAATCTTCTTTAGTTTTCCTTTTTTTTACTATTTTTTACCGCCACTACAGTTTTTCTTAGAGAGAGAGAGAGAGAGAGAGACGCCACTTGCTTGAGATATATCCTTCTCTCTCGACATGTGTGGTGGGCAGGACAGGACTGGGTGTTGACTCTCTCTCTCTCTCTCTCTCTCTCCATTAAAACTATTCATTTTCACGACACTTTTTATCCTCCGCTTGTTTTAATTTGGAATTCTCATTTTTAATTATTTCATTATATATGTCAATTTTTTTTTATTGTTTAAGCATTTTCTCTTCTCTCTATCTCCTTCTGTCCTCGCCTATCTCTCTATCTGTCCATCTATCTATCTCCTCTACATCTGTTTAATTTCATTCCACAAGTCTGTCTTTTTTTCTTATTTGTTTACCTTTTATTTATTCCCTTACGTTTTCTTTTTTCTTTTTTTCTTTTCCAGCTCATGATATTCTTCCGTTGAAACATTTTATCTGTATTTCTCTCCCTCTCCACTCTCCTTACTTCTCTTCCCTCACTTTCCTCTTTAACTACTCGCTCTTTTATTCTCTTTTATAGCAATTTGCACCTTTTATCTCATCTGGGAATTATATATATTTTTTTCCTTTTTAAACTCGCATTTTTACTTTTGTCCCCCATCTCATCCCCTACCACCACCACCGCCACCACCACCATTACCGGAGCCACCATATGTTCTGTGTCACACGGGAGAGGGCACAGCGCAAACTTTTTAAAGAGATCTGTCTCCGAGTGGCCGTCGGGGTGTGTTTTCCCGCTAACATACTGTGGCAGAGAGATTTAGGAGTCTGTGCATCGTGCCGGTCTGTATGTAAACGTCTCTGGCACTGACTGCTGGCTTGTTACAGAGAAGGAGGAAGAGGAGCAAGCGCAGGAAGAGGAGCAAGCAAGGAAAAAGAAAGTGGGTTAAGTGAGGATGGGTTAAAAAAAAGTAGGTTGTTCAGGTTGAAGAAGGAAAGGAGAAGGAAATCGGTAAGAGGAGTATAGCGAAAAATAGTTACTAAAGGAAGAGAAAAAAGAATCATGGAGAGAAAAGAGCGGCTTAGAGAGGAAGAGTAAAAAAGAGGGTCGTTTTAATTATAAGAAAAGGAAAAAGAAGATAGTAAGAGAAGAACAGGAGGAGGAAGGGAAGGAAGAAGAGCAAGTAATGAGAAAGAGGAGTCGGTAATTTTTTTTTTACAACAAAGGAGACAGCTCAAGGGCACAAAAAAAGGAAACAATAATAAAAAAAAATCCCGCTCCTCGCTACTCCTTATAAGAATCCAAAGAGGTGGCCGAAAGAAAGGTCAGTTTCGAGAGGAGTTAAAAGAATAAGTGTTTCGTGTTGCAGAAGGGAAGGAGAAATGAAATAGGAAGTAGGCAAGAGGAGTATATAACGAAAAATAAATACATAAAAAAAAAGAAGGAAAGAGAAGAGTGGCTAAGAGAGAAAGGGTAAAAAGAGTGGCTTTCTTAATTTGGAAAAGCGAAGGAGGAGGAGGAAGATAAAGAAGAACAGAAGGAAAGAACCGAAGCAAAGGAGGAAAGGCAAAAGAAAAATGATTTAGAGGGGAAGAGGAGACAAAGATGCTTGTTCGGAGTGAGGAAGGAAAGGAGAATGAAGTATTTAAGAGAAAAATAAATAAAAATATCGAGGAAATAAAAGGAAGGAAAATAAGTGAAGAAAGAGTAACTAAAAGAGGAAGAGAGAAAAAAAAAGATGTTTGTTCAGGTTGATGATGGTAAGGATAAGGAAGAGTTTAAAAGAAGAACAAGAGGAAGGGAGGGAAGTAAAAGAAGAAGGAAAAACGAAGAGTGCTTAAGAGAGGAAGGGAAAAAACGATGCTTCTTCAGTTTGGGGAAGGGGAGGAGGAGGAAGAGAACAAGAGAAGAATGGAAGGAAAAAACTGCAGGAGAAAAGAAAGGAGGAAGAAAAAAGAAAGAAGGAAGGAAGGAAGGAAAAGGAGGTGAGGGAAAATCAAAGGCCTTTAACCCCGTATTTGCTAGCGAAGAGATCAAGAGAAAGGAAAATAAGCGAAGGAGGGAAGAAGATAACGAGTGAATGAAGAAGGAGGGAAGAAGATAGAAAGCGAATCACTGAAAGAGGGAAGGAAGAAAGAAATGGATTACTATTATAACTTTTGGTTTATTAGAAGAAAAGGAAGCAGCCGAGAGAACAGGAAGGAGAGGAAGGAAAGATTGAAGGAATAAGGAAAGGATGAAGAGAGAAGAGAGGGAAAGAATAGACATATAGCATTGTTATCTTCCTGCTTGTTAAAGAGAGATAAACGGAGGAGGGAAGAGACAGAGGAGGAAGAGGAGAAGAATAAAAGGAAGAAAGAGGGGAGGAAGGAAGTTAGTGAGGAAAAGTATAGATTTGTAGCACAGGACTCTCTCTCTCTCTCACTCGTTAAAGGGAGAGAAAGGAAGGGAAGAGGAGTAGGGAGAGAAGGGGAGAAGACAGAAGAGATGCAAGGGGGGGCTGGGGGGGAGAGGACGGAGAGGAGGGAGAGACAACGAAAGATATAAAAAAAAACATGAGAAAAGTAAATATATAAATAGGTAAACACATTGCTGGAGAAGATGGAATAGATGAAAGAGAAGAAAAAAAGAAGAGAAGGAAGAAAAAGAGATCAATATTATTTAAAGAAGGCATAGAGCAAAAACGAGAAGAAATAAATAAAAGAAATATATGGTAAATAACAGAACAACACCCGGAGACGATAAAAAAAAGAGAGAGAAAGAAATGAACGAAAAACGTGGAAAAACTAGCAAAAAAAAGATAAAATGTTACAGAGAGAGAGAGAGAGAGAGAGAGAGAGAGAGAGAGAGAGAGAGAGAGAGACGGACAGTAAGCAAAAAACCTTCTGAGTGTAACCAGCTTGGAGGCAATATTCACCTGTGAGAAGCCAAGTCTCAGCTTTCTAATTGCCTGCTGGCCGCCGCTGACTAATTAAATGCTTGGGCAGGCGCGGTGAGCAGGGGGCAAGGGGGGAGGGGGGTAGCAGGGGTCCGGCAGGGGTTGTCTGGCGGCACACACTCGCCCCATCCCCTGCAATTTGGGCTCAATTAAGACAATGGGAACGATATTTTAAACCCAAACACTGAAGACGCTCTTTTGCGACTGCCATACCGCCCGGCTCCTCGCTCTCCTTCCCTATCTGGCGGAGTTTTTAATCCTTTCCCTTCTCTTCCCTTTTCTCTTGACCCCATCGTGCGCTTTACCTATCTTCTTCTATACCCTGCATCCTTCCTTCTGAGCCCCTTCCTCGTTTACCTTCCTATCCACTACCTTCGTCTCCTTCTAGTTTTCATCCTTCCTTTCCCCTATCTCCTTTCCTTGTTCCTTTAATTCCTTCTTCATATCCCTATCTTCATCTACTTTTCTCCTTCTTCAGCTTATATACTTCCTTCTCGCCCTTTGTTTGGTTTCCTCTATGCCTCTTTTTCTTCCATCTACTTTCACCTTTATCTTGCATCCTTCCTCTGCCCCATCATCTTCTTCCTTGCTTTGTTTTCTTTTCCCTACTTCCTTACTTCTACTTACTTTCTTATCCTTCCTTCTCTCTATTTTTTTTCTTCTCTGCCACCTTCTTTTTCTCTCCCTACCTCCCCCTCTAGCTTGCATCCTTACTTCTTTCTTACTCTCTTCTTCTTCCTCTTTTCTTTATTTGATATTTTCTCTGTCTCCCTTTATTCTACCTACCTCCTATTTATTCCTTCTTTTATCTTTGGTTATTTGGTTTATTCCCTACCTGCCTTTTCTCTCTCTTCCTCTACTCTTCTGCATCTTTCTTCTTTCTCGTATATAATTTACATTCTTCCCTTATTTCCTATCTCCTTCACTCATACATTCCCTCCCTCATCCCATCCATTCTTCTATCCTTCCTTACCTTCCTTTTTCCCTCCCTTCTTTCCTTCCTCCTTCATCCAGTCTTTTCCTCCCCTCTTTCCCTCCCTCCTCCATCCATTCTTCTATCCTTCCTTACCTTCCTTTTTCCCTCCCTTCTTTCCTTCCTCCAATGTTTTCCTCCCCTCTATCCGTCCCTCCTTCTCTCCCTTCCTTTGCTTTCATTTTTCCCTCTTCCATTTTTCTATATTTCATTCCTTCTTTACTTCCCTATCCTTTATCTACCTTCACCTCATTTTTACATCCTTTCTTCTTCCCCTTTTCTTTATTTAATTTCTTCTCTACCTTTCTTTGTTTACCTACCTCCTTTTCCTTACCTCTTCCTCCTTCCTGTCATCTCTTATTTTTCTCTGTTATTTTTTTCTTCCTATTCCTCTCTCCTCCTACTCTCCTTCTTTGTGTCTTTTCTTCTCTTCCCCCTCTTTAATTTCTTTCCTCTCATGTACATTTTTCGTCCTTCGCTTTCCTCTCCATTCCATTCTTTTCGTTCCTCTATTACATTTTCTCTTTCTCTCTTTTTCCTTATTCTTCATTACTTCCATTTTCTTATATATTTCATCTTTCTTATTCTCTCCATCCCGCTTTTTATTCTTCCTTCTCTTCTTTCTATTTTCTCCATTATTTTCACATTCTTCCCTTCTTCCCTCTCTCCCTCCCTCACACCTTACCTCCATCCTTCCGTCCATTCTTCTATCCTTCCTTACCTTCCTTTCTCCCTCCCTTCTTTCCTTCCTCCTTCCTCCCCTCTTTTCCTCCCCTCTATCCATCACTCCTCTCCCTTCCTCCCTCGCTCCCAGCCTCCCTACCTCCCTCCAGTCTTCCTCTACTCCTCCTTCCCCGTTCCTTCCCTCCCTCCCTCCTTCAGGTAAGTAAACATTCAGTCGGTAGAAGGAAAGTTAGATAAAGTCACCCACACTCACCTATACTTGTCCCCTCCATTCTCTCTCTCTCTCTCTCTCTCTCTCTCTCTCTCTCTCTCTCTCACCCAGGCTATTTGCTACACTCGTTCAGGCAGCTTTTTTCTCGTTTTTGCCTTGCTTTCTTTTCCTTCCTCCCAAAAAAGAAAAAAGAAAAAAAGAATAGAGAAAAAAAGCAAGTGACTATTTGCTTTGTTTTGTGTTTAAGTCTTTTCTTTTTCCTCCTTTTTTTTTGCAGATTTGTTTCTCGTTATTTTTATGTGACTTGTAAGGATTAAATAACTTTTCATTTTGTTCTGTTCTGTTTCTTTATATTTCCTTCCTCTCTTTA
Source organism: Eriocheir sinensis (assembly GCF_024679095.1). Taxonomy (NCBI): domain Eukaryota; kingdom Metazoa; phylum Arthropoda; class Malacostraca; order Decapoda; family Varunidae; genus Eriocheir; species Eriocheir sinensis. The sequence goes on along the minus strand of NC_066513.1, from coordinate 24,558,248 downwards.
TAATGCCGTTTTTTTTAAAGTTTTTTCTCCTACTTTTTTAGTTTTGGGTATAAAACAGATTTATTCGTCCTCTTTTTCCAGTTCATCTGTCTTGTTTTTTATGCTTTTTTTCTTATTTCTTTTCTCTTTTCCTCTTTCTTCATTCTTCTATTACTAACTCTACTTTATATTTTTGGAACTGTTGCCTTTTCGCTTCCCTCGCCTCGGGGACATAAATATTTCTCATCCTCTCTTCCTCTTTTTTTCTGTTATTTTTTCTTTTTATTATCCCTCATCACATGTAAATCGCATCCGTCACAATCCCTTTTTAGCAATTCGTTTTCTTTCCCTCTGAAACATCAAAAAACATAAATCGTCTTTTATTCCTGTTGTTGATTTTCTTTCTTTTTCACATATTCATTTTATTTTCTATCTAGCTCAGTAGTTTTCCTTTGCTCCTGTTTTGTTTCTTTCTCTCTCCCTTCTTTCCTTTCTCCTTCCTCTCCTCTTTTCCTCCCTTCTATCCATCACTTTTCTCCCTTCCTCCCTCGCTCGCTCTCTCCCAGCCTCCCTACCTCCCTCCATTCTCTCTTTCTCTATCTATTCCTGGTTCCTTATTGATTGCACACTCCCCATTACCGCTCGGCCAGGTGTTTGTCGGGCTCATTAGCGGGCGACAGGTGCGTCTCATGTGTCCTTTGTACGGGGGCACAATTCCACGAGAGGCACAGAAAGAGATCCTTCAGCGGCCGCGTCTGTCTCTGTGTCTCTGTCTCTCTCTGTCTACGTCTATTTGTCTTCCTCCTATAGTTTTGGTTCTCCATCTAGTCTCACTCTTTCCTTTCTTTCTCTTCTTATTCGTCTTCTTCTCCTTCTTCTTCTTACTCTATTTACTGCTTCTCAATTTTTCCCTTTTTATGTTAGTTTTATTTTGATCTTCCTCTTTTGCTCCTCTTTCTCAGATTCGTTCCTCTTTTTCTCCTAATCGTCGTCTTATAACCTCTCCTCCTCCTCCTTCTCCTCTTCCTCCTGCTCCTCCTCCTCCTCTTCTTCCTCCTCCTCGCTCTATTTACGTCTTAGAGCTTAATAATCATCTCCGACTGTCACTCTGCTGTCTCTTTCACACCTCGCCTTACCCTGCTTTCTGCACCTTCATATGTTCAGGTGTTCGCCGAGGTAACGTTCATATGTCACGCGTCATGTCACGTCAGGGAAAGGTGATGGCGTTTCCGTGAGGCGCAGGTGTGAGGTGAGGTAAGAGAGGGTGAGTCAAGCAAGATTGTGTTAGGTAAGGGGATGTGAAAGGAGGCGAGGTAAGGTAAGGTTAGGTAAGGTTAGGTTATGGCAGAGGTAAGAAGGTGCGTTTGGCAAGGGGATGTGAAAGGAGGTGAGGTGAGGTCAGGTAAGGTTAGGTTATGGCAGAGGTAAGAAGGTGCGTTTGGCAAGGGGATGTGAAAGGAGGTGAGGTGAGGTCAGGTAAGGTTAGGTTATGGCAGAGGTAAGAAGGTGCGTTTGGCAAGGGGATGTGAAAGGAGGTGAGGTGAGATCAGGTAAGGTTAGGTTATGGCAGAGGTAAGAAGGTGCGTTTGGCAAGGGGATGTGAAAGGAGGTGAGGTGAGGTTAGGTAAGGTTAGGTAAGGTTAGGTTATGGCAGAGGTAAGAAGATGCGTTTGGCAAGGGGATGTGAAAGGAGGTGAGGTGAGGTCAGGTAAGGTTAGGTAAGGTTAGGTTATGGCAGAGGTAAGAAGGTGCGTTTGGCAAGGGGATGTGAAAGGAGGTGAGGTGAGGTCAGGTGAGGTCAGGTAAGGTTAGGTTATGGCAGAGGTAAGAAGGTAAGATAGGTAAGATTTTGCTAGGTAAGTGGAAGTGCAAAAGAGGAGAAGTAAGCTAAGGTTGGATCATGTTTGGTTTGGTTAGGAGGTAAGGTAAGGTAAGGCTAGGTAAGATCTTAAGAGATACGGTAAGGTTAAGGTAAGGTTGGATGAGATCATGTTTGGTTTTGTTAGGAGGTAAGGTAAGGTAAGGCTAGGTAAGATCACAAGAGCTATGGTAAGGTTAAATGAGGAAAGGTAAGATAAAATACCGTTATGTAAAATCATGTTAGGTAAGGCAAAGTTCATGGAGGTGAGGTAGAGTGAGATTAAGTAAGATTATGTTAGGTAAGGTAAAGTTAAAGCAGGAAAGGTGAAATAAAAGAAGGGAACGTTTGGTAAGGTTAAATTTGGAACGGTTATAACAGATGAGGTCAAGTAAGAAGAGGAGAAAAGGGAGGTTGGGTTAGGTTAGGTAAGGTTGTGTGAAGTAAGGCGAAGTTAAAGGAGAGGCAAGAGAAGGCAAAGTCACATAAGGTTAAGTTTGATGAGGTTAGGTTATGACAGATGAGGTGAAGTAAGAAAAGGAGAAAGGGGAGGTTGAGTTAGGTTAGGTAAGGTTGTGTGAAGTAAGGCGAAGTTAAAGGAGAGGCAAGAGAAGGCAAAGTCTCGTAAGGTTAAGTTTGATGAGGTTAGGTTATGACAGATGAGATGAAGTAAGAAAAGGAGAAAAGGGAGGTTGAGTTAGGTTAGGTAAGGTTGTTTGGAGTAAGGCGAAGTTAAAGGAGGGGTAAGAGATGGCAAAGTCACGTAAGGTTAAGTTTGACGAGGTTAGGTTATGACAGATGAGATGAGGCAAGCAGAGGAGAAAAGGGAGAGAAATGAAAGAGTAATTTAGACTTTATGACGACACTGCAGAGAGGGGAGGTGAGGTTAGGTAAAGTTAGTTGGGATTTGGTGACGTTAGATAAAGTAATGTAGTGTGAAATTAGGTAAGATTGCATTATGTAAGGTAAGATTAAGAGGTGAGATATGAGGCTTTGTTGAGTAAGGTAAGGAATGATAAGCTAAAATTACGAAGTGTGAAATGAATTGACGGGTGCGTGTGTGGAAATAATAATATGATGTGATGTTAAAATAAGGTCATATTAGGTCAGCATAGAATGAAGGCTAAATGAAGGAAGCTAAGCAAAGATGACGTAAGGTAAGCAAAGGTGACGTAACAGGTAATGTGACGTAAGGTGAGGCAGGTTGAAAATACGTGACAGGTGTGTTTAAAAAAATATCTTGTTTTTTTACCCCGCAGCATCGATTTGAATATAGTTATCGCTCTCTCGGTGAAAATAAGCGTTCATTTTTCTGTGTGAGTGAGTGTGTGTGTGTGTGTGTGTGTGTGTGTGTGTGTGTGTGTGTGTGTGTGTGTGTGTTAGTGGCGCTGTTGTCTTGCGGCGGTGTTATGTAGATGGTGTTGGTGGTGGTGTTAGTGGTGGTGATGGTGGTGGTGGTTGTGGCCGTGTTTGTTGGTACTGCTTTTGGCGTTGTAGTTGGTGCAATATATGAAATGGTGTTATTAAGTGTAGTAGTAGTAGTAGTAGTAGTTGTGGTGGTAGTAATAGTAGTAGTAGCAGCAGTAGTAATAGTAACAGAAGTTGTATAGTGGTAGTAACAGTAGCAGTAGCAGTAGTAGTAGTAGTAGTAGTAGTAGTAGTAGTAGTAGTAGTAGTGATATTCCCCGCATGAACATCCCACAGAGCTTCACTTCAATACCGCCAAAAACACGAGAGATAATCCACTAACACAAACATAGAGCGGGGGAGTGCGGCGATACACCTTAATTGGCAGCTTACCTGTGTGTGTGTGTGTGTGTGTGTGTGTGTGTGTGTGTGTGTGTGTGTGTGTGTGTGTGTGTTTGTGCATGTGTTCTCACTAATATCTTCCTAAAATTAGCATAAAAAAAGCGAAAAGTTAAATCCGCGTTGACAAAAATCCTCCCATGAGCGCCGTTATGTGACAGGCGGTTAGCTGCACAGGAATGAATTCGACGTGTTAAAGTATTTTCTTTTACCACCACCATAAAAAAACACTTCTATCGTCATCACCATCCTCGCCGCCATCACCATCACCATCACCGCCGCCGCCGCACGACTCTCATCTCCGTAAGGTCCTTTTTAATGTTCTTTTTTACGGAGAAACTTTCCTTAACAGCGTCCACGGAGTCCCACCTTGGAAAATCCCAAAGTGACCCCACAATTTTGGACTATGGGAGGTCAAGGTCATGGATCAAGTTCACGGGTCAAGGTCATTATAGATCACAGTCATTCGTGATTACATTAAATTAAGAAGACAGCTCATTTTTAGTAGTGTGCGTCAGGAAGCATTATGATATGTAAGTCGGTGTGTCCAGTCAATGCGAGGTGTTGAGATATAAGATTTCATTATTTACAAACGTTCCTCTTGTCATTTCCCTTTTTTTTTTTTACTTGTATATGTGTATGTTAGTTTTTGATATGTTTGTTTTGAAAATGATTTTTTGTATTAGTGTTTATTTATTAGTTAGTCAGTGTTTTTAATGTATGTTTGCTCCTGATCAGCTGTAGTTTTTAGTTTATCTGCGATGGAAGTTGACGAATTGATGTTATTATTACTATTATTATTATTACTGTTATTATTATTATTATTATTATTATTATTATTATTATTATTATTATTATTATTATTATTATTATTATTATTATTATTATTATTATTATTATTATTATTATTATTATTATCATCCTCTACCTACTTGCTTACCTGTCCTGCCCTGCTTGTTCACCTGCCTTTGTACCCGCGTCGTTCTCTTGATTACCTTGCCTCAGGTGTATCATGCTCTCTCTCTCTCTCTCTCTCTCTCTCTCTCTCTCTCTCTCTTGTTTTTAATCACCAAGTTCACTCGACTTTACACCCTTTTTGTTCTCTCCCTTCTCTCCCTTCCTTTCTTCTCTCCCTTTTCCTCCAACCCTACCCCCTAATTCACCTCCTACCCTCCATTCTTTATTTTCTCCCTCTCCCTTTCTTGTCTATTTATCCTCTCTCCCTCTTTTCTACATACCCATTATTATTCTCCCTTTTTCCTTCGTTTTTTCCCCTTCTCTCCCTTACCTTTTTCCTTCCCTTCTCCCTATCTTTCTTCCTCCCTGTCACTTCTTCATTTCTTGCATTCCTCCATCCTCGTCCTTTTCCTCCTTTCCTCCTGCACTTCCCTTCCTTTTCCTTCTTCTTCTTTTACTAATTTCCATCTTCTATTTTGCTCTAATGAGTCGTCTTCTATCTTCTATATTTCCTTTCCTCCCTCCCTCTCTTAATTTGCTTTTCTTTCTCTTTTTTCACCCCCCTCTCTCCTCTCTTTTTATCTGTTATCCTCTCTTTTATCTCCGCTTTCACTTTCACTCTTTCACTTTCTCTCCTCTCATCCCTTCGACCCTAATCCCTTTATCCCTTCCCTTTATGCTATTTCTCCTTCTTGCTCTCGTTTGTAGTCTCTTTCTCCTATTTCTCTTTCTTTGCGCCCTCTTCTGTCCCCTCTACATTAACTTTCTCTCCTTTACCCCTTATGCTCCTCCTCCCATTTCCCTTTTTTTCTCAGCCCCTTCTTTCAACTTCCCCTTCCTCCTCCCCTCTCTCCTTACCCCATATGCTCATCCCTATTTTTACCTTCTTTTTTTCAGCCCCCTTCCTCTCTCTTTCCCCTTTCCTCTCCCATCTCTCCTTACTCCAATATGCTTTTCTCTCTCTTTCTTTCCCTTTCTCCTTCTATTTTTCCCTTTCCTCCTCCCCTCTCTCCATCTACCTCTTTACTGTCCTCTTCCTCTCCCTTTTCCCCTACCTCCTCCCTCCTTTTTCCCTACCTATTCCTCTTCTCCTCCGCTTCCTCCTCCCCCCCTTTTCAGCCCCCCCTCCTTCCCCTCAGCACCTCTAATCACGCGGGTCGGCGGGGTAACATGTGTCTGTCTGTTCTTTCGTCTGCCGAGACAATAGATAACAATCCGAGCGAGGGAAGGAGTCAGGAGGGGCGAGGGAGAGGGGGAGAGGAGAGAGAGAGAGAGAGAGAGAGAGAGAGAGAGAGAGAGAGAGAGAGAGAGAGAGAGAGAGAGAGAGAGAGAGAGAGAGAGAGAGAGAGAGAGAGAGAGAGAAACAGAAACAGACAGACAGACAGACAGACACAGGCAGAGAGACAGACAGACAGAAGGAAGGGAGGAAAGTGACGGTGCAGGGAGAGAAAAGACGAGAGAGAGAGAGAGAGAGAGAGAGAGAGAGAGAGAGAGAGAGAGAGAGAGAGAGAGATGGGGAGGTTGTTCTGGCATTAATCAAGACTGCTGCTCCTGTGTCTAATGTCAGGGAGGGAGTGGAGTTTTTTTGATCACTGTTGTTGTTTATCATTATTGTTGTTCTTCGTGGCGGAATGGGTTTCTCTCTCTCTCTCTCTCTCTCTCTCTCTCTCTCTCTCTCTCTCAGTTTTCGTTTGTTTGTTTTTTATTCTGATATTTACTTGTTTTTCTCATTAGGTGTTAATACTTTTGTTTTTTCTATATTCTTTTCTCGTCCTTTTTAGTTTCCTTTTCAAATTAGATAAACAGTCAGTCAGTCAGTCAGTCAGTAAGTCAGTCAGTAAGTCAGTCAGTCAGTCAGTCAGCCAGTCAGTCAGTCAGGCAGTCAGTCAGTCAGTCAGCCAGTCAGTCAGTCAGGCAGTCAGTCAGTCAGTCAGTCAGAAATGTAAACGGATATTTGAATAACCAGACAGACAGACATGACGACAGGTAGGCAGACAGACTTCAGACTGATAGGTAAACAGGCATAGAGGCAGGCAGACAATCGAGCAAACAGACAGGTAGACAGATTAGCAGGCAGACAGGCAGTTAGACAGACAGACAGGCAGACAGAGACATACACAGACAAACATGGTGGCAAGCAGACAGACAGACATGCTGGCAGGGAGGCAGAGAAGCACTTTGTTATTCACTTCTTTTTAGTCAGTCATTCAGTCGGCTAGTCAGTCAGTCGATTAGTCAGTCAGTCAGTCGTGCAGTCAGTCAGTCAGCCAGTCAAGCATCTAATCAGTTAATGGAGGTAGGAAGGCGGGCACACAGGCAAGTATTTAAGATTGCAACCCTTCCGTTAGTCAGTCAGTGAGTCAGTAAGTCAGTAGTCGGTCAGGTGGGAACAGCAAGACACGTGTGACTCTTGCCGGGAACGAAAACAATCCAGGAATCAGCTTCGAGGCTCGGAAGTGACTTTTTTTCAGTTTTTACTCGTTTTTTCATTACCTGCACACCTGACGCTCATCATCACACGTGTCTTCATTGATTAGCGGCTCGGGAAGGCAAGATCAGGTCAGGCAAGGTCATCTGAGGTCAGGCAAGGTCAGGTCAGGTAAAAAAGCAATGAGGTCAAAACGCCAGATTAGATTAGATTAGGTCACCGTTTTAGACAGTTACTGGTTACTTCACACACACACACACACACACACACACACACACACACGCACGCACGCAGGAGGCCAGGCCGTGTGTCTATAGCAAGTCAGGTCACGGGGTCGCTTTTTCGGGGCGAGAAAAAAATAAAACACACGAACTATTTTTTTATCTTTTTTTATGCTTCGTTAGCGGTAACTTCCTCGTCAAAAGTTGAGACCCGGACAAGCATCATGCATAAGCCGTCCTTTGAGAGAGAGGGAGAGCGAGAGGGGGAGAGGGAGAGGCGAAGTGAGAAGAGAGAAAGGAAGGAAGGAGAAGGGAGGAAAGGAATGGGATGGTTATGAAGGGGGTAAAAGAGAACATGCATTTGGAAGAAAGGGGAGATTAGGAGACGTGAGGAAAAGGAGAAAGGAGGGGAGGAAGGGGATGGTTATGAAGGGGGTGAAGTGAAGCATGCAAAAGGAAAGGAACGATGATTAAAAGACATGAGGGAGGAAAGGCAGGAAGGAGAAAATGAGAGAAGTAAATGGACGTATTGGGATGGTCTGGGAATGGATAGAAGGAAGGGGAAAAGGAAACGGAGAGAGAATGAAGAGAGAATGAGGAAAGATGAAAAATGAAAGGGTAAGGGAACAATTAGCATTAAGGAAGGTATAGGAAAGGTATGAAAGAGAAAGAGGGAAGAGGAAGGGAGATTAAAAGGTAGAGAAATAAAGAAAAGAGAGTCATGAAGGAGGGAAGGAAAAAAGAGAGAATTTGGGAAGGTATGAATTATGTGAAGGAAGAGAAACGGAGATTAAAAGACTGAGAATAAAGGGAAGGGAAAAATGATAGGCAGGAAGGCAGGCAGGGAGACAAAGGGAGGGAAGGAGAGGGTAAAAGGGAGAGCAAGGGAGGGGGGAAGGGGGCAAGGGTTCAGTTCGTTGATGACTTGATGGTTCTATCGCCCTGTCATGCCCCGGCTGACCCAAAAAAAGAGGGAGAAAAAAAAACTATAGGAAATAAAAAAAAAAAATACATGAAAAAAAATGTAAAAGTATTAAAAATGTTCAGCCTCAATTTATGTAACGAATGACCTGCTCTCTCTTCCTTTATCTATTCATCTATCTATCTATATGTCTATCTATCTACCTATTTATTCATCTGTCTATCTATCTATTTGTTCATCTTTCTGTCCTAGCTGTCTACATCACTATCTGTCAGTCTATCTATCCACCTATCTAGTTGTCTATCTACTTATCTGTCTATTTGTCTGTCTATCTTCAGCTTCCCTTTTTCTCTTATATCTCATTTCTTATTCTCTCTTTCTGTCTATCTCTCCATCTGACTTCTCCTTCTTCTTTTTCCTTAACCTTTTCTTCCTCTTCCTTAACCTTTTCTTCCTCTTCCTTAACCTTTTCTTCCTCTTCCTTCTCCTCATCCTCCATCCTCTCTCAGCGTATTAATGTGAACGCGTCCTGTGCTTCATTTTAATTGATTCCAAATGTATGATATTCTGGCGAGTGATAATAAAGAGCTGCGCCTTTTGTTGCCGGTAGCCACCAGTAATTATTGTTCCTCCCTGCGAGAACATTATATTAATTATTCGAAAATGATGAGCGAGTGGAAGCCAATTCATTTTTTTTCTATATTAGCGATGTCCCATGGTGATGTTTTGTTGAGTGGGAGTAGGGGGGGAAGGGGAAGGGGAGGAGGTGTGTAGGGGGAAGGGGAGTGGAGGTGTGTGTGTGTGTGTGTGTGTGTGTGTGTGTGTGTGTGTGTGTGTGTGTGTGTGTGTGTGTGTGTACTTATAATGATGAGAGGTAATGATGCTTTCCTGCTTTTTTTGTGTTTGTAATAATGTCAATCCTCCTCCTTCGCTTCCTCCTCTTTCTTTCTCCTAATTTTTCTCCTCCTCTTCTTCCTCCTCTTTCTCTACCTTCCTCTCTCTCTCTCTCTCTCTCTCTCTCTCTCTCTCTCTCTCTCTCTCTCTCTCTCTCTCTCTCTCTCTCTCTCTCTCTCTCTCTCTCTCTCTCTCTCTCTCTCACACACTAATACCAGCTGTGCAGGATAATAACAGACGCGAAGGGAGAGCACAGATCACTTTCATAGATATACAAAAAAAAAAAGGAAGAAAAAGTGGAATCAACGCTCTCTATAAACTCTTTTGATCCCTTGAGTCTGCCCCAGCGCCGAGCCCACCACCGCGAAGCCTTTAATTCACAGCATCCGAGCCTCACAAAAGGGGATTGAAACGACCTGTATTTATATATGTTCTACCTTTTGTCGGGCTTGATTGCAGTAATGATCGCGTTTTGTGAGAGCTCCTCTGAGGTCTGAAAAGAGAAAGAGGAGCAGGAGAGGAGGAGGATGGGGAGGAGGGGAAGGAGGAGGAGGATTGGGAAGAGGGGAAGGAGGAGGAGGTGGCGAGTATGTAGGTTACTCTGAGTCTCGCCTGTATTACTTTCCTTATTCACCTGTGACCCATTAACCCAGATTTAATTTACGCCTGCCTCGTTTAGAAAGGCTCTTGGATGTTTTTCAGACTTGTGGGCTTTAATGAAAATTACACACTAATAATAATATACATTTGTGCACACACACACACACACACACACACACACACACACACACACACACACACACACACACACACTTGTACAAAACTTAAAAAAAAAAAAAAAGGAGAAATGCAAAAGAAAATTAAGACAAATACTAGATGTAGAGGAGGCGGTGGTTGAGTAGCCAGCGTGTGGGCGCGATGTTCAGAAGGACCCAGGTTTGCGATCCTTGCTCCGCTAAAAGCAAGCTGTCAGTTTTTCAGTCATCGCCCAGTGGCCTAACGCACATGCTGTCCTGAAGACCACCTATCAACCCAGACTCTTGATTTTCTCTAAGAGGATCAAAGATGAGCTCCGCGGGGCACCATGAACCAAGGAAGAGGTTGCCACGATAAACACTTGCCTGCGATGTAACAATCCGATTACCAGGCCCCACCAAGAAAGCCACCGGTGTCATAGGCAGAACGTAAAAAAAAAAGTAATCTGAGTATAAGTATTAAAGGAAGAAGAGTTAGTAGTAGATATAAACAGAAAAAAATAGGTGATAATGGTGAAGATATAGAACACTAAGAAAATAGGGATGAAGTTCATAGAAAAAATAGTATTTCATTGAAGAAGCCTGAAAGAATGGCGCCACAAAAGAAGAAAAAAAAAATACATTGGAAACGAAACTAAAAATACAGCGAAAAAGAGGAGAGAGAAAGAAAGAGAGAGAGAGAGAGAGAGAGAGAGAGAGAGAGAGAGAGAGAGAGAGAGAGAGAGAGAGAGAGAGAGAGAGATAACACTGTTCCAAACACACCCTCCACCTCTCTTTCCATTCACCTTCATTCACTCTCCTCGCCTTACCTGTCCTCTTAATTCATCTTCATTAACCTGTCCATTCAAATTTCCACTCATCCACCCACCCACCATTCCACCTAATTCCACTCTTCTCCACCCGTTTCTCCACTGCTTCAACTACCTCTCCACCAGCATACCTTTCAAATTCAGTCTACTCTCCTCAACCTATTGTTCTATTTGCATCTAATTTTATTTATCCACCTTTTCAACTTTTTTCCACCTTTTTACTTTCCCATCCACCTACTCAGTTATGTCCACACACCTTCCACTTCATCTTTCCATCTTACTGTATTAACGTATCTATTCACCTCCTTTCCTCTTCCTCCACCTTCTCCTCCATTTCAATCCACCTTTTTGATGTCTAGCTTATACAGTGCCACCCTCCTCCACTATCCTCCTCCTGCCTTCCTACTTGCCTTCATTTCTTCCTCCTTTACCTACTTTTCCACTTCATTCCACCTTCTTTTTGACGCCTAGCTTCACACACTCCCACCTAACTCCACCCATTTCCTCCTGGTCTTCCTCCACCTCCCCATCCACCTACTTTCCCACCCACCTCCTTCACACACTAGGCCTTGATCCCAGCAGCCTTCCCCTCCTCGTAACGGGAAGTGTGAAGAATGACGATGAGAGGAAGGAATCGAGATGGAAAGCTGTTTGGAAGATGCTGGGAAGATGATGGGATGTGCTGAAAATGGTAATGGTAGTAGTAGTAGTAGGAGTAGTAGTAGTAGTAGTAGTAGTAGTAGTAGTAGGAGTAGTAGGAGTAAGTAATGGTAGTAGTAGTAGGATAGAATAGTGAATGGTGGAAAAATGAAGTAGTATAGAGATGAAGTAAATAAAGAATGTGGGGAAAATAATTCAAGAAGGAAGATTGAGGGAAGGAAAAGAAGGAGGAGAGGATAAAGAAATATAAAAAAAGAAGACAGTAAAGACATGAAAGAAGGAAAGAAAAAAGGAATAACAACTCGAGGTGGAGGAGAAATAAGAAGGAAAGGATAAGGAGGAGGACTAGGAGGAGGAGGAGGAGGAGGAGGAGAAGAAGTAAAAGGACGAGGCTTTAAAGGAAGTGCGATAATTCCAATCCTCTTGAAAAATTATAAGCAATTCCACAGGAGACCTTCACTCTCAGGCACACCTGTTCACAAACCCACCGACCTGGCCAATCACCTTCCCACTTGCCTCCCTCCCATGCACCCACCACCCAGTCTTCCTCCCCACCTGTCCACCTCTCCACTGAGACTACCTAACCTAACACTACCTAACCTAACACCACCTAACCGGACCAAACTTAACAAATCCACTTACCTACCTGTCTGTCTTTTCACCTGTCCTCCTTTTCAGCTTATCGAACTTAATCTAACCAAGCCGAATCTAACCTAGTCTATCCACCTGAAAGAAGAGTCTGTTTGGTAGATTTTGACCTAGTAAAGACATTGTCTAGAGTTAGTTTGCCACCAGTGTAGTGAATGAGTGGAACAGGACTGGCAGCCATGAGGTTTGTGCCAACAGAGGTATGAATGGATAGGAAGAATAGATGGGAATGTATGTTAAGTCTGTTGAAGCTTCCCCGCGTAAAGGCTCACTCGCTGGCCTCTTGCAGTCCTCGCGTTGTTTTACTCTATGGAGGCTGTTGATGTGTTATAATTCACCACTTGCCTGGAGGTTATTCGTGTAAATAGTATAATTTTTTATCGAGCTGAAAATGAAAGTTGTTAAATAATATGACGATAGCGTAAAATGGACGTGTCAAAACCATTTTTTTTTTCCCGCCTGCCGTTTGGAAATGATAAATGTGTGCCGGGGAACAGTACGTAATTATAATAGTGAAAATGAATAAAACTTTTCCTTTCGTTTCTCGCTGGGTAAAAATAATGAAAACTTTGTGAGGCTTTCCGGCTTGGCTTTGAAATGGATGAAAAATGAAAACGTTCTCTTATTAGTGTCATGTATATGAGTGCAATCACCATTAACATTTCTTTTTCTCTAGAGGCGTTTTGTATTTTTATTATTATTATTATTATTATTATTATTATTATTATTATTATTATTATTATTATTATTATTATTATTATTATTATTATTATTATTATTATTATTATTATTATTATTATTATTATTATTATTATTATTATTATTATTATTATTATTATTATTATTATTATTATTATTATTATTATTACTATTAACATCATCATCATCATCGTTCACACTTTTCACCAAGCTGTAGGCAGGCACACACACACACACACACACACACACACTAAAGGAAGGTGAATGTTACTGCTATGAATAAATTTTATACACGAACTGAAGGCGAAGAATAACATTGAGGAGGAGGAGGAGGAGAAGGAGGAGGAGGAGGAGGAGGAGGAGGAGGAGGAGGAGGAGGAGGAGGAGGAGGAGGAGGAGGAGGAGGAGGAGGAGGAGGAGGAGGAGGAGGAAGAGGAGGTGGAGGAGGAGGAGGAGGAGGAGGAGGAGGAGGAGGAGGAAAAGGATGAAGTGGAGGAGGAGAGGAGAAGAAAGAGGAGGAGGAAGATAAAGAAGAAGAAGAAGAAGAAGAAGGAGAAGAAGAAGAAGAAGAAGAAAAGGAGGAGAAGGTATGTGTGTGTGTGTGGGTGTGTGTGTGTGTGTGTGTGTGTGTGTGTGTGTGTGTGTGTGTGTGTGTGTGTGTGTGTGTGTGTGTGTGTGTGTGTGTGTGTGTGTGTGTGTGTGTGTGTGTGTGTGTGTGTGTGTGTGTGTGTGTGTGTGTGTGTGTGTGTCTGGAGTTCAGATCGCCAGGGTTCATGTGTTGCTTTGTGTTGCTTGATCCATGCCGTGTCTGCAGGGAAGGAGAAGGGATGTGTGTGTGTGTGTGTGTGTGTGTGTGTGTGTGTGTGTGTGTGTGTGTGTGTGTGTGTGTGTCTAGTTATCTTTCCTGTCTGTCACTGCTTGCCTTTCCTGTCTGAGTCTGTCAATTCTTCTTCATCGTCCTTTTGTTAGCACCTGTCTGCCTGCCATTACCTGTCCTTCCGTTGACGTAATGCCATTGTTAAACACCTACACAACCCATCCTGACTCACAAAGAACGATAAATATAGCTTGAAGTATAAATATTGAGAGCCCGTTTTTGAATTTCCGATTAAAATTTTGTTCAAGGGCAGATACGAAGAGAAGCAAGTCAGACTTTTGATCATTTTGCGCTTGCTCGTAGAATTATCGATAATCCATCATAATATCATTCGCCCGCGTTTTTATGGTACTTTTTGTCAAGATTTTTTTTTTGTTATTATTTTTAGGAACAGGTTTGCGCTGAGCCGTGACAGAGGTCGAGGTCTGGTCACCCGTGAACATAATCAGATAAAGCCTCGTGCCTTGATAGATTGGTGGAAAAATGTCTTTCATCCCAATATTCATTTAAAATCAGGGGTCAAAGGGAAGGGTGAGAGAGAGAGAGAGAGAGAGAGAGAGATTAAAACTATGATTTCTCAACTAAAACAAAATTACCGTGAAACTCATTGTCATTTTCCCAATAGAAAATAGACAGATAGAAAGAGATCAAATATTTGCCTAAACAAACAGACATATAGTTAGACAGAGATAGACAGACACACGCAGATATACACAAGCACGAACTTGAACAAACTGAAAAATAATGACACACACACACACACACACACACACACACACACACACACACACACACACACACACACACACACACACACACACACACCCTACCGAACACACTACCCCTACTCACGCCACCTTCACAGAGATTCTAAACATAACAAGAAGTAACTCCCATCGAGACCGCACCTTCTCTCCTTCCTTCCCTCCCCCTCGCGGCGTCACCCAAGGCATTTAGTCATTCCTCAGGTGTTTCTGCGCCCCTCCAGGGAAGCACCTGAGGGCACGGCGCATACATCATCAAAGGGACGAAGAGGAAAACACGTCAGGAATGTAGAGTGTGTGTGGGGATTAAATTTATTTGTTTCGTGTGTCGGGGTAAGGGGGTGGGGGTGGGGCGTT